>NC_050096.1:14056764-14368823 GCF_902167145.1 Zea mays | reverse complement strand
CCTATTCACCTTGGTAGTGTTTAAGGGTTTGATCGGCCCGAGGCAAGAGGGAATCACGGCTTGTGGGTAAAGTGCACAACCTCTGCAGAGTGTTATGAAACTGATATATCAGCCGTGCTCGCGGTTATGAGCGGCCAAGGGAGCTCCAGTGATTAGTGGTACTTGATCAGAGACATTGTGGTACAGGTGGTTATGAGATTGATGGTTTTGGTTATGACTATGGTGCTGGTAAGTGGTATTCTTTCCGTTTGGAAAGGGTACATCGGGTTAATAACTTGGGTTAATGCTAAAACTTGGCTTTCTACTAGTAAATAATAATCTGACCAACTAAAAGCAACTGCTTGACTCATCCCCACATAAAGCTAGTCCACTACAGCCAAACAGGATACTTGCTGAGTATGTTGATGTGTACTCACCCTTGCTCTACACACCAAACCCCCCCCAGGTTGTCAGCATTGCAACCACTGCTCAGGCGAAGATGAAGCTGTGGAAGGAGACTTCCAGGAGTTCCAAGATTACGACGAGTTCTAGGTGTGGGTTAGCGGCAACCCCCAGTCGGCTGCCTGTGAAGGCCGCGTTATCTACGTTTCTTTTCCGCACTTTGATTTATTGTAAGAACTATATGGACGTCTCAGACGTATGATGTAATCGACTATTTCCCTTATTAATACTATTTTGAGCACTGTGTGATGATGTCCATATTATGTAACTGCTGTGTACGTGAATAACTGATCCTGGCACGTACATGGTTCGCATTCGGTTTGCCTTCTAAAACCGGGTGTGACATAAGTGGTATCAAAGCCGTGCTGACTGTAGGACCGCTAACCTAGAGTAGAATGGTCGTTCTAAGGACTATAGACCTCTGTCCCTTCCTTGACTTTGATATCCCTTCAAAAGTTGGTCATACCGATCAAACCTATGTTCTACTATATATTATACCTTGCTAAAAAAAATTGTGTTTCATTCTGATCCTTCATTTACTTATTACTTGCTGGTCATATTAATTCTGTTCTCACCCTTTTGCTTGCGATGTCTTTTGTAGATGGCTCGACTTAGACACACTGCACGAAAGTCAGTCATCCCCTTCTTACCCTCCCGCCTTGCTGAGCGTCCGCTTCGCCGTCCCGTGGCCGGACAGTCCAGCCACTTGGAGAGACTACACCACCGCCTGCGTGAGGAGCAGGAGCGTCGACGACAGGAGCAGCAGAGCTCTTCCTTCTCGCTCCACCAGGAGATAGAGTCTGTGAGGAGCTGCTCCCCTGTGCTTCCTCTGGAGCCGCCCCCTGCACCACCACTGGGCGCCCCAGCTTCTGGAGCAGCTGCTGGAGGAGACCCAGACGACGGAGATGGCGACGACAGCTCGAGCCACGACACCGATTTCTCTGCTAACCCTGAGCCGGAAGGATGGGTTGCTCGACCCATCACTCGCGACGCTGCTCGCGGGTGTCACTTCCACGATGCGCTCGACACCCTGCTACGTCGGGCATTTGACCGGCATACTTGGTCCGTCGAGTATCGCTGTGTGGTCTACCAGCATAGTCGCGGGGTCTACCCGGACCGCTGGGAGGCGACTTGCTTGGTGCGCTGCCCGGAGGACAGTCTCCAGGGTGCGGAGGCCTGTTCAGAGCACTATTCTATCTCTGAACGGGACTCAGCTGAAGCAGCCATGCAAGATGCTGCACGGCGTGCGCTTTCGCACTACTGCTCGGTTTTCGGTGGGGCAGCTGACGGTCTTGACCTGAAGTATTACCCCCGCCGTCCATCTGGCAGCACAGGAGGCGTGATTGTCTCACCTGTCGGTGAGGGCAATCCTAGGTTGAGCAGCACAGTCAACCTAGCCGCCGTGCTAAACACGGAGCTGGACCATGCATTAGACGAGCTGAGTAGGGCTCGTGCTGAGATCGCCCTGCTGCGGGCTGAGCGCGCGGAACGTCGTTATTTGGATGATGGTTCCCCCGCTCCCGTCGGGACTCAGCACCCGTACCGCTCACCTCAGCGTGGACACCAGTCTTATGGCAATCCCGACTGCAAGACCAAGATAACTCTAGAACCATAGATCGTTAGAGTTGGATCTTGTAATTAATACGAAATATATATACATAGAAGCTTCAGTCTTAGCGTTAGTCTCAGTCTTAGTTAGTCTTAGTTAGACAGGGTAGTTTGCTATATCCTGTGCATTTATGTTTGTCATGATGAACTATGATTGGTTTGGATCTTTGTAATGATTGTCACCAGAGTGTGGGTATCCCCTGCATTTTGGTTTACCTATTATGTTAATAAAGTTAGTTATATAGTTGGGAAACCCATTATTCTCCTTTCCTCTTTATCTGAGAAGCTGTGTGGTCTGTGTTGGAGATCAGTGAAGATGCTCATCTGTTCAGTGCTGTTGAAGAATTATATTCTCTTTCCTTATGCTGCAAGATTTGCCAGATCAGTTCTGATGTGTGGTTGCATTCTGCAGATGTCAGAGAACAGGCACAGAGGAGGAAGGCGTGCTCAGCAGGAGCGAGCCGCTCAACAGGAAGAGGTGCCCCAGCAGCAGCACCTGCCGCCCCCGCCCCCGATGTCCATCGAGCAGATGTTTCTGATGCAGACTCAGGCAGTTCAAGCCATCGGTCAGACCTTGGCCGCCATTCAGCAGCAGCAGCAGCAACAGCAGCAAGCACCACCTCAGCCTCAGATGCCTCAGATGCCCAGAGACAAGCGTGCTGAATTCATGAGAGGTCATCCACCAACGTTCGCTCATTCTTCTGACCCCATGGATGCTGAAGATTGGCTGCGCACTGTGGAGCGGGAGTTGCATACCGCTCAGTGCGATGACAGGGAGAAAGTTCTGTATGGTCCCCGTCTGTTGAGAGGAGCAGCCCAGTCATGGTGGGAGTCTTACCTCGCCACCCATGCCCACCCCGACACCATCACCTGGGAAGAATTCAGGGGTAGCTTTCGTCAGTACCATGTTCCTGCAGGTCTGATGACAGTGAAGAAGGAGGAGTTCCTGGCCCTCAAGCAAGGGCCATTGTCTGTCAGTGAGTACCGGGACAGGTTTCTGCAATTGTCTCGCTATGCTCCTGAAGATGTCAACACTGACGCCAAGCGACAATACCGTTTCCTGAGAGGCTTGGTTGACCCTCTGCAGTATCAGCTGATGAACCACACCTTCCCGACATTCCAGCACCTGATTGATAGAGCGATCATGACGGAGAGAAAGCGCAAGGAGATGGAAGATCGTAAGCGCAAGATCAGTGGACCCCAGCCTGGAAGCAGCAGCCGTCCTCGTTTCTCAGGCAATCAACCTCAGCAGTTCAGGCAGAACCAGCGTCCAACTCAGCAGCATCAGCAGTTCCAAAGGCAGTACCCTCAGAATCAGTACCAGAACCGTCAGAGCAATTAGTCAGGAGGTCAGTTTCAGAAGCAGAATCAGCAAGCACCTCGTCTTCCTGCCCCAGCAAATCAGTAGAACAGTCAGGCAGCACCAGCTCAGGTTGGAAACAGGGCGTGTTTCCACTGTGGAGAGCAAGGCCACTGGGTGATGCAATGTCCGAAGAAGGCAGCCCAGCAGCAGTCAGGCCCCAATGCCCCAGCAAAGCAGAATGTGCCTCAGCCTGGAGCAGGCAATCGCCCTCAACAGCGCTATAATCATGGAAGATTGAATCACTTGGAGGCTGAAGCAGTTCAGGAGACCCCCGGCATGATAGTAGGTATGTTCCCAGTCGACTCCCATATTGCAGAAGTGTTATTTGATACTGGAGCAACGCATTCTTTCATTACTGCATCATGGGTAGAAGCACATAATCTTCCAATTACTACCATGTCAACCCCCATTCAAATTGACTCAGCCGGTGGTAGAATTCGTGCCGATAGCATTTGTTTGAATATAAGTGTGAAAATAAGGGGGATAGCGTTTCCCGCCAACCTTATAGTAATGGGTACTCAGGGAATAGATGTCATCCTAGGGATGAATTGGCTAGATAAGTATCAGGCAGTTATCAGTTGTGATAAAAGGACAATCAAGTTGGTGTCTCCACTAGGAGAGGAAGTGGTGACCGAGTTAGTCCCGCCTGAGCCAAAGAAAGGAAGTTGTTATCAGCTAGCTGTTGACAGCAGTGAAGCAGACCCGATTGAGAGTATCAAGGTTGTGTCCGAGTTCCCGGATGTGTTTCCAAAGGATTTACCAGGTATGCCACCAGAGCGGAAAGTTGAGTTTGCTATAGAGCTTCTTCCTGGAACCGCCCCTATCTTTAAGAGAGCTTACAGAATATCTGGACCAGAGTTGGTTGAACTTAAGAAGCAGATTGATGAGCTGTCAGAGAAAGGTTACATTCGGCCAAGCACCTCGCCTTGGGCCGCTCCTGTCTTGTTCGTAGAAAAGAAAGATGGCACCAAAAGGATGTGTATTGATTACCGAGCTTTGAATGAGGTCACGATCAAGAACAAGTATCCCTTGCCCAGAATAGAAGATCTGTTCGACCAGTTGAGAGGAGCCAGTGTGTTCTCTAAGATTGATCTGAGGTCAGGTTATCATCAGCTCAGGATCCGACCTTCGGACATTCCGAAGGCGGCATTCATTTCCAAGTATGGGTTGTATGAGTTCACAGTGATGTCTTTTGGTTTGACCAATGCGCCAGCATTCTTCATGAACTTGATGAATAGTGTGTTCATGGATTACCTTGATAAGTTTGTGGTGGTATTCATTGATGATATTCTAGTTTACTCTCAAAGCGAAGAAGAGCATGCAGATCATTTGAAGATGGTATTGCAGAGATTGCGAGAGCACCAGTTGTATGCAAAGTTGAGCAAATGTGAGTTCTGGATCAGTGAAGTCCTGTTCTTGGGTCACATAATCAACAAGGAAGGATTGGCTGTGGATCCGAAGAAAGTGGCAGACATTCTGAACTGGAAAGCGCCAACAGATGCTAGAGGAATCAAGAGTTTCATTGGAATGGCCGGATATTATCGGCGATTCATTGAAGGGTTTTCGAAGATTGCGAAACCAATGACAGCGTTGCTAGGCAACAAAGTTGAGTTCAAGTGGACCCAGAAATGTCAAGAGGCCTTTGAAGCGCTGAAAGAGAAGTTGACTACAGCGCCTGTCCTAGTCTTGCCTGATGTGCACAAGCCCTTTTCGGTGTATTGCGATGCTTGTTACACAGGTTTGGGATGTGTGTTGATGCAAGAGGGAAGAGTTGTGGCTTACTCGTCCCGACAGTTGAAGGTTCATGAGAAGAATTACCCAATCCATGATCTAGAGTTGGCAGCAGTGGTTCACGCACTGAAGACATGGAGGCACTATTTGTATGGACAGAAGTGCGATGTTTACACAGACCACAAGAGTCTGAAGTACATATTCACTCAGTCAGAGTTGAACATGCGGCAACGAAGATGGTTAGAGTTGATCAAAGATTATGAGTTGGAGATTCATTACCATCCAGGCAAAGCAAACGTAGTGGCAGATGCTTTGAGCAGAAAGAGTCAAGTCAATCTGATGGTCGCTCGTCCGATGCCTTATGAGTTGGCCAAAGAGTTTGACAGGTTGAGTCTCGGATTTCTGAACAATTCGCGAGGAGTCACAGTTGAGTTGGAACCCACCTTGGAGCGCGAAATCAAAGAAGCGCAGAAGAATGATGAGAAAATCAGTGAGATCCGGCGACTGATTCTAGAAGGCAAAAGCAAAGATTTTCGAGAGGATGCAGAAGGCGTGATATGGTTCAAAGACCGCTTGTGTGTTCCCAATGTCCAGTCTATTCGGGAGTTGATTCTTAAGGAAGCTCATGAGACAGCTTATTCGATTCACCCTGGCAGTGAGAAGATGTATCAGGATCTGAAGAAGAAATTCTGGTGGTACGGAATGAAGAGGGAAATCGCAGAGCATGTGGCTAAGTGCGATAGTTGTCGAAGAATTAAGGCAGAACACCAGAGACCTGCTGGATTGTTGCAACCGTTGCAGATCCCTCAGTGGAAATGGGATGAAATTGGTATGGATTTCATAGTCGGATTGCCTCGCACTCGAGCCGGCTACGATTCTATTTGGGTAGTGGTGGACCGTTTGACCAAGTCAGCCCACTTCATACCTGTCAAGACCAGCTACAACAGTGCAGTATTGGCAGAATTGTATATGTCTCGGATCGTTTGTCTTCATGGTGTGCCAAAGAAGATAGTGTCAGATAGAGGAACGCAGTTCACCTCTCATTTCTGGCAGCAGTTGCATGAAGCCTTGGGCACGTATCTGAATTTCAGTTCAGCTTATCATCCGCAGACAGATGGCCAGACCGAAAGAACCAATCAAATTCTTGAAGACATGTTGAGAGCCTGTGCGTTGCAAGATCAGTCCGGATGGGATAAGCGATTGCCTTATGCAGAGTTTTCCTATAACAACAGTTATCAGGCCAGTTTGAAGATGTCACCGTTTCAAGCGCTTTATGGAAGGAGTTGTAGAACTCCGTTGCAATGGGATCAGCCTGGAGAAAAGCAAGTGTTTGGGCCAGACATTTTGCTTGAAGCCGAAGAGAACATCAAGATGGTTCGAGAGAATCTGAAGATAGCGCAATCGAGGCAGCGAAGCTATGCAGACACAAGAAGAAGAGAGCTGAGTTTCGAAGTCGAAGACTTTGTCTATCTGAAAGTGTCACCGATCAGAGGAGTCAGAAGATTCGGAGTGAAAGGCAAGCTAGCACCCCGCTACATTGGTCCGTATCAGATTCTTGCAAGACGAGGAGAAGTGGCCTATCAGCTCAGTTTGCCAGAGAGTTTGTCTGCTGTGCATAATGTCTTTCATGTGTCTCAGTTGAAGAAGTGCTTGCGTGTGCCAGAAGAGCAGTTGCCAGTGGAAGGTCTGGAAGTCCAGGAGGACTTGACCTACGTTGAGAAGCCAGTGCAAATCCTTGAGGTTGCAGACCGAGTCACCCGAAGGAAGACCATCAGAATGTGCAAAGTCAGATGGAATCACCACTCTGAGGAAGAAGCAACCTGGGAGCGTGAAGATGATCTGATGGCTAAGTACCCTGAGCTCTTTGCTAGCCAGCCCTGAATCTCGAGGGCGAGATTCTTTTAAGGGGGATAGGTTTGTAACGCCCCGAATTTTGCAGTCGAATTTTTTCTTTTCTTTACTCGCCAAAATTCGGGCGTTACCTTTTCTTTTTCTTTTTTCCCTCGCTAAACCTTGACCTTTTCCAAAGTTCTAGCGGGATTCGGTTTGGATTTCCCGTGTAAGAAAACCCTAAATACTTTATGTTGTTTGATGCACCATGCCGAACCTTGCATTTCTTTTGATTGCTTTGAAAGTGCAAATGCATTCATGTAGGAAGATCGGATTTCAAAAATAAGGAGAAGATCTTTTCTTTCTTTTTCTCTCTCTTTCTCTCTCCTCTTTTTCTCTCTCTCCCGCGCCGTGGGCCGACCCCGGCCGGCCCAGCCGCCCCTGGCGCCCCCCCCTTGGGCCCAATTGGCCCATGCCGCCCCCCCCACCTCCCCTTTTTTCCCCAAACCCTCTCCCTCTCCCTCTCATTTTCTCTCATTCTCTCCCTAGCCGCCGCCCCTACCCGCCCCCTGCCCTAGCGCCGCCCCTGCCCTAAGCCGCCGCCGCCCCCTGCCGGCCGCCCCTCGCCGTCGCTCCCCAACGCCGGTGAGCCCTCCTCCCTCTCTCCCTCCTCCCTCCCTCTCCCCTCCCCCTCCTCTCTCCTCGCCCGGCCGCCCGGTCGTGCCCCCCAGCCGGCGCGCCCGGCCGCCCGCCCGGCCGCCCGCTTGGCCGCCTGGCTCGGCCGCCCGCCCGGCCGCCCGCCCGGCCGCCCGCCCGGCCGCCCGTCCGGCCGCCCGCTTGGCCGCCTGGCTCGGCCGCCCGCCCGGCCGCCCGCCTGGCCGCGCGCGCCCTGGCCGCGCGCCCCCAGCCGCGCCTGGCCGCGCCCTGGCCGCCCGCCCGGCCGCGCCCCCGCCCCTGCGTGCTCGGCCGCCCAGCCGACCGGTTCAACCGCCCCTAGGGCCGGTTCAACCGCCCCCTCCCCTCTGTTTTTTTTTTTATTTTTTTTAATTTTATTTTATTTACTTTCTGTGATCATAGCTGTTTTATTTTAGATAGGCTAATCATTGTTCATGCCATTGAAATAGGAAGTTTAATTTAAAATTCTGTTATGCTAGTTGATTTATGTAGTTAATTGTTTACCTCGTGCAATGTTGAACAACTTAAAATGAATAGGTTTCCATTAGTGTATATGTAACAGAATTCTTTTGTTAAGAACCAATTGTAATTGATCGTTAGTGCATAAGATTTAACCCCCTGCGAGACCCTTTCCCGTTTCTTTCTAACCATAACAAATGCGATATCGAATGTCATACTTGATGCATACTCACTTTATTTGTTCCCTTGTATGGTGTACTGTTCTTTTGTATTAAATATGTGGATGGATGTATGTATGTTTGCGCTCGCATAGAGAACGATCCGGTCGAAGAGCCCGAGGAATTCGCAGGAGAAGCCCCTGAGCAGCAGTCGGTTGGCGGAGGCAAGTGTCCTTTGACCTATCTCTGTCCTATTCATTATTTAATTCACCTCCCGCTTACACATTTATGCCTAAGGATTGACTAGCTTTTGTTATCCATGTCCTTGTTTACCTATTTGGGTTGGATTATTATTACCTAGCTTTATGCTATTGCTTAACTCTAATCAATGAACATGATGAGATTATCTATGATACGCTGTTTTCCCTTCTCTTATTATGATGTTGTACTTGTGACCTTCAAGGGGGCTCGAGCGGTTTCTCGAGTGCCTCTCCGTAAGGACCTGTTCTATGGATGACCGCCCGGGAAAACAGTGCAACCATGAGGGTGGAATGGGGTGCCCTTAGCTGAATAATTAGAGGATCCGGGGTGTAGTTCACTTAGCCGTCGTGCCGTCAATGGGGCTCGGTGTATGCGGCTCGCTCTGCCAAGTTTGGGTTCGCCCCTTGGGGAGGAGTGCGGTGCATTTAGGAAACCTAACGGGTGGCTACAGCCCCGGGGAATCTTTGTAAAGGCTACGTAGTGAAACCCTGCCTATTCACCTTGGTAGTGTTTAAGGGTTTGATCGGCCCGAGGCAAGAGGGAATCACGGCTTGTGGGTAAAGTGCACAACCTCTGCAGAGTGTTATGAAACTGATATATCAGCCGTGCTCGCGGTTATGAGTGGCCAAGGGAGCTCCAGTGATTAGTGGTACTTGATCAGAGACATTGTGGTACAGGTGGTTATGAGATTGATGGTTTTGGTTATGACTATGGTGCTGGTAAGTGGTATTCTTTCCGTTTGGAAAGGGTACATCGGGTTAATAACTTGGGTTAATGCTAAAACTTGGCTTTCTACTAGTAAATAATAATCTGACCAACTAAAAGCAACTGCTTGACTCATCCCCACATAAAGCTAGTCCACTACAGCCAAACAGGATACTTGCTGAGTATGTTGATGTGTACTCACCCTTGCTCTACACACCAAACCCCCCCCCCAGGTTGTCAGCATTGCAACCACTGCTCAGGCGAAGATGAAGCTGTGGAAGGAGACTTCCAGGAGTTCCAAGATTACGACGAGTTCTAGGTGTGGGTTAGCGGGAACCCCCAGTCGGCTGCCTGTGAAGGCCGCGTTATCTACGTTTCTTTTCCGCACTTTGATTTATTGTAAGAACTATATGGACGTCTCAGACGTATGATGTAATCGACTATTTCCCTTATTAATACTATTTTGAGCACTGTGTGATGATGTCCATATTATGTAACTGCTGTGTACGTGAATAACTGATCCTGGCACGTACATGGTTCGCATTCGGTTTGCCTTCTAAAACCGGGTGTGACAGCCGCGCGGGAGAACGGGCTGGCGGACTGTCTCTCTCTCTCTCTCCCTCGCGGACGCTTGTAACCCCCTACTGCAAGCGCACCCGACCTGGGCGCAGGACAACACGAAGGCCGCGGGTTTCCCCTTTTGCTGTTTCTCCCCCCTTTGTGCTCCGTCTCGCGCCGACCCATCTGGGCTAGGACACGCGGCAACAATTCACTCGTCGGTCCAGGGACCCCCCGGGGTGGAAACACCGACAAGGGGTTTTGGAGGAAGACTCCACCCCAGGCATGTCAGAACAATCCACAATCCCAACACAAATGATGACAGGGAAAATCACACCTAAAGCAGCCAACAAAGCTCACAATCTTCAAGAATGCAACAAACTTCTTATAGGTCACCAGCCCTAAGAAGCAGAGGGGGAAGAAGCTTCGGAGGAAGGTTTGGCACTCAGCCCAGTAGATTGTTCTGCTTATTCTATGGGGAGGATAACTCACATACCACAAGGACGTGCCAAGTCACGATCCAAAAGTTGAAGGAAATCGCTGAAGCCGAAGCATGACAGAATCAACCGAAGCAGGTCTTGCACACTGCTTCCTGCTATTCGCCATGTATCCCTGAATATGTGGGCAACTAGCAACCCACGACAGCAGTTGCTTCGGTGAGTCATTCGCAAGCTGTATGGGCTCAGTTACCACCACTACCATCACAGGCGCCTACCTTGGTTCATAATCAATAGCCAGAAGGGCAACGCTAGGCGCAACAAAGAGCGTGATACTCGGGAGGAGTCCGAAGCCCGCACAGTCAATAGCACTGTGCCCGAATCAAGACACGTCTATTGAGAGCAGCGCAGGGCTTTGACCAGAAAGTTTCCTAATTCAATGTATTTTTACTTTTTTGCCTTTATATTTCCCTTTCAAAAGACAATATAAGGAGGTTTAACCTTCAGCCTGATGTAATAAATCTGTGGTTACACCATCGAGTGTAAACAAAATAAAAGGTAAAGAAGCTCCAAAGTCGTTCCTAAGGGAATGCAGAGCTTAGCTCCAAAATCGTTCCTAATGGAATGCAGAGCTAAAATACCACCTAAGAAAAGATGTAGAAGCTCCAAAGTCGTTCCTAAGGGGATGCAGAGCTTAGCTCCAAATTCGTTCCTAAGGGAATGCAGAGCTGAAATACCACCTAAGAAAAGATGTAGAAGCTCCAAAGTCGTTCCTAAGGGGATGCAGAGCTTAGCTCCAAATTCGTTCCTAAGGGAATGCAGAGCTGAAATACCACCTAAGTAAAAGGTGAAGAAGCTCCAAAATCGTTCCTAAGGGGATGCAGAGCTTAGCTCCAAAGTCGTTTTCCTAAGGGAATGTAGAGCTAAAATACCACCTAAGTAAAAGGTGAAGACACTCCAAAGTCGTTCCTAAGGGGATGCAAAGTCTTATTTTTTATGTTTTGCACGTCAACATCATCTGCATCATGCCATCACATCATATTGCATCATGACATCGCATCAAACATCACTTTGCATTGATATATACACCGGAAAAACAAGGAAAATTGCCCCTTCAGCTTTGGCAAAAAACTAATGAGAATAGCCTTCGACAATGGTATTCTTATGCAACGTCTTCGGCAAGAACTACATACTCGCTTTGGAAAAGAAGGGGATTTCTTTCTGAAGTGTGAAAAGAAGGAAAGGTGTTTTTTTGCCGCAGGCTCAAAAACGGTATGTACGAAGGTTCCACGCATCACAAAGAAATATATTACATCTACATACATGCAAATTGTTCATAAGTGTTTCTTCCAAAACCAAGAGCCATGAATAAGGACACTAAACTACAAAAAATACACATCTTCAGTCTTCTTTCAGGATTTTGTCGGCAACTTCGTTTAACAGCTTGTCGATAGCTTCGTCAATAGCCTCATTAGCAATTTTAATTATATCAAGTGACTCCTTCACAGATGGATCAGTTTCAGGATCATATGGCTCTAAAGGGGGAGACAACTCAACTGCATTAGAACACAAACATCTGTCAATACCGAAGCTGCAAAAATTTACGAAGTTGAGTTATAAAGGGTATATTTATAAGTCTGGCCCACTCAGCACCTTCCTCGACTCTTTTAGCCTCTTCTAAGGCATCATGAGATTCTTTCTCATTCTTTTTAATGGCTTCGTCAGCAATTTCTCGTCCACCCTTCAGCCATACTTCGAAATGAAACTTCCCACCCAAGGTAGTAGCTTCGGCTGAAGGGTTTCTAACATCGTCAGCTGATTAGGAAAAATCTGGCTAAGCGATAGCCTTGGCATGATCACAACCAACCTTCTCTAAAATGGACACGGCCCCACGGGCATAGGCAAAAGCAAATAAGTCTCCTATGTCACTAAGAATTTCCTCGAAGGCTTCGGCCTCGCCGCTAATCCATTGGATAACTCCATTGGGGTCTCCACGGATGAATTTTGGCTCTGAGGAAAAGGCACCAACTCTAGAGAAGCTGTTCTTCACATTTTAGCACATTCCATAGCTATATCGTAGCATTTTTCCATAGCAGCACGAAGCTCATCAACATTTTTCTGTGCTCATGATATTTCAATTTCACATATTTCATGTTTCACTACTTCAACGTTAAAATTCTCAGTTGCTTCAGCAACTTTCTTCTTTAGCTCTTGCATGTCGGCTTCATGGGCTTCAGCTTGAGCAGACAACTTAGCTTCACTGGCTTTCAGTTTCTCAACCAATGATAGCAAAATCTCATCTTTTGCGAGAGCTTCGTTTCTTAGAGTTATAACCTCCGATCGGAGGTTTCCAAGTGCTATTTGACAGCTCTCATCCTTTGCATCCTTTTAGGCCTTCAGAGCCTTGCTTAGAATTAAGCCCTAACAAACGAAGAGTGAACAAATAACGACGATAAGAATTACCACAACAATACTTCACAGTTACAAAAATTACAAAATGACAAGCCTAAGCATACAAATCTTCAAGTTGTTGTAGGCAAGGCTATCTGCAAGTTGATCCTTCATCATCGCAAATAAGCCAAGTTCAAGCTTTGGATACCCCATGTTATCCATCATTTCACGACAAACATTGACCTCCTTACTGTCTAGAAGACAGTAGATGAAGTCATATTCGTTATCTCCTCCGTATACCAAAGACCCCTCTGGGTATTTCAACTCCTTAGCATAATATTGTGTTTCAGCCATTTGCTCTACTGATAGTTGTTTTCCCGAAGCATGCCGAACAATATAATTCAAATCACCCTCGGGAGGTGCTTCGGGAGCAGGTGATGTGGGCTTTTTTGGAACATTTTCTCCCACCAGTTTTACTGGCGCAGCTTCTGAATATCCTGCTTTTGCATTAACAGAAGAAATGCTTGCAAATACTACTTCTCTAGCATCTTCAATTTTCCCGCCAGAAGCTTCGATAGAAGCAGGAGTTGGCATTTTCATGGTTTCCAAAACAACATCTAAAACACTAGCCATCCTCCTCTTCCTTGGAGTTGTTGTTGCAGTAGCTGATAGCTTCGGTAGCGCTGTCACCAGCACCTTCGGCTGCTCTGTTGCCTTCTCCGACTCTGGCTATTTGACTGGGTCCGCACTAGCTTCAATTGGCATCACAGGAGCCATCTCTGTGGCTGGGGGAGTAGCTTCTGCTCTTTCAATTAGCTTCGACACCTCGACCGTTCCAATGGGTTTCGGTCTACGTGTTAAGACCTTGACTTTCCTCGCCTTCGGCGCACTAGAGGATGTTGAAGCAGCGACTTTCCTTTTCCCCCCTTGCCTTCGGACCGGAAAGCAGTAATCTGGGTAAACAAACCCAATAACATCGAACACCCTATTTAGCCTCTTCTTCCCGCGAGCGCCGAAGGCAACTGTCATGGCCTCGTCTTCTGCCCTTGAATACGCGCCAAGAAGCTCATCACTTGTGGTCTCTATAGCGTCTAGCTAGTCATCATTTGACTCATCAAATTGGTTCCTGTACCGGGAGGTATACTTTAGATAGACCAAGCCACTTTGGCTGGAGCCAGCGGCGGTTTCCTTTGGCATTTTCCATTCATTTGCAAGAGGCCATACTTTATAAGCAATGTGCTCTTGAACTAAATCTCTCGTACCAATGTAGGTGCATATGGTGTTGAAAGCAATTTGGCACGCCTACACTTCATTCCCAAGTGCGATGGATGGCCTTCTAATGCCGAAACATGACCATATAGGATGTTGGATAACACCTCTCACATCCTCCCTCTGATTAAGGTCATTCTCCACGTAAAATCATTCCTTCATCCAAGAACGTGGACACTTCTTTCGAAATGTAGGCACAAGGTAATTTGCCTCAGAGCAAGGCACGAAGCCGTAGCAGCCAAAGTTGTTATGATATTGTTCTTTTTCGGTCGCCTTCGTCTGGTAAGATAGCTCATGAATGTTGCAGATGCATCTGGCATCCGGCTCTAGACCCTGGCTCCTCATGGCCCATATAAAACCCCTACCCTGATAAGAGCTTCGGGGGTAAGCTGATGAAGGTATATCTCAAATGTCTTCAAAACTTTGACCAGCATCTTATGGAGTGGAAAGCGAAGCCCAGTTTTCATGAAGCTCCTGAAGACCACCACTTCATCATCTTCAGGAAGGGGAACGATGTTTTCTCCCCCAGCCCTCACTATGGACACATCATGAAAATACTTACCTTTCATCACTTCAATCTGCCCTTGTATGATAGTTGACTTACCAAAAACAACATGACTTGGCCTCTATGGCCGATCTTCGGCATCTTCATTCTCACTCTCAACATCGAAGCTCTCGCTGTCGCTTGAATCACCAGGTAGCCCAGCAAACATTTCATTAGTGATTTTTTCTACGTTGGTCCTTTCCATGGCTTCGTAGAAGCCAGCGAGTGTGGGATCCACACTTTTCTTATTCTTGGCCATTTCAGTGATGATCACTACAGAACAAGGAAGCTAAAACGACAACCACAACACGAAAGCTAGATGGCACAAAAAATATCTGCAACACAACCTTCTATATATATATTTAGAGCCCCACGGCTCGGTGGGTCCCACAGTTTAGAATGATTCGCTATTCTAGCGACGGGAAGGTGTTTTTTCGGACCTTCGACTAAAGGTCTCCGTTCACGTCGAAGTCTGAATTTGTTACAAAGCAGCAAATTAATACTGCGAGGGGCTACTGCTGGGGGCCTTCCTCTTCCAAAGGTCCTCAAAAATAGGACTAACCATTTGTTTTTAGCATGATATGAATTATTACAGGGAGCTTTGGCTTCAGGATAAAGGTTTTTGAAAGGGAAATGTGCCCATGGGCCATTTATATAATGTTTTGGTGATTAAATGTCCAACACATATTGATTAAGTTCTTATGTGCTAAATGAGTGAGAAGTACAAATCAAAGAACAAGGTATGTTTCTAGACTTAGTGAATTGTTTTATACTAACATGGTTATCTAAGTGCTAGAAACAGTGCCAAGAAAAGAAGATTTAAATTGGAGAAAAGTTGGCAAAGTTCAGCCAACACCTGCTCGGGCCTGGCACACCGGACTGTCCGATGGTGCACCGGACAGTGTCCGGTGCCCCAGGCTGGCTCGGCGTCAACTGGGCGCTCTCGGGAAAAGAGAAAGGTGACGTGGCTATAAATCACCGGACTGTCCAGTGAGCCAAAGGCGCTCGCAGCCAACGGTCGGCTGCGCAATCCGCGGGCGACGCGTGGCCCGCACCAACGGTCGGTTGGGCACACCGGAATGTCCGGTGTGCACCGGACATTGTCCGGTGCGCTAACCGGCCCTGAGGCCCAACAGTAGGCTGCACCCGATATGGAAGGAGATCACACACCGTACTGCTACAGTCGATGTCCGGTGGTGCACCGGACTGTCCGGTGCACCACTCGACAGAAGGCAAGAATTGCTTACCAAATTGATCTCCAACGACTCCTAGGTGCCTTGGGGCTATAAAAGGGACCCCTTGGCACATGGAGCAGTATAACAAGCATTCTCTAAGCATACTAAGACGTCTAGACTCCGCCCTCACGCATTTGATTTGTTGTGTTAGTGATTTGAGCTCCGTTCGAGTTGTGAACTCCCTGTGGTGTGCTTTGAGCTCAAGTCTTGGCTTGTGTGCGTGTGTGTGCTGCGGATTGAATCTTGTGTGTGTTATTTTCCCTCCCTTACTCTAGTGCTTCTTGTGATCAAAACTTTGTAAGGGTGAGAGGATCCAACTTGTGGAGATTCCTCGCAAACGGGAAAAAGATGTCAAAGGAAAGACCGTGGTATTCAAGTTGATCATCAGATCACTTGAAAGGGGTTGAGTGCAACCCTCGTCCATTGGGACGCCACAATGTGGACGTAGGCAAGTGTTACTTGGCCGAACCACGGGATAAAAATCGCGTGTCTCTTGTGTTGCTCCTCTCTGTGATTGCTTGTGTTCGCAAGAGCTCGCTTCATAAACTTGATTAACTCACACTAACATCTTTATAATCAAGTTTGTGGCTATTTAGTGTTTGATTTTACAGGATCACCTATTCACCCCCTCTAGGTGCTCTCAATTGGTATCAGAGCCGTACTCTTCATCTAAGGGACTAACCGCCCGAAGAGATGGATCCTAAGGGAAAGGGGATGGTGGTCAACGACAAGGAAAAGGAGTCCATCTTCAACGAGCCAAGAGACAACAAGCCCACTGACTCAGGCTCGAGTCAAAAGAAGATGGATGGGAAGAAGAAGAGGTGCATCAAGAAGATCATCTACTACGATAGCGATGCATCTTCCTCTTCACCAAGGGACGACGACGACAACTCCTCGTCCAAGAAAAAGACTGTTAATCAAAATTATTCCTTTGATTATTCCCGTATTCCGTACAATTCAAATGCGCATTTACTTTCTATTCCTCTTGGAAAACTCCCACACTTTGATGGAGAGGATTACTCATTTTGGAGCCATAAAATGTGTAGTCATCTGTTTTCTCTCTATCCTAGAATTTGGGAAATTGTGGAAAATGGAATGCATTTTGATAGTACTGATAACCCTGTGCTTATCAATGAACAAATTCATAAAATGCCCAAGCCACTACTGTTTTGCTAGCATCTCTGTGCAGGGATGAATATAACAAGGTTAGCGGCTTGGACAACACCAAACAAATCTGGGACACCCTCAAGATCTCTCATGAGGGAAATGATGCCACCATGATCACCAAGATGTAACTGGTGGAAGGCGAGCTAGGAAGATTCGCCATGATCAGGGGAGAGGAGCCAACACAAACGTACAACAGGCTCAAGACCCTGGTCAACAAGATCCGAAGCTATGGAAGCACAAGATGGACGGATCATGATGTCGTTCGACTCATGCTCAGGTCATTTACAGTTATTGACCCCCATCTTGTAAATCTTATTCGTGAGAACTCCAGGTACACCAAGATGACGCCCAAGGAAATCCTTGGAAAATTCGTGAGCGGGCGCATGATGGTAAAGGAGGCACGATATGTGGACGATGCACTAAATGGTCCACTACCCGTGTACGAGCCACAGCCCGTTGCTCTCAAAGCAACCAGTAGCAGGGAGGCGCTACCAAGCAAGGTGGCACAAGTGGAGGCTGCCGGGCTCAATGAAGATGGATGGCACTCATCATCAAGCGATTCAAGACCGCGCTAAAAGGACGCAAGGAGTATCCCAACAAAAACAAGTCAAAGCGAAAATGCTCCTGCTTCAAATGCGGTAAGACTGGTCATTTTATAGAACAAATGCCCCGATAACAATAATGACCAGGCACAAGAGAAGCATGGGAAAAGAGAAAACAAGAAGAACTACAGGAAGGCCAAGGGTGAGGCGCACATCAGGAATGAATGGGACTCCGACTGCTCCTCCTCCGACTCTGAGGATGAAGGACTAGCTGCCTCGGCCTTCAACAAATCCTCGCTCTTCCCCAACGAACGCCATACATGCCTTATGGCTAAGGAGAAGAAGGTACGTATTCGGGACACTCCTAAGTACTCTTCTTCTAGCGATGAGGATTCTTCCGATGATGAGGTAGATTACACTACTTTGTTTAAAGGATTAGATAGAGCTAAAGTAGAAAAAATTAATGAACTAATCAACGCTCTTAATGAAAAGGATAGACTGCTAGAAAAGCAAGAAGATATTCTGTATGAGGAGCATGACAAGTTTGTTAGTGTTCAAGACTCCACGTTGTGGCGTCCCAACGGACGAGGGTTGCAATCAACCCCTCTCAAGCGGTCCAAAGACCCGCTTGAATACCATGGTGTTTTGCTTTGCTTTTCTTAATCCCGTTCGCGAGGAATCTCCACAACTTGGAGTCTCTCGCCCTTACAAAGATGATCACAAAGAAGCACAGAGTAAGGGAGGGATTAGCAACTCACACAAGTCACAAAGATCACAGCAAATACGCACACACAGAACCCAGACTTAAGCTCGAATGGCTAGCACACTAGAACGGAGCTCAAATCACTAGAATGTCGAACAAGTGCGCAAGAATGATGTGTGAGTGATCAATAGTGCTCAAAGGATGCTTGGTATACTCCTCCATGCGCCTAGGGGTCCCTTTTATAGCCCCAAGGCAGCTAGGAGCCGTTGAGAGCAATCTGGGAAGGCAATTCTTGTCTTCTGTCGTCTAGCGCACCGGACAGTCCGGTGCACACCGGACACTGTCCGGTGCCCGATTTCTTTCCTTAACTAGCGCAGCCGACCGTTGGCAGCCAGAGAGCCATTGGCGCACCGGACATGTTCGGTGCACACCGGACAGTCCGGTGCCCCCTTCTAGTCGTTGGCTCGGCCACGTGTCCCGCGCAGGTCGCACGGTCGGCCGTTGGCCCGACCGACCGTTGGCTCACCGGACAGTCCGGTGCACATCGGACAGTCCGGTGAATTATAGTCGTAGGTCGCCGGTGAATTCCCGAGAGCGGCCACTTCGCTTGAACCAGCCTGGCGCACCGGACACTGTCCGGTGCACCACCGGACAGTCCGATGCTCCCAGACTGAGCAGATTCTTGGCTGCTCGAGCCAAGACATTTTCAATTGGATTTTTCCTGTTTCCAGCACTTAGACACAATACATTAGTCCATAAAACAATGTACTAAGTCTGAGAAACATACCTTTATCCTTGGTTTGTACTTTGTCCACCATTTTACATTTAAGCACTTGTGTTAGATACTAAATCACCAAAATACTTAGAAATGGCCCAAGGGCACATTTCCCTTTCAGTTTGCAAGACCCGATCTTCACTAACGAGGTGAATGGCTAGGAAAACACTATGTAGCCTTTACAAAGATTCCCCTGGTGTGTAGTTGCCTGTTAGGTTTCACCAGTCATACAAACATAGTGCTCCTCCCTAAGGTGGGTGACTAACAAAACCAAATTGAATGAACCTCGGCACCCCCCCCCCCTTAGCATAGCAAGCACTATGCCCTGGCCCCCATTGACGACACAACGGAGATGCCAACTACACCCCTAGATTCATCCACTTAATCAACTAAGGCGTCCCATTCCACCCTCATGGTTGTACTATTTTCCCAGGTGGTCATCCAACGAACAGGTCCTTACGGAGAGGTACCCGGGAAATAGCCTGAGTCCCCTAAAATATCACATGTTCATCATCATAATCAAGATATCACCAACATATCATAAATGTTCTCATCATGTTCATTGATTAGAGTAAAACAGTAGCATGATACTAATCATAGTAACCAATTCCCCAAAGGGTAAACAAGGACAGGAAAACAGAACACTACTCAATCCTTAGGTTGATCATAATATGCGGGACAGTGAATTATAAAGTAAGTAGGACATAATGGGTCAGATTACACTTGCCTTCACCAGGTTGCTGCTTAGGGAAGTCTCCTGCAACACACTCGGAACCTCGGATTGCTCGTTGTGTACGCAAAGCAATCATTCATTCAACACACTTGGGGAACAACAAAGAACAGCACACCAAACATGTGCAACCGATCAAACAAAGGTTCAGTAGAAAAGTACAAACACACAAGTGAACTCTAGGTATTAGGGTAGATCACTATGTTTAAAGGTCTACTATTTTCTAACTAAGTCTATCTCAATAAATTACTTACTTAAATAAACAGATTCTAGGGATGGGATTACATTAAATGAAATTAAGTTTACAAAGTTAAGCACATGGACATTCATTAGGGCTTTACCTTTTATTTTACCCTTTAATAAATATTCTATCACTTTAAATTAACCTAGGGATTAGCCACAAAATTGAGACATGAAAATAGTAAATGAATATAATTTAAACACATAGAGAATAACATTATGAACATTTTGCAATTTGAACCACCCAATTTGGAGTTCATATGCAAAAGATATGAAATTTACAAGTTTTGGAATTCAAAACCCTAAATTAAACCAATTTTTGTGATAAAAATAAAGTTACTGGGTCTCTCTGCAAAAAACCAGGGACTCAGGCGCAATAAAACTAGACTGCGGGTTGATTTCTAAGAAACCGGGGATCTCTTTAACAAAATTTCCAAATGAAGGGGTATCGGGCGCTCTCGGCCATCCGATCACAGATCAACTGCCGAGATCAGATCTGCGGGCAAGCGCACGGGGGCGCGAGCAAGCGGTGACAGAGCGGTCAGCGGCCAGGGTGGAGGGTGGACTGACAGTTCAGGCCTAGCATCAGGGGCGCAGGCGGCAACGTGTGGGGCCTAGGGGTAGGGGCGCGCGCTCGAACCGGTATCCAAGGATCTGGGTCGTTGGATCAGGAGCGGGTGGATGAGATCGGACGCAAGAGGGTTTAATGGCACACGGCCGGTGTAACTTCGTCTGCGGCGGTGAAGTCGCCGGAGAAGGGGCAGGAGCGGGCTTACAGTGGTCTGGGGTCGTCGGAGTTGGCCAGGACCGGTGAGGGGGATCCGACGAAATCGATGGCAGGGTTCCGGCTGTGAGAATGTGACTAGGGACGAGGGGATGGTGGAGGGGACGCTCCGGACGGGTTGGGGCTACTCCGGCGAGCAATCCCGGCCACAGGGAGGGGGAATCGGGTGCGCCGGGGCCAGTTCGAGCTCTGGCAAGGGAGGAGGAACACCTAGAGCCAAAACGCGGGTACGGGCGGGGCTAAATTGACCGGACACCGTGCGGACGCGGCGAACCAGCGCGGCAGAGCTCCGACGAGCGCAAATTCGTCGTAGAGCGAAAGTAACCGAGGCAGGAAGGGCACGGGGATGGTACCTTACCTGGAGATGGTGCTCGGGGAGGCTTAACACGGCGCGTGGAGCTCTGGGCAGACGGTGTGGCGGGCGCACTTCTCCGGTGAGCTCGGGCGGCGGTGGTTGAGCGCAAGAGAGACCAAGAGTGGGCGAAATGAGGCAGGGGAAGGAGAGCGGGTGCGGGCGGGGCTTAAAAGGGAGCTTGGGGTGTGGGTAGGCGATGTGGCCGGCTTTCTCGGCGTGCGTGCGTGCAGGTCAGCGGTGGTTGCAAGGTGGATATTGCTGACAGGGCAGGCCCACGACGCAGAGGCACGGGCACATGCGCAGGGGAAACGGTTCGGCGCTGACGAGCCGGGCCCGCTATGGTTCGGCGCTGACGAGCCGGGCCCACTACGCAGAGGGAGAGAGGGGGCGCGCGCGAGGGCGAGCGGCGCCGACAGGTTGGGCCCACCTGGCAAAGGGACAGAGGGGGCGAGTGCGCACGGGTGCGAGATGGGACTGGTGGGCTGAATGGCCGAGGGAAAAGGGTGGCTAGGCTGCTTTTGGTTTTTTCTTTCAAATCTGAATTTCTAATTCCTTTTCTTTTTATTTTCTCTTTTGAATTCAAATTCAATCAAACCACAAATTCAAATTTGAATATTTCAAACATGTGCATCAACCAAAAACAAAGTTTAAGCTCGGTATGATGCAACAATTCATGTCTCCCCTAGGTTTTAATAAACTAAAGAAATAATACATTCCCAAATAAATAAACAAAACTCTATTAAAAGGAAGAGAAGAAATCTATAGAGAGGAGAGAAGAGGTAACACCTGAATTTGGTAGATATTAGAGAAGAAATTTTATACCCCCAAATTTAGGGTGTTACAACTATCTAATGACCTTTTGTGATACCAAGTTTTCCATAATCCCCTCTATTCAAGGCATACTTAGACGGTGTTTATGTCCACTCAAGTAAAACACCACACATCATTATGCATCATCGCGATATCCTTCATGCTCCTCATCTTGATGGTACATATTCTTGACCTGGGGGGTGTGAGTACAGCAAGGGTGAGCTCACATACGTTCACCGCTCAACAAGTTGTGGGGAATAATGTGCATGAGCTCACTTATAGTGGGGCTCATGTGAAGTGTAAGGCTTACCAAAGGAGATGGTTAAAGCTGAGCATTGCTTTTAAAGTTGGTCAAAATTTTATTAGCAGTTAATAAGTATAAGTATATACCAACCCATTTAAATAAGAGATCACAATTGATAATAACACTCGCGATGCAATGCATATGACAGATTAAGTTTAGTTCCATAAATTAATCATGCGAGAGTTTCGAGTCGCTCTTGACCGCGAGCACGGGTGATATATCAGTTTTACACTCTGCAGAGGTTGCACATCTTTACCCATAAGTCGTGTTACCCATTTACCACGTGGTTGTATGGACCCCATACACTCTACCGAGGAAGTGAGACAGGGTAGCACTACGATGCCTTTCCAAAGTTCCACTAGTTCGAGAACACCCACTACAGTTTTATGAAGAAGGAAGCATAGGAATCCCTCGTCCGAAATGTCATCGCAGCAGTTCGACCCGAGAACCTCCCTATACTCTGCAGCGACACCTCCCCGCTTGCCCCTTTCAGTAAGGTAATCTCTCCCTAGCTTTCCTAATTACTTGGCCAAGGACTTCCCATTCCACCCTTGTGGTAGCACTATTATCTCAAGTTAAGCTCCATGTTACAATTAACACAATTGTCATGAACAATAATTAAAACAACAGCATAATTGGAACATGATCATAATTCAAATGTAACATTAATCCCAAAACTAGGTAGAACAATAGCAATACTACCTAATAGCTCATTTGTTTGCAAGGTGCGAGATAAACAATACTAGGGAAACCTATTAGGTCCCATCAAACTAACATGAGCATGTCACAGTGATTAGCAGGAACATTATTAGGTAGAGAGAAAGGTGATCAAGAGCACAACTTGCCTTAGGCTCGAGATTCCTAGGTACTTCACCAACTTGGTCTTCAAGTTACTCATAACCTCGTTGCTACTCGTAGCAATACAAACAAACATGGTATAGGCAAAATTAACATCACACCAATCATGAGAACATATTGCATAATAATGATCTACGCATCGTAACGAGATCCTAGGTTCGAGAACCACTAAATTCGAAGTTACGGTTAAAGAGTTATGATTTTCTGAAGATTTAAGTGTTAGATATAAAACAAATTAAGTCCATAATTTTAACCATATGTTTCATAACCAAATAAGGTCACTAGATGATAAATAATATTAATATGAATTTAATGCAACTAGAATGGATAAAAAAGAAGTTAAAATAGATTAATTACGAATTAAACAAGTTTCTGGAATTATTTATATACTAAAAATCATTTTTTGTTTTTAATTCTGAATTTCTTTAAAGACTCTGGGCTGCGGACACAAATACCAGATATTACAGGGTCTACTATATAAAATTCTGGGGCTCTTTCGTAATTACTTTACACGGGCTGAGGACTACGGGTTTATTCTCTAATACCCTGAGGGTTCTTCTGCAATAGGTGCACAGCGAAGGGGGTACACTTATTTCTCCGCCCTCGGATCTCAAACCTACGGCAGGGATTAGGCGTTGTCCACACGAACCGGCACACAAAGTCGGTCACCCGATCGAGATCCGATGCGCCGGATCTAATGAGTATCCAAACCACTCATACCCCTCGATCAGCGATTATCGATCCAGATCGAACAAGTCGAATCGGCATCAGAACTCTAATCTACGTCGTTCATTACAGATCAACAGCACCAGGCCTTTCTTCCTTCTCCGGCAGAGCCCCAGCGGTGCTTTCGCCCCCACGACGGAACTCTCGCCGGCGACACCAGGGCCGCCGCTCTAATGACGTGTTTTCGTCCATAACTAAGGACTACACCTAGGGCAGAACAAGGCAAACTCGATTGATGGCTCCTTACCGGATTTCGCAATGTGGAGCTCCCTGGCCACGACAGCGTGCGGTTTCGTGGCGGCGCTGCGCTCCGGCAAGCAATTCGCCCCGCATCGATCACACACGAGCCCAAAATTCCCCAGAACTTCGCCCGCCGCGCGCCAACGAAGATCTCCGAGCGGTCCACGCGGCCGAAGCCTCCTAGAGGATGCTGACCACCGGCGACGAATCCCCCCCCAATGCTTAGGAGGCCTAATTCCCCGGTGGCGGCGCACGACTTTCCTAGATTCCTTTTGGGTGGCCGAGAGGGATCCATGGGGCTCGTACTATATAGCCCCAACCATGGAGAAGCCGGCCATGCGAGCGAGATCACCAGAGATGCGTGGCGCGGTGGATTCGCCCTGGTTGTTGCGGGTAGGGAAGGAGCTGACCGCATAGGCCCACAATCAGCGAGAGAGGACGCAGGGCGTTGTTTGGGCTTACAAGCGAGACCCAAGCGTCAGTGAAAGGTTAGGTGCGAGCGCGGTAGGGCGACTGGCGGTCGGGTCCACATGTCGGTGATGCTATAGCGCGCGTGGGGTGGCTGACTTGCGGGTCCCACCGGCTGGTGAGAGTGAGACCGCTGGGCTGATACGAACTTGGGCCGAATTCCAGTCGCACGGCCCAATACGGGTGATTTCCCTTTTTATTTTTCTTTTCTATTCTTTTCTATTTCCAAATTTAAAGATTCAAACTAAATTTTAATTTCTTGTTTTGAATTTTAGGTTTCCAAATGTCTGACATGATTCTAATCTGAATAATACTACTACTGTTTGCATTTTTATTATTTATCTTTCTTCCTATTATTTAATTATGGAGAGGGTAATTGACTTAATCAAAATTCATTTCTTTTTACTCATTTTATGTTTTACATTCTCATTTATAATTTGAATTCAAATTTTAATTTATGATTCCTTTGTTTTAATAGAAAACATTTTCAAATGTCTAAATCGTTATCAAGATATGATTTAGCTAACATTATTTTATTATGACCAATCACTTTATAAAGGGTGGATTCTAAAGTTTAATTATTCCTCAAGGGTACTTTATCTTGATGATTATTATTATTATAGATACTTTTTTAAATGATTTATTTAAATCACAAGTTAAGATTTTAGGGTGTTACACTTGCACATTTGTCACTACACCAAGACGTCGATGTAGTGCGCCACAAAGGAAGAGACGACCCATTCCTTGCTTACTTGACACTGCATCCATATCAAGACACGGTGCGCCACCAAGGGGTGGCAGCTCGGCCCTTGCCCATTTAACACCATACGTGGATTCCGGTATAGCGCGTCTCTATGGGGTTTACACCTCCAACTGTTTTATTGGGTTTCATCTCCATTGGAGTGGCTAAGTTTTTTATAGCTAGCTCACCGTGCCTAACTCAACCCTCCTCCTAGTACCTAGACTTAGGGCCAGACTATGCTGCACTAACATATGCTGAGACAACATAGGCGGAGTTGAGACCAGTATTTCGATAAGAGAAAGTTATTGCTTCATGTTTACCAAACACCAGGCCAATACATGTAGGTAATTAGAGGTTATTCATTGGCATAGGTGCATAAATACTCACTACTTTTGCATGAACTAGTATCTATCTAAAAATGGTGGAGGACCTATCGGGTTGGACAGACCAGGAGATGCTATGCTCTTGTCATCTTCATAAGGAGCTTTGCCATATGATGGTGGATGCTGAGGAGCATGTGATGGGATGCTGTGATGTATGGGGTCTGGCCCGCTAGGCACAGGTCTTTTTTCACGGTCCAGTTGTTTTGATGCCCTATTGAATAATGCAAGTCTTGGGCGATGGCCAATAAATCCACCTTGTTGTTGTGCCATCTCCATGTTGCCATTGACTCCCAGTTTATTTGTACTATAAAAAGCATCCTCATCAGTCTGCCACACATTAGCATTGACAGATGTTGAAGCAACAAGAGCACAAACAAACAAGGACAGAATAGCCACCATCCCCATCCTTGATGCCATGGAATCTAGACTGTGAAGCTATTTTCCATATATATGTCCAAGGTGTGGTGTAGTGGTGTAGGAACATCATTCAACCACCCACACATATATAAACATAAGCCACCAAAGATAGGAAGTAAGAAATTAAGAATCACCTTTAAAGTGGATCCGTCACTTGGCTCTATTTTAAGGCGGTTTTAATCAAGTTCCTAAAATGAAGTATGATAATGAGGCATTATTGATGAACTTCTAAAAAAGTATGCAATGTAGCAATATTAATGAATCTTCCAAAAGAAGTTTGCTAATATTGAGCAATCTAGTTAACATTTGCACTAGAATATGTTATGGCAAGAATGTATTAAATTTTCCTAGTTTTGTGCCAATTTTGAAGAATGGCTAAAAATAGAATGTGGATTTCAAGGATTATTAGAAAATGGATATAGTTTTTGTGCTATAAGTGGCACACTACTAAAAAAAGTTGGCATTGCTACATAAAAATTTAAGTCAATATTGGAAGTGACAAAAGGAGAGAAATTATTTTTATACAAACATACTAACCAAAAGCGGAGCCCAAACTCCACCAACATATTCATCTAAATATTCTAGATTTTTGTAATTTTTGGAGAGATTTGGAGTTCATTTGATTTGAATTAAAAATTCAAACTTAAATTGGGAAATGGAGAAAAATAAAAGAATCAGCACAGTGTCCGAGCCAGCCTAGATCCACTCAGCCCAAACCATTCCCGACCTCACTTACCACTAACATGTGCCCGTGAGTCACTGACACCTCGTCCCCACCTGTTGGCACTTCTCTCCCCCTCAGTCGCTCTCTCTCTCGCTGACGCCATAACCCCACCTGTTAACCTCAACCTCCCACTCCCACCCCCCACGTGTCACGACAGGCATCTCTGCGCTGAACTCGCCCTCCCTTGCTTGAGCACTGCCCTTGTCCCCATCACCCCACAACTAGAGTAAAGAAATTTTATCCCTTCCTTTCCTCCCTGATGCCTGATCATTTAACCCTGAGCACCCCTAGCGGCATTCGAGCTTTAAATGGTCGCACCACCCTCTCTGTCATTGTCTCCCATTAATCAATGGTGCTCCCTTATAAAAGGAACACCCCCGCACCAACTACTTCCCTCATATTGCACTCCCAGCCACCCAAGCACCTCTTACTCACTACAAGGGATGCCGCCACTATTCCCACGTGACAGAACTGCATTCCACCCTCACTAGAGACGCCCCGTCCTCCCCACCTTTGTCACCATGATCCCTAGAGTGTGAGGAAGTTGTGAAACTTCATAGAGCTCTATCGTCCCTAGTTGATCGAACCATGGTGACACGAGTCCCACCATGCCCGCCATCACTGACCGGTGAACCCTAATGCTCCCTCGACATCGATACAGCAACATGATGTGCACCAGAAGGTACCAAACCCCATGCGCCCATTCCCTGACCCGGTCACATGATAGGAAATCGTGAATTGCTCACCGAAGTTTCCCCTTCCATCGAGAACACCACTGCACCATCGATCTTGCCCCTCCGGTCGACCCTCGACCTCGATATGGTGCTCAATCGACTCATCGTGAGCCACAGTGGCTTGGCAGCAAATTTTGACCTCGACCGAGCCCTCCATTGGTTGACGTAGCTAGCTCTGGTAGCCCACCGTCGTGAAGCCATTCCTCCATCGTGTGCGCGTCGCTTGCACATCCACCATTTAATCTGAGACATCCATGTGCCGTCCAACGATCAAAATTTAGAGATATCGGTCAACACCTATCTCCCCCTTGTTCACCGTCGATTTTTGCTAAAGGAACCTCGACTTTTATGGAAATCAACCAGCAATCTGAGCTAGTTCCAACTAGGGACCCAAAATTTACTTTTAAAACCCTAGAAGTTATAGTTAAGTAAATAAATGTCCCAAATAACTATAAACTGAATAAATATTAATATCTAACTCATTTTAAACCAAATTTAAATGGTTTTGGTCTAAAATAAATTCTAAAATGCCTACAATAATTATAGGACCATTTGAACCTTTTTTCATAATTTGAGTATTGTTTCTTATTTTGTGCCCATGTTTGTTTATGTATACGAGTAGATTTTGAGTGTTGCAACTGCCCTAGGGGGCACACTTTTGAGGACCTCAAAACCCTGAAAGAACACAAGTATTGCATGCTCCTATTCCCTATTACATTAAATGCTCACTATTGTTTTAGCCAAATTACTGCTCTTAGTAGGATTTCCTTTGTGTTATTTACCATGCGATTGTTATACCCAGAAATTTGGGAACCTTTTTAGTAGACAGTTGCTAGTGCTCTACACTTTTCAAAAAGAGAAATGTTTTCAAGTGTTTTATGAGAAATTTTTGATAAAATTTGCTTTTTTGCAAGTCATGGGGACTTGATGCATGGGATGTGTTGGGGGCCTTCGTCTTCCGAAGGTCCTCAAAAACACAGCTAACTATTTGTTTTCAGCATGCTGTTAAGTATTACAGGTGCTTCGTCACCGAAAAAGCTTCGACATAACTCAAGGGAAGTACGACGAAGCAAACTTCGTCACGATGAAGCAGGAGGGCAACACATGGAGAAGGTGATGTTTAAGTTATTGAATACAAATGACGATGTTGTCCCTATGACATTTATAAACCTTGTATGTAATTGTTAAGGGTATAAATATAATGACGAATGGAGATGTGTGATTGCCTATAAATAGATGAACAATACCCTCGTACTGTTCGCGTTGAATTGTAATCGGACTCGCGTCAGTACCTTCAAGCAAGCCGAAGGTATCAATGTAACACATATTTTGATAACATCAATAAGCTCATTATGAAGCAAATATGTGACATTATAAAACACTTGTGATTATATTTCTATATCTGTGGATAATGAGGACTTGTCCTTTATGACCTACGTCTAAGATTCATTATACCCGAGAGGGGATAATGTTTCAAAGGACGAAGGTCTTTAACGTATAACAAATGTGTTGGCTTGCTCTTGATTCACAGCAATCGAGAACAAGTGAACAACATTGGTGCCCACCTCCGGTGAACTCAAAAGACCACCTTCGACGACAAGAACTCGAATAACTACCTTTGCCATGCCACCGAAGAAGGCAGTAGCACTAGGGTCTGCCCTCGCGCTATTGGACACCAATCAAAAAGGGCTTCTCCTAAGGGAGGCCCATAGCTAGAAAAGGAAACCCATTAGCCCAACACCACGGGAAGAAGAGTTGGACCAAGACATCAGAGATCTAGAAGCTATCCACCAACAGGTGGAGAGAAGAAGGGAGAAGATGATTCGGCTAGCCGAACTCCAGAAGAAGATTGATGAAGCAGCCGAAGAGATGTGTTACATCACATAAGACAACGAGCAATGGCATAAACCGTAGCAGAGAGAGCTTCGTTAGGAAAGCCCAAGCTATGATGATGTATGGTATGACGATTTTCATCATGACAACATTGCTTTTGATGATGCTTCTCCCTAGCTACAGAATTGCAGGCTACCCCATGGCTAGCTTCGTATAAACCACCACAGCTTCCCATGTATGACGGGCATTTGGATCCAAAGCAGTTTCTCATGAGTTATGAAGCAACCATATCATCATATGGTGGCAACACTGCCGTCATGGTGAAATCCTTCATCATAGCAGTCAGAAGTGTTGCTCAAAACCTGGTATTCTTCTCTTCGGCCGGGAACAATCACATCGTGGCAGAAGTTGAAGGATATATTAGTCACTAGCTTTCAGGGCTTTCAAACGAAGCCAGTGACTGCTCAAGCCCTATTCTAGTGCACACAGGACCACAAGGAGTATTTACAGGCGTATGTCCGAAGGTTTCTACGTCTTAGAGCTCAGGAGCCAACGGTGCCAAATGAGATTGTTAATGAAGCCATGATCAAGGGACTTTGTCCAGGACCAACAGCGCAGTGTTTTGCCAAGAAGCCCCCACAAACCCTGGAGAAGCTTGTACAGAAGATGGACGAGTACATCAGAGCCTACAATGATTTCCGGCAAAGAAGGGAAGAAACCTATAGATATTTTGAGATGACCAGGGGCTTCAAAGGAAGACTCCATCAAAGTAATGTTAGGACGATACACAATCCCAGCCAAAGCAAAGACAGAGGCAATCAAACCCAAAGATATCAACACAGCTCCCAGTCAACTAGGACGCCACAAAACTCATTGAGACCACCATCCCCAAGAGGCAGAGGGGACGAAGCTTCGGAAGAAGATTCAACTAACAACCGATAAGGATGTTCTGTTTGTTCTGTGGAGAGGATATGGGGCACACGACCAGCACATGCCAAGTTACAATACAGAAGCAAAAGGAGATAGCTGAGGCCGAAGCACGGCAAAATCAACCAAAACAAGTCTTGCATACTGTTTCGTGTTATTCCCCATACATTCCAGAGTATATGGGCAATCAGTAGCCATTTTCACATCCCACAGTTTCAGTAGCTTCAGCAAGCCACTCTCCAGCTGCTTGGGCCTTGCCAGAATAACCGGTCATGGCTCCAACTTCGTCACACAACCAACAGCATGAAGGGCAGCGTCAAATTCAGCAACAGCGTGATGCAAGAGAAGAGTCTGAAGCTCGGACAGTTAATAACACTGTTCTAGAGTCGAGGCATATTTACTGAAGTCATAGAGGGGCTGGGTTCAATGCTTTCATATACACCTATTGTAATTTTCATTTCTCTCGATTTCATGTTCTTGCTTCAGAGACAATTTGAGAAGGTATAACTTTCACCATGTTGTAAAAAATATGTGATTACACCATTGAGTGTAACAGAAAGGGTGAAAAACCTCCAAAGTCGTTCCTACGGGGATGCAGAGCTAAAATACCACCGAAGTAAAAGGTGAAGAAGGTTCAAAGTCATTCCTAAGGGGATGCAGAGCTTAGCTCCAAAGTCATTCCTACGGGGATGCAGAGCTAAAATACCACCTAAGTAAAAGGTGAAGAAACTCCAAAGTCGTTCCTAAGGGTATGCAGAGCTTAAATGCCACCTAAGTAAAAGGTGAAGAGACTCCAAAGTCGTTCCTAAGGGGATGCAGAGTCTTACTATTACGAAGTATCTTTTATTTTTGTTGCATCATATCATCACATCATCCTGCATCATTCATCATCTTGCATCATTCAAAACAGTGGAAAAAAGGGAAATTGCTCCTTCGTCAATAATGAATAACCTACGACGTTGAGCGTCTCTTTGACAAAGAATTACGAAAGGATGCTGCAACTTCACCCGTTGCTACCAAACGACCTATGTCAAGACCTTCGAGTTTGATAATGCTGCTTCGGCAAAAAAGGGATTTTTCTTTATGAAGTGTGAAAAGAAGGGAAGGTGTTTTTCGCCTTTGGCTCAAAAACGGTACATATGACAATTTCACGCTACACAAAGAAACATATTACATCATGAGATACAAAGCTTGCAATTGTTTATTACATAAAAAAGCATACAAAATTCTGCAAATATTTTTATACATAGTCTAATCATCCTTCTTCAGGACCCTCTCAGCAGCTTCGTTTAGAAGCCTATTTACAGCTTCATCAATGGCTGCATTCGCTATTCTGATTTCATCGAAGGTACCCTTCAGGGCTGGGTCATCGTCAGGATTGTATGGCTCTGGAGGAGGAGACGGTTTAGCTACACCAAAATACAAGCTTTTGTCAGATACGAAGCTAATATACTTACGAAGCTAAAATATGACAAACGTAGCTATACGTCTTTCGCGCTTAGCGACCTCCTCAGCTTTTCTTGCTTCTTCTAAGGCAAAGATGAGACTCTTCTTCATTTCGCCTAATGGCTTCATCTGCCATCTCTCGACCGCCATTCATCCACACTTCATAATAGAATTCCCCACTTAGGGCAGTAGCTTTGGCTAACGGCTCCTTGATGTCAGTCGCTGAAACTGAGAAGTCTGGCTGAATTACACCCTTCGCATGGTCACATTCAGCTTTTTCAACTAAAGATACAGCTCCCCGAGCGCATACGCAGGCACAAAAATCCCCTCTACCAGAGAGAATTTCATCGAATGCTTCGACTTCACCCTCAATTCATTTGAGCACACCCTCACGGTCACCACAAATGAAATTCCACTCAGTCGAGAACGCGCCAACACTAGTAAAAGCATTTTTTAATTTGTCTGAGCACTGCATGGCAATATTATAGTATTCCTCCTTTGCCTGCCAAAGTTCTTCAACATTCTTCTGAACTCTCATTCGCTTGGTGTCGGATATTTCGCATTTTGATTGCTCCACGTTGAAATTTTCAGTAACTTCATCAAGTTCCTTTTCCAATTCTGCTACTTCGGACCTGTGCGATCCAACTTGAATAGACAAGGCATATTCCAGATCAGCTATATGCTTTGCATCTGCTTCTTTTTCTTTCTCAAATTTCAAAAAAATTGGTCCACTTCGTAGAATTTGGCCAATCTAGCTTCACTTTCCTTTAATCTTTCAACCAAAGAAAGCAGGATTTTATCTTTTTCAAATGCCTCATTCTAAAGAGTTATAATCTCCGAGCGCAAATTCCCAAAGGATATTTTTGTGCTCTCATCTTCACAATCTTTTTGGGCTTTTAAATCTTTGCTCAAAATAAGTCCCTAATAATAAAAGAAATGTTTATTAATACGAGCAAATAATATACTTGAAATGATTACCAAAAGATTGAGAGGGATAGTAAGCGCAAACCTTCAAACTATTGTATGCTAAGTTGTTTGCTAGATGGTCCTTCGACATTAAGGATAGCCCAAGTTCAAACTTCGAATAACCCATCTTGTCCATCATCTCCCGGCAGACAACAACTTCCTTGCTGTCAGGAAGACAATATAGAAATCATTTTCTTCATTACCTTCGTACACCAGAGACCCTTGAGGATATTTCAGTTCCTTGGCGTAATGTCGGGCCTCGGCAACTTGCCTCTATGTCAGTTGCTTTCCCGAAGCGTGGCGGATGATAAAATCAAGATCTTCGGTCAGTGTCGCTTCAGGTATTGGCGGTGTTAAATTCCCTGGTAGACTTTCCTTTACTTGCTCTATTGGCCTAGTTTCTGAAGGTCTATCCATGGTGCAATCAAGAATAGCACTTGCAGCGACAGCTTCTTCCAATTCTTCGATTATGTCCTCGGAAACCCTAGTAGGAGCAGAAGTATCCATCTTCGAAGGTTTCAGAACATCGTCTAGAACGCTGGCCATCCTCCTCCCTTTCCTAGGAGTCGCTGCTAGAGCGGTTACTGTCCTTGACAACCCTGGAATTACAGAAGGACTCTGTAGCTTCGGCTACTGGTCGGTCTTAGAGCTCTCTGGTTCTGTCTTCTCCAACTGAATGGTGGAAACTTCGGCTGCTACAGCGGATATTACCTCTAAAGTTGGGAAGATATATTCGGAAGCTAAATAGCTTCTGTCTTTGAGATCCCCGCAGCAGGAAGTATAGCAGCCCTCTCCAAGATGTATTACTTCGGTCTGTGAGTCACAACTTTCATTTTCTTTGGTTGCGGCTTGGTAGAGGGGGTCGATGATGCAATTCTCTTTTTCGCCCCATGCTTCCGAGCCGGAAAGCAGTAATCGGGATAGGCAAAGCCGATAACATCAAAAACTCTATTCAGCCTTTTCTTTCTGCGGGCGCCGAAGGAAACATTCATGGCCTCGTCTTCGGCTTTCGTGTAAGCCCCCAATAAATCATCAGTGGTCGCCTCAATGGCATCAAGCCATTTGTCATTTGGCTCACCAAATTGACTTCTGTAGCGGTATGTATATTTCAAATAAACTAGACCGCCTTCGCTTGAGCTATCAGTGGTCTCCTTCAGCATTTCCCATTCGTTAACAAGGGGCCATACTTTGGAAGCTATATTCTCTTGGACCAAGTCTATGGTGCAAATGTAGCTGCACACAATGTTGAAGGCTACCAGGCAGGCTTGAGCTTTGTCACTATTCACAATAGAGGGCCTTCGGATGCTGAGGCGAGATCGTATTGGACGCTAAATTATATCTTTTACATCCTCCCTCTCAACCAAATCATTCTTAACATAGAACCATTGCTTCATCTAAGACTCAGGCCATTTTTTACGAAGCGTTGGAATGGGGCGTCTTACATCAGAGTGATACACGAAGGAAAAACAACCAAAATTGTTGTGATATTGTTCCTTTCCCATTGCCTTCGTCTCATAAGATAATTCATGTATATTACAGAAGCAATCGACGTCTGGTTCCAACCCCTGGCTCCTCATTGCCCAGATGAAAACCCCAATTTTTATCAAAGCTTCGGGCATGAGTTGATGAAGATATATCTCAAATCTTTTAAGTACCTCAACCAGCATTTTATGAAGAGGAAACTGAAGGCCAGCCTTCATAAAACCCTTATAAACAACCAATTCATCAGCTTCGGGAAGAGGAACAGTGTTTTCTCCTTCGACCCTCACTATAGTTGTATCACGAAAATATTTGCCTTTCATTGCTTCAATCTGTCCTCTCTTAATAGTGGATTTTCCAAATACAACATGACTTGGCCTCCACATCAAAATCCTCACTATCACTAGAACCCCCAGACAACCTAGCTAACATTTGATCAGTAATTTTCTCAACATTGGTCCTTTCCATGCCTTCGTAGAAACCAGTTAGTGCGGGGTCCATGCTTTCTTCCCTTCAGCCATCTCAGCATTGAATCAAACAAGAAGCCGAAGCTCCAAAGCAAACGCGGTTACAGAGTCAGAAACCTAAAACGACAAACCCAACAGAAAGATTGATAGCACGAAAAATATTTTCAACGCAAACTCGCATATATACACAAAGCACCACTGAATGATGGGCCCCGCAATACAGAACGTATCGCTATTCTAGCGAAGGGAAGGTGTTTTTTTGGACCTTTGGCTAAAGGCCTTCATTCATTTCGCAGTCTAAATTTGTTACAAAGGAACAAGCTAATACTGCGAGGGGCTACTGTTGGGGGCCTTCATCTTTCGAAGGTCCTCAAAACACGGCTAACTATTTGTTTTCGGCATGTTGTTAAGTATTACAGATGCTTCGTCGCCGAAAAAGCTTCAACATAACTCAAGGGAAGTACGACAAAGCAAACTTCGTCATGATGAAGCAGGAGGGCAACGTAGGGAGAAGGTGTTGTTCAAGTTATTGAATACAAATGACGATGTTGTCCCTATGACATTTGTAAACCTTGTATTTAATCGTTAAGGGTATAAATGTAATGATGAACGGAATTGTACGATTACCTATAAATAGATGAACAGTACCCCCGTACTGTTCACATTGAATTGTAATCGGACTCGCGTCAGTACCTTCAAGCAAGCCGAAGGTATCCATGTAACACATATTTTGATAACATCAATAAGCTCATTATGAATAAAATATGTGACATTATACAACACTTGTGATTATATTTCTATATCCGTGGATAATGAGGAATTGTCCTTTATGACCTTCATCTAAGATTCATTATACCCGAGAGGGGATAATGTTTCAAAGGATGAAGGTCTTTAACGTATATCAAATATGTTGCCTTGCTCTTGATTCACAACAATCGAGAACAAGTGAACAACATAATAGGACTGCACAAGTACTAGATCCTAAGGACAGGTTTGTCGAGTGACCACCCAGGACAAATAGTACAACTAGAAGGACTATTATGGCTCTAGTCTTGACCAAGTAATTAGGGGAAACTATGTAGGCCTTAGCTATGGCTAATGGGAATTGAGGAAGGCTCTTTGACACCACTTACACTTGAGTAGCCCTCAGGTGGGATGCACTCAAGGGCCTATGTGCGAGATATGTGGTGGAGAGGTTTTTAACCCCTCTTGCGTTAACTAGACCTTGGGTGGGATGCCTTGGAGGGTCTAGGTAAGGGGCTAAGATGTTATGGAAGATCGCCTTAGGTATTTCGTCATAGTCTAATATTCAATGGAGATCCTTTGTAAAGGTCTCGTAGTGAACCATGCCGCACCTCCTTGGAAGAGGATAAGGATCTTTCAAACCCAAGACAGTGGGTACCATGACTTGTGGGTAAAGTTGTGCAACATCTATAGACTGTCACAAAACTGATTAATCAGCCATGCTCATGAGCAAGAGCGCCCTTGGTGTCCTCATAGATTAGAAGTTTTGTTTTCAAAAAAACCTAAAACTTTACCATGGAGTTGGTGATATGTCTGTTGTGGGATGTAGCAGATGGTCCTCTATGAGATGAAGCGGATGGTACTCTATGAGATGCATCGGATGGTCCATTGTGAGATGCAATGGATGTGTTTTCAAAACTTTTGCATGGACTTGGTGAATGGTTCACTGTGGGATGTAATGAATGTGTTGTCCAAACTTTCACCATGAGATGTAGTGTTTGGTTCATTGTGGGATGCAATGAATGCTCTTTCAAAAGGTTACTTTACAATAACAGTTCACCATGGACTTGGTGGATAGTTCATCATAGGATGTGATGAATGTTGAAGTTATTGGATTGTAATGGATCTTTGTGCAACAAAAATCTTTAAAAAGGGGATTTGAATGCTTTTCAAGTACCAATAAAACTTCCAGTTAAGAGCATCCGCTCAAGCTAGCTTGCTATATTATCAGTCCAATTTTACCCAAAGTGGAATACTTGTTGAGTGCTTAAGTACTCACTCTTGACTTTTACATCCCTATCATATGTACTACCTATTCAGATGGAGGGGAACAGGTGTCCTGGAGCTAAGAATTCCATGACAACAATGAGTTCTAGGCCTGCGACCAACTAGTCAGCTATGGATGGTCTATTGGTGGATTTATATCTGTGTTGTAATAAATACATTGTTTGTTACTAATAAAGCATTGTGTTTTGGTATAATCCACTATATGATGTCGCTATACATGTGATTCTCGATCCGATTGCATATATATTGGACATTTGGTTTGTCCTTAAAACCAGATGTGACAGAAGTGGTATCAAAGCCTTGCTGACTATCACACGCAAGCCTAGAGTAGAACTATTCAAACTTAACTTGCTCAGCCCTTAGACTTTCCTCTAAGATTAAACCTCTTATGTTATTCTTACCCAATGAAAACTATGGTGACAATTTTTCCTTGTTTTTAGATGGCACGTACTCGCTTGATCACTAGGAAGAGTACTAGAGGTCACATATGCATCAGCATCAACATCTTCCCACCACTATCACCACCTAAGGCGGGACCCTCGCACATCACCACTAATGATATTCCTAAATGATTCGATGACGGGACCTTCGAGACCGAGGACGAGCCCATGGAGGACTTGGAACCTGAAGGCCCACATTGCTAGGACTAGGTGACTCAGCTTTAGTAGGAGGCTTGGATAGAGTTTCTCACTGAACTTGTGAACCTTAGGGTCATAATGCAAGACTCGAATGACTCTGAATACCCGCTCTAGAATGAGGATGTCTCATTAGGATAGATGAACATATCCAATGATAAGATACTAGTAGACTACCAGGATACGGAGGATGAAGAGACCAAACCAGAGGAAGAAGAAGAGCCCGAGGAGCTGGTCAACATCGATAGACCTTGGACGTCGTAGCCACTTATACCCGGAGTCCCTGATCTGGAGGCTCCCACATTAGAAGCTCATATAACAGTAACTCACGCACTAGAGTATTTCCTATAGGATAATACGATGACTGAGCACCCCTACACCTTGAGTGAAGGAGGAAAGTGCACTATAACATGGCCTGACACTATAGTTCCCCGTATGTTTCGACACATGCTAACAGCATCATGACTAGGAGAAGTCATGGTGAACTACATTGGAGTGTGCCACTAGCACCTCCCAGGGAGCTACCCCAACTTTGAGGATTGACTCGTCTCAGCCGAGTGTAAGATCTAGGACAGTGGCTATAGGGGGTGAATATACGGTTTTGGCTAAAATCACAAACACTAGAGAAATTTAATCAGTACCACAAGAGATATGAATTCTCTAGCCTATGTTGAGCAATGTTAGGATGGAAACCTATGGTGAACAAGTAATCTAGATGACTAGTAATGAAAGATGATCCAACTAATCACAAGTAATAGCAAGAGAACAAGAGAGACACCGAATTTTTTCCCGTGGCCTCGGTGATTTGCCGATCACCCCTAATCCAAGTTGAGTTGGATTCCAAGCTCTCACTTGCTCCTCTATCAAGACACCATTTGATCTTTGATCCAAGTGGACAAAAAACACTCAATGCCTCGGTTCCACTAGTGTCGCTTTTGTTGCTCCGGCGAGGTAGGCACGAACCCCTCAAGATCTCCTCCTTGGCTCTTTCACAATCTTCACAAAGAGTTCAGCGGAGTCACTACCAAGCCGTCTAGGAGGTGGCAACCTCCAAGAGTAACAAGTCGATGACGATCGATTGGTGTTCCACATCTGGTGCCTCAAGCTCACTTCAATGATGCAACACATTAGATTCACTCAATCACTCAATAGAAAGAAATCTCAAGTGATGTGGGTGAGTGAGAGTGTATGACAAGCTCCAGTGTGGTCAATGGACAAGAGAGGTTCCATACATGAGCATCACTTCTATTTATACATATCCACTCAATACTAGCTATGATGGGCAATCTGCTCCCTTTTTACGCACTCACAGAAGGTCCGTGCCCTCTGGCTGAACGGTCTAGCGTACAAGTGAAGGCTAGTTTTCCCATTTTAAAACATGTCAGAGCTGTCAGACCTAACAACAATAACTCCCCGAGCTCTGCCCACTTGACTTTTAATACAGATGGACGTTCCACCAATCCTAGCCAGACAATCCGCGACCTAGGAGTTAGTACTGTCCAAGCTCAAACCTCGAACAATCCATAATAGAACTTGCCCAAAACACACAATCCCTGTCCAAACCATTTTAGGCACCTGCAGACTGTCCGCCAACCCTGGCCAGACAGTTCGCCCAAACACATAGGGACATGTGCAAAACGATACCCTTCTGGTCAGGACTACGGACGGTTCGGCCACTAGGCCCAGACGGTCCGCAATGCAAACACTTCGGACCACTCTGAAGGCTTGAAAGTCGCCTAGAGGGGGGGGGTGAATAGGGCGAAACTGAAATTTACAAATATAAACACAACTACAAGCCGGGGTTAGCGTTAGTAATAAGAAACGAGTCCGCAAGAGAGGGTGCAAAACAAATCCCAAGCGAATAAGCAAGTGAGACACGGAGATTTGTTTTACCGAGGTTCGGTTCTCGCAAACCTACTCCCCGTTGAGGAGGCCACAAAGGCCGGGTCTCTTTCAACCCTTCCCTCTCTCAAACGATCCACGGATCGAGTGAGCTTTTTCTTCTCAATCACTTGGAACACAAAGTTCCCGCAAGGACCACCACAAGATTGGTGTCTCTTGCCTCAATTACAAGTGAGATTGATTGCAAAGAAAGGATCAAGAAAGAAGAAAGCAATCCAAGCGCAAGAGCTCGAAAGAACACAAGCAAATCACTCTCTCTAGTCACTAGGGTTTTGTGTGTGGAATTGGGGAGGATTTGATCTCTTTGGTGTGTCTAGAATTGAATGCTAGAGCTCTTGTAGTAGTTGGGAAGTGGAAAACTTGGATGCAATGAATGGTGGGGTGGTTGGGGTATTTATAGCCCCAACCACCAAAAGTGGCCGTTGGGAGTTTGTCTGCTCGATGGCGCACCGGACAGTCCGGTGCACACCGGACAGTCCGGTGCCCCCTGCCACGTCATCACTACCGTTGGATTCTGACCGTTGGAGCTTCTGACTTGTGGGCCCGCCTGGGTGTCCGGTGCACACCGGACAGGTACTGTTTGCTGTCCGGTGTGCCAGCATGGGCGATTCTGACTCCTGTGCGCGCAGAGCGCGCATTAAATGCGCGGCAGAGAGCCGTTGGCGCGGAGATGACCGTTGCTTCGGAGTCGCACCGGACAGTCCGGTGAATTATAGCGGACTAGCCGTTGGAGTTTCCCGAAGCTGGCGAGTTCCTGAGGCCGTCCTCCCTTGGCGCACCGGACACTGTCCGGTGTACACCGGACAGTCCGGTGAATTATAGCCGAGTCGCCTCTGCGAATTCCCGAAGGTGACGAGATTGAGTCTGAGTCCCCCTGGTGCACCGGACATGTCCGGTGGCGCACCGGACAGTCCGGTGCGCCAGACCAGGGGTGCCTTCGGTTGCCCCTTTGCTTCTTTGTTGAATCCAAAACTCGGTCTTTTTATTGGCTGAGTGTGAACCTTTTACACCTGTATAATCTATACACTTGGGCAAACTAGTTAGTCCAAAGATTTGTGTTGGGCAACTCAACCACCAAAATTATTTAGGAACTAGGTGTAAGCCTAATTCCCTTTCAATCTCCCCCTTTTTGGTGATTGATGCCAACACAAACCAAAGCAAATATAGAAGTGCATAATTGAACTAGTTTGCATAATGTAAGTGTAAAGGTTGCTTGGAATTGAGCCAATATAAATACTTACAAGATATGCATGGATTGTTTCTTTCTTATATAACATTTTGGACCACTTTTGCACCACATGTTTTGTTTTTGCAAATTCTTTTTGTAAATCCATTTTCAAAGGTCTTTTGCAAATGGTCAAAGGTAAATGAATAAGAGTTTGCAAAGCATTTTCAAGATTTGAAATTTACTCCCCCTGTTTCAAATGCTTTTCCTTTGACTAAACAAAACTCCCCCTAAATGAGATCCTCCTCTTAGTGTTCAAGAGAGTTTTTGATATATCATTTTGAAAAACTGATTTTCTCCTCCTTTTGAACACAATAGAATACCAATTGATAAATACTCTTGGAAAGTTTTTGAAATTGGTGGTGGTGCGGTCCTTTTGCTTTGGGCTCATTTCTCCCCCTTTTTGGCATGAATCGCCAAAAACGGAATCATTAGAGCCATCGAAGTAATTTCTTCCCATTTGGTCATAAGTAAATGAGTTAAGATTATACCAAAGACGAAGTCCGGTCCTTTTGCTTTGGGCTCTTACTCTCTCCCAAAGACGAAGTCCTTTTCTTTGATGCTCATTTCTCCCCCAAAGAATAGAGAGTTGCTTGGAGTGATGGCGAAGTATGAGTTACGGAGTGGAAGCCTTTGTTTTCGCCGAAGACTCCAATTCCCTTTCAATATACCTATGACTTGGTTTGTAATAGACTTGAAAACACATTAGTCATAGCATATAAAAGAGATATGATCAAAGGTATTCAAATGAGCTTATGTGTGCAAGCTAGCAAAAGAAATTTCTAGAATCAAGAATATTGAGCTCATGCCTAAGTCTGGTAAAAGATTGTTCATCAAGAGGCTTGGTAAAGATATCGGCTAATTGATCTTTAGTGTTAATATAAGAAATCTCGATATCTCCCTTTTGTTGGTGATCCCTAAGAAAATGATACCGAATGGCTATGTGCTTAGTGCGGCTATGCTCGACGGGATTGTCGGCCATTTTGATTGCACTCTCATTATCACATAGCAAAGGGACTTTGGTTAATTTGTAACCGTAGTCCCGCAGGGTTTGCCTCATCCAAAGCAATTGCGCGCAACAATGGCCTGCGGCAATGTACTCGGCTTCGGCGGTGGAAAGAGCGACCGAATTTTGCTTCTTTGAAGCCCAAGACACCAAGGATCTTCCCAAGAACTGGCAAGTCCCCGATGTGCTCTTTCTATTGATTTTGCACCCCGCCCAATCGGCATCCGAATAACCAATCAAATCAAAAGTGGATCCCCGAGGGTACCAAAGTCCAAACTTAGGAGTATAAGCCAAATATCTCAAGATTCGTTTTACGGCCGTAAGGTGGGATTCCTTAGGGTCGGATTGGAATCTTGCACACATGCAAACGGAAAGCATAATGTCCGGTCGAGATGCACATAAATAAAGCAATGAACCAATCATCGACCGGTATACCTTTTGATCCACGGACTTACCTCCCGTGTCGAGGTCGAGATGCCCATTAGTTCCCATGGGTGTCTTGATGGGTTTGGCATCCTTCATCCCAAACTTAGCAAGAATGTCTTGAGTGTACTTCGTTTGGCTAATGAAGGTGCCTTCTTGGAGTTGCTTCACTTGAAATCCTAAGAAATACTTCAACTCCCCCATCATAGACATCTCGAATTTCTGTGTCATGATCCTACTAAATTCTTCACATGTAGACTCGTTAGTAGACCCAAATATAATATCATCGACATAGATTTGGCATACAAACAAGTCATTTTCAAGAGTTTTAGTAAAGAGTGTAGGATCGGCCTTTCCGACTTTGAAGCCATTTGCAATAAGGAAATCTCTAAGGCATTCATACCATGCTCTTGGGGCTTGCTTGAGCCCATAAAGCGCCTTAGAGAGCCTATAAACATGGTTAGGATACTCACTGTCTTCAAAGCCGGGAGGTTGCTCAACATAGACCTCTTCCTTGATTGGTCCGTTGAGGAAGGCACTTTTCACGTCCATTTGATAAAGCTTAAAGCCATGGTAAGTAGCATAGGCTAATAATATTCGAATTGACTCAAGCCTAGCTACTGGTGCATAGGTTTCACCGAAATGCAAACCTTCGACTTGTGAGTACCCTTTGGCCACGAGTCGAGCTTTGTTCCTTGTCACCACACCATGCTCGTCTTGCTTGTTGCGGAAGACCCATTTGGTTCCTACAATATTTTGGTTAGGACGTGGAACTAAATGCCATACCTCATTCCTAGTGAAGTTGTTGAGCTTCTCTTGCATCGCCACCACCCAATCCGAATCTTGGAGAGCTTCCTCTACCCTGTGTGGCTCAATAGAGGAAACAAAAGAGTAATGTTCACAAAAATGAGCAACCCGAGATCGAGTAGTTACCCCCTTATGAATGTCGCCGAGGATGGTGTCGACGGGGTGATCTCGTTGGATTGCTTGGTGGACTCTTGGGTGTGGCGGCCTTGGTTCTTCCTCATCCTCCTTTTCTTGATCATTTGCATCTCCCCCTTGATCATTGCCATCATCTTGAGGTGGCTCATCTTCTTGACTTTGCCCTTCATCAACTTGAGCCTTATCCTCATTTTGAGTTGGTGGAGATGCTTGCGTGGTGGAGGATGGTTGATCTTGTGCACTTGGAGGCTCTTCGGATTCCTTAGGACACACATCCCCAATGGACATGTTCCTTAGCGCTATGCATGGAGCCTCTTCATTACCTATCTCATCAAGATCAACTTGCTCTACTTGAGAGCCGTTAGTTTCATCAAACACAACGTCACATGAGACTTCAACTAGTCCAGTGGACTTGTTAAAGACCCTATATGCCCTTGTGTTTGAGTCATAACCAAGTAAAAAGCCTTCTACAGTTTTAGGAGCAAATTTAGATTTTCTACCTCTTTTAACAAGAATAAAGCATTTACTACCAAAAACTCTAAAGTATGAAATGTTGGGCTTTTTACCGATTAGGAGTTCATAGGATGTCTTCTTGAGGATTCGGTGAAGATATAACCGGTTGATGGCGTAGCAGGCGGTGTTGACCGCTTCGGCCCAAAACCGGTCCGGTGTCTTGTACTCATCAAGCATGGTTCTTGCCATGTCCAATAGAGTTCGATTCTTCCTCTCCACTACACCATTTTGTTGAGGGGTGTAGGGAGAAGAGAACTCATGCTTGATGCCCTCCTCCTCAAGGAAGCCTTCGATTTGAGAATTCTTGAACTCCGTCCCGTTGTCGCTTCTTATTTTCTTGATCCTTAAGCCGAACTCATTTTGAGCCCGTCTCAAGAATCCCTTTAAGGTTTCTTGGGTTTGAGATTTTTCCTGTAAAAAGAATACTCAAGTGAAGCGAGAATAATCATCCACTATTACAAGACAATACTTACTCCCCCCGATGCTTATGTAAGCAATCGGGCCGAATAGATCCATGTGGAGAAGCTCAAGCGGCCTGTCGGTCGTCATAATGTTCTTGTGTGGATGATGGACTCCAACTTGCTTCCCTGCCTGACATGCGCTACAAATCCTGTCTTTCTCAAAATGAACATTTGTTAATCCTAAAATGTGTTCTCCCTTTAGAAGCTTATGAAGATTCTTCATCCCAACATGGGCTAGTCGGCGGTGCCAGAGCCAACCCATGTTAGTCTTAGCAATTAAGCATGTGTCGAGTTCAGCTCTATCAAAATCTACTAAGTATAGCTGACCCTCTAACACACCCTTAAATGCTACTGAATCATCACTTCTTCTAAAGACAGTGACACCTATATCAGTGAAGAGACAGTTGTAACCCATTTTGCATAATTGATATACAGAAAGCAAATTGTAATCTAATGAATCTACAAGAAAAACATTGGAAATACAATGGTCAGGAGATATAGCAATTTTACCAAGACCTTTGACCAAACCTTGATTTCCATCCCCGAATGTGATAGCTCGTTGGGGATCTTGGTTTTTCTCATATGAGGAGAACATCCTTTTCTCCCCGGTCATGTGGTTTGTGCACCCGCTGTCGAGTATCCAACTTGAGCCCCCGGATGCATAAACCTACAAAACAAATTTAGTTCTTGATTTTAGGTACCCAAACTGTTTTGGGTCCTTTGGCATTAGAAACAAGAACTTTGGGTACCCAAACACAAGTCTTGGAGCCCTTGTGCTTGCCCCCAACATATTTGGCAACTACCTTGCCGGATTTGTTAGTCAAAACATAAGATGCATCAAAAGTCTTAAATGAAATATCATGATCATTTGATGCACTAGGAGTTTTCTTTCTAGGCAACTTAGCACGGGTTGGTTGCCTAGAGCTAGATGTCTCACCCTTATACATGAAAGCATGATTAGGGCCAGAGTGAGACTTCCTAGAATGAATTCTCCTAATTTTGCTCTCGGGATAACCGACAGGGTATAAAATGTAACCCTCGTTATCCTGAGGCATGGGAGCCTTGCCCTTAACAAAATTTGACAATCTTTTAGGAGGGGCACTAATTTTGACATTGTCTCCCCTTTGGAAGCCAATGCCATCCTTAATGCCCGGGCGTCTCCCATTATAAAGCATGTTACGAGCAAATTTAAATTTCTCATTTTCTAAGTTGTGCTCGGCAATTTTAGCATCTAATTTTGCTATACGATCATTTTGTTGTTTAATTAAAGCCATATGATCATGAATAGCATTAACATCAACATCTCTACATCTAGTACAAATAGATACATGCTCAACAATAGATGTAGATGGTTTGCAAGAATTAAGTTCAACAATCTTAGCATGAAGAATATCATTTTTATCTCTAAGATTGGAAATGGTAGCATTGCAAACATCTAGTTCTTTAGCCTTAGCAATTAAATTCTCATTTTCTATTCTAAGGCTAGCAAGAGAAATGTTTAATTCTTCAATCCTAGCAAGCAAATCATTATTATCTCTAGGATTGGGAATTGAAACATTACAAACATGTGAATCAACCTTAGCATTTAAACTAGCATTTTCATTTCTAAGGTTGTCAATCATCTCACTGCAAGTGCTTAGCTCACTAGATAATTTTTCACATTTTTCTACTTCTAGAGCATAAGCCTTTTTAACCTTAACATGTTTTTTGTTTTCTTTAATTAGACAATCCTCTTGGGAATCCAAAAGGTCATCCTTTTCATGAATAGCACTAACCAATTCATTTAATTTTTCCTTTTGAGCTATGTTAAGGTTGGCAAAAAGGGAACGCAAATTATCCTCCTCATCACTAGCATTGTCATCACTAGAGGATTCATATTTAGTGGAGGATTTAGATTTAACCTTCTTTTTGCCGTCCTTTGCCATGAGGCACTTGTGGCCGACGTTGGGGAAGAGAAGTCCCTTGGTGACGGCGATGTTGGCGGCGTCCTCGTCGTCGGAGGAGTCGCTTGAGCTCTCGTCGGAGTCCCACTCGCGACAAACATGGGCATCGCCGCCCTTCTTCTTGTAATACCTCTTCTTCTCCTTTCTTCTCCCCTTCTTGTCATCGCCTCGGTCACTGTCACTAGATATAGGACATTTAGCAATAAAATGACCGGGCTTACCACACTTGTAGCAAACCTTCTTGGAGCGGGACTTGTAATCCTTCCCCCTCCTTTGCTTGAGGATTTGGCGGAAGCTCTTGATGACGAGCGCCATTTCCTCATTGTCGAGCTTGGAGGCGTCTATGGGTTGTCGACTTGGTGTAGACTCCTCCTTCTTCTCCTCCGTTGCCTTGAATGCAACAGGTTGAGCTTCGGATGTGGTGGCATCATCAAGCTCGTTGATCTTCCTCGAGCCTTCGATCATGCACTCAAAACTTACAAAATTCCCGATAACTTCCTCGGGGGTCATTTTGGTATATCTAGGATTACCACGAATTAATTGAACTTGAGTAGGGTTAAGGAAAATAAGTGATCTTAGAATAACCTTAACCACCTCGTGGTCATCCCACTTTACGCTCCCGAGGTTGCGCGCTTGGTTCACCAAGGTCTTGAGCCGATTGTACATGTGTTGTGGCTCCTCCCCTTTGCGAAGCCGGAACCGACCGAGCTCCCCCTCAATCGTTTCCCGCTTGGTGATCTTGGTGAGCTCATCACCTTCATGCGCGGTCTTGAGTAAATCCCAAATCTCCTTTGCGTTCTTCAACCCTTGAACTTTGTTATACTCCTCTCTACTTAAAGAGGCTAGGAGTATTGTTGTTGCTTGAGAGTTGAAGTGCTCAATTTGGGCCACCTCATCCTCATCATAGTTCTCATCCCCTACGGATGGTACCTGCGCGCCAAACTCAACAACATCCCATATGCTTTTGTGGAGCGAGGTTAGATGAAATCGCATTAAATCGCTCCACCTAGCGTAATCTTTACCATCAAAAGTTGGTGGTTTGCCTAATGGGACGGAAAGTAAAGGTGTATGTTTGGAAATGCGAGGGTAGCGTAGGGGGATCTTACTATACTTCTTGCGCTCTTGGCGCTTAGAAGTGACGGAGGGCGCATCGGAGTCGGAGGTCGATGTTGATGAAGTGTCGGTCTCGTAGTAGACCACCTTCCTCATCCTCTTGTGCTTGTCGCCTTTCCGATGCGGCTTGTGGGAAGAAGATTTTTCCTTCTTCTCTTTGTGGTGAGAGGAGGAAGACTTTTTCTCCTTCCGTTTGGAGGAGTCCTTCTTCTCCTTCCTCTTGGTGCGGGACTCTTCCGATGAAGTGCTCCCGTGGCTTGTAGTGGGCTTTTCGCCGGTCTCCATCTCCTTCTTGGCGTGATCTCCCGACATCACTTCGAGCGGTTAGGCTCTAATGAAGCACCGGGTTCTGATACCAATTGAAAGTCGCCTAGAGGGGGGGGGTGAATAGGGCGAAACTGAAATTTACAAATATAAACACAACTACAAGCCGGGGTTAGCGTTAGTAATAAGAAACGAGTCCGCAAGAGAGGGTGCAAAACAAATCCCAAGCGAATAAGCAAGTGAGACACGGAGATTTGTTTTACCGAGGTTCGGTTCTCGCAAACCTACTCCCCGTTGAGGAGGCCACAAAGGCCGGGTCTCTTTCAACCCTTCCCTCTCTCAAACGATCCACGGATCGAGTGAGCTTTTTCTTCTCAATCACTTGGAACACAAAGTTCCCGCAAGGACCACCACAAGATTGGTGTCTCTTGCCTCAATTACAAGTGAGATTGATTGCAAAGAAAGGATCAAGAAAGAAGAAAGCAATCCAAGCGCAAGAGCTCGAAAGAACACAAGCAAATCACTCTCTCTAGTCACTAGGGTTTTGTGTGTGGAATTGGGGATGATTTGATCTCTTTGGTGTGTCTAGAATTGAATGCTAGAGCTCTTGTAGTAGTTGGGAAGTGGAAAACTTGGATGCAATGAATGGTGGGGTGGTTGGGGTATTTATAGCCCCAACCACCAAAAGTGGCCGTTGGGAGTTTGTCTGCTCGATGGCGCACCGGACAGTCCGGTGCACACCGGACAGTCCGGTGCACACCGGACAGTCCGGTGCCCCCTGCCACGTCATCACTACCGTTGGATTCTGACTGTTGGAGCTTCTGACTTGTGGGCCCGCCTGGGTGTCCGGTGCACACCGGACAGGTACTGTTTGCTGTCCGGTGTGCCAGCATGGGCGATTCTGACTCCTGTGCGCGCAGAGCGCGCATTAAATGCGCGGCAGAGAGCCGTTGGCGCGGAGATGACCGTTGCTTCGGAGTCGCACCGGACAGTCCGGTGAATTATAGCGGACTAGCCGTTGGAGTTTCCCGAAGCTGGCGAGTTCCTGAGGCCGTCCTCCCTTGGCGCACCGGACACTGTCCGGTGTACACCGGACAGTCCGGTGAATTATAGCCGAGTCGCCTCTGCGAATTCCCGAAGGTGACGAGATTGAGTCTGAGTCCCCCTAGTGCACCGGACATGTCCGGTGGCGCACCGGACAGTCCGGTGCGCCAGACCAGGGGTGCCTTCGGTTGCCCCTTTGCTTCTTTGTTGAATCCAAAACTCGGTCTTTTTATTGGCTGAGTGTGAACCTTTTACACCTGTATAATCTATACACTTGGGCAAACTAGTTAGTCCAAAGATTTGTGTTGGGCAACTCAACCACCAAAATTATTTAGGAACTAGGTGTAAGCCTAATTCCCTTTCAAGGCTTCACTTCGGACCACTCTAGAAGTCTATGGATGGTCTAGCCTCTTAGCATGAACGATCCACGACAATGATACTTAGCCCACTTTCCAAAACACGCTTTTGAAAATATTTTAACTCACGAATTCAGAAGAATTGTTAATAATCTTGCTAATGCATCATCTAAAAGCTCTATGAGGCATTAAGTTTCACATAAGAAATTGTCATTGACTCCTCTTGACAGTATGGCTATCTATCCGACTAACCCAGACAATTTTCTTCTCTAAACACCTTGTGACTGGTGTCGGTGTTTGGTACCAATGGCGCACTATGGGATATACCATGTAGTGCTTTTGGGAGGATAGCGATGTCGATCAAAACTTGATGGTTCATGCCAGGCACGATGGAACAGAGCAGATTATATAGGTTTGAACCACCTAGAGGCGTAATGTCCTACGTCATGTAAGTTTCTAGTGGTTGTATTGCTCTGGGTTTGAAGATTATAGGTGATTGTTGAAGGTAGAATATGAAAGTAGCCTACGAGTCTAATGGAGTCTCCCGTTTCAGCATTATATGGCCAAATGAAGAGATAACCCTGTATAGATCATAATCCTATATGCATCTAACCACTTTCACTATAGACGCAACGCATTTTCCGGCGTTCGGTTGGTTCCCTGCGAGGCTTGTGTACGGCTGCATGCATGGGACATGCCTTCGAAGATCCCCTTGACTCGGTGTGTGACCGCTTTACTCGGCTTCGGTTGCATCTTGCAGAGGCCCACGATGCACCCTATGGACGACCCATCAGGGGCCTTATAAGCGTCACATGGAGCGCATCCATGCATGGTGACCTAGGGGATATCCATGTAACACCCCAGGTGTTAGCTAGAAGTAATAACCCAACCACTTGGACCATTATCACATGTGGATAACTTAAGGTAAAAGTCACTAAAATTAATGACCATATTCCTAATAAGGTGAAAAACACCCTAGAAGAATTAACTTACCCACCCCATGGTGATCAAAGGAAAGGGGAGTAACCAACCCCCTAAACCTACTCTCTTGAGCCCAAGAGCACCAATACAAAGTGTCAAGAGAAAGTTAACCAAAATCCTTAACCACAAGTGGACCCTTAACAAAAGTTATAGCTAACTAAATACCTAACAAAAGTTCTTGAGGGTTAAGCACCAAAAGGGGTGCTAGAGTCCCAATCAAGTCACACATGTGGGAGAAGGGGAGAGAAATCAAGATTTTTTCATAAATCCAAAAACAGCCCTATCCCAAAAACATAAAATCTCCAATTATGAAATGTGTGCCTAATTGTCCTAGGAACACCCTCGTAAAGTTTGAACTCGAGCCCTCACTGTTTGACATGACAAGTCATTATATTTCTTTCTAATTTGGGTAGCAAGACAAACCCATCTTCACACTCAATTATCTTGTGAACCTGGTCTCAATTTGAGCCAAGTGTTGCACATGACATGTAAAGTATACAAATGGGGAGAAATCTTACACAAATATCATGCCCCAATTCACTTGGATTTTACACCTATGGACGCTTGAAACCGACCGAACCAAACAATGCCACATGTTCGATGGCTTGCCCAACTGGCCGAACGCGCACTGGCCACATTGCACGTGTCCTTGTGCGTTGTCGGCTCAGCCGAGTGCCTGCGCCCACGCACGCCTATAAAGGCCACCCCATGGCCTTGGTTGGATGCTACCAGAGCCCCACCACCGTGCCCGAGAATTAGCCACCGGTGATCACCGTATTGGCCGAGCGCTACCACCCATAGACCTCCCCGCAACACGGCCACCACGGCTAGCCTGAACCACTCACCTATAGCCTTGTCTAGAGCCACTGTCGCACTCCTAGAGGCTCAAGGAAACTCACCCACCCTTTCCCCGGCAAGTTAGCTCACCGGAGAAGCTTGCCACCGCTCGCCGGAGCAACTCTGTCCGTCGATGAACGTGGCCAGCCCCCTACTCCCCACTGTCGACCACACCTCTGTGACCTTGTGAAGCTCCCCGACCGACCAACTACAGCTCTACCGCCACCGACGAGTCGGATTACTCGTCGCCGACGGTACTCGCCGCCTGTGCTCCTGGTTCGGGCGATTCTGGCAATCTCCGACTGTGACCCGACCATAGATGTGTCTGTCGTGACATCCCTGACACCACCGTGCCCTCACCCGAAGCTCTACTGTCGCCGGCAAGCCACTCCGCCGCTTTCTCCTCTCCGGGTACTATTGCGGTGAGCCAGGTACCACGGGTTGAGAAGACAGGAAACCCAAGGGGTTTTCTGAAAACCGATAGACTCAAGGGAATAGTGATCGAAGGGCTTACTTTGAATAAAAAAAGAAATAAAAACCTAGGGGCCTTGGTGTAAACTGTTTTTCTTTTCCTATTTAGTTTTAAAGAACTTGTAAATGTCATAACTTGAGAAATATAAACCCAAAAGTCATTAAACCAATTTTGTAGAACTCTGGAGAACTCAAACACTTAGACAGAAATAGAAAACCACATGTTTACCTTTTATAAGACTTATGATTTAAATCAGTAAATTGTCCATCTCTTTTTAATAGAAAGAAAAATAGCAACACTTTTAATCAGTAAACATGTTTTTGGTATTTTTTGGGAGGGCCCATATGACTGGTTTACTTCGCTCAACCATTGAGTACATTGCGGGTATGACCTCGCTATTCTCAACCAATATCATGAAATACGATTGTGTACCATCGCAACACACGGGTATTATACTAGTAAAATCTTTATACTACACCATACCATATTGTATATTCATAGATCTACTCATATGAAGTGCAACACAATTAAAATTTCAATTTTACGATTTTCTATAAAAAATAAAAAAATTGAGCAAAAGTCCATCACAGTTAAGAGAGGAGCTATTTAAGATTTTAATGTTGAAGAATAAAAAATGACTTTTGCGATAGTTACTATTTAAGAACAACTCCAACAACCTCATCATGTCCGAAAGTCTGATTTAAAAATTCGAGGCTATAGATAAGATCCAACAGGCTCACCTTCTCGTTTTCTATTTTTCCCTTTACGCTATTCAGATGTTCTCGCTCGGTCGGTAGAATTCGCGCGTTTTCCCACCATCGTCTTCACGTCTTGCAGCTCACCTCTGGACACCTTGAACACTACTGAGCAATAGGAGATCAGGTGCTAGCCTCAAATTATCCAGACTAGTATATTGAGCGCGCCATGCGCGCTTGTTTATAACTTCATAAGAAATTAAGTATAAATACAGAAAAATCTAAATCACAAAGTCACATATTCAACATTTGTATTTGCACAAACACAAATATCATTCGTCCACAATTTATAATGCTTATAAAGCACAATTTAAGAATGAAGAATTAATGGAATATATGTTATATTTAAATAATGTACAATTAATCAATGTGTTATAACTTGTAAGAACATTGTTTCCTTAGCTACATATATAGTAAACGTACATATATTTATAGTACTCAAATTTTATTATGTTCAAGTTAGAACGTACATGTTACCCTTCAGTTTTCTAATACGATCTCCTGTATTAAACTCTGCTATCCTATACCCACAACAAATCTGAATATAGAACACTCAGGAACACATCGTAGAATACAATCTCTGACTAAAGAATACACTTGGAGAAATTATGAAGTGACATAACAGTAGATTCAGTTAATATACTTGTACCCTGTATTTAGCATATGAGCACATCTTAGGTATGCTAACTAAAAGGAGCCTCCTGACATTTTAAAGGATGATTACCTGTAGAAGAATATAGAACATACATGAGCTAGTTTCCTGGCTGATTCATATAATTTACACTGATAACTTAAGAACATGCAATATTCTGTGACTTTTGGGTGTTTGCCTTGTGACCTTCGCCTTGCTAGGCACCTCAACATAAGCATCAACACGTGCTAGCAGCTTTGCAGTTCTCCCACCAGAAACATGTCGAAGCAAATTTTTTGTTCTCCAAGTGATCAGTTTGTCCAAGGATGTTAGGCTTTCTGTAACCACTTCAAGTTTGCTTTTCAGGATCATCATTCACAGGTTGCATGTTACACTTTGGTTCAACATAAGGAGGCAGCATAATAAGTACCCTCTCTGCCTCTCTGGGTCTCCTTGTCCTTTTTGCACCGGGTATCCCAGATCAGCAAAATGTTGTGGTTTATCATGCAAGAAACCATTGTTTTCTTGTTTGTCAATAGGATTCTTTATATTTGCAGCATGTTGCTTAGTGTAAGGAGCCTTGTTTCTAGTGGTACCAAGAAAAATCTATACCCATCGCACTTTGTCTTGTCAGATAAAGGCATTGCTATTTACCTAGTTCCGCTTGCTTGGTCAAACTCTTGATTTCCAAAATTAGTATACTCTGCAGCAGCATGAAGCCACCAAATAGCATCCAGTTTGGATGTTTATCCTTTGAAAAAATGAGAGTACTAAAGAAGCAGGGGAGAGAAGAGGAAAAGGAGAGAAAAATAAAAAATGATGTTGCTAGGAAATCTAAATTAGTAGTTGCTGCAGTTAAGGTACATACATATATTCTATAGTGAAATTAGTATGTTATGCAGGAGCAGGAAGCCAACAAAGAGCATCCCATTTTTTATGTATGTCATCTAGAAAATAGGAGTAATAAAGAAGCAGGGGAGAGAATTGAATAAAATGAAAAACATAATGTATGTAGTAGCTAGGAATTCAAATTAGTAGTAGCTGCCAGTTACGTATATATATTCTGTAACTTGAACCATCAAGCCTGAATTCCCTACGAAAGCAAGCATCTACATTGTCTTCCTCGTTATGCTCAGCTCTTGATCGAGATTGCGGTCAATTCGTTGGTAGGCAGTGGGACTCAAAGGTGCACGGATGCCCTTCTTCTATGCGTGCGTGTGCGGCCTTCCATCCAAACACACCTTTCCTTTGCACTGTATATTGGCTAGCTAATCCGTCTAGAACGCAAACTGAATAGTAGGAGGCTGAAAAGGACGAAGGCAAAGGCAACACTCAGGAGGGATGCAATGGATGGGGGACCGCACAGGGAGAGTGATGGCATCGTCGTCTCCCCGTGGCGGCGACGACGGCGTGGCTTTTTCTTTTTCTCCAACAGCCCCTTCGTGCACTATCTAGAATGCTCCGGTGGCCGGTAGGAGCGGAAGGGCATCTGTTATCCGTATATCAGTGGGTTGTGTGATACGTGTTTCTGACCGTTGGATTAGGATCACTTGTCTGAAGTGAAAAGCGTTGACGTGGATGTATCTGAGAGCAGAATTGCTCCCATCTTAATATATAGAAATATGTAAAAAAGTTAATTCTATAAATACAATGCATCATGAATTTTTTTGACTATTAAGGTGGCTATAGAAACATGCACAGTTTAATAGGAACATTGTATCTGGAAATGTGACTTAATTTCGGGGACAATCGATGAATTTATAGCTTCAAGCAATGCAATAGTACAAATTAAGATGATGACAAAGAGGAAACTAAAATATTACATTTTCATAAAGAAGCTATTTCACTTGATTTACTTGACCATTTACAGTCGAACAGAAGATAGTTGGTAAGTCTGTTTCTGTAAGATCTAAAAGAGGTGTACAATATCTCTGTTTAGTAGAAATGAGCAGCGCATGACCTGATTATGATCAATACACATTCAAGTTATATAGCGTGCTATGACAATGGACATCCATACTCAATATCTTACATGCATCTTTAATTTATTTTTTAAAAGAAAAGTGTCATAACAGTAAGCACATACTACCAAACATATTTTGTGGAGTTGGAATTTTATTATTCGCATACCACATCAATACTTCAGAAGAATACATGAGTATAAATTATAAATAGTAAAAAAATTAAATAGGATAAGAACTAACTTTGTGGGGAACTAATGAAATAACAGATGATAGGGCGTTGTGGTAATTCAGGATTCACAAAAGGCACGAGCATTCAAGTTAATGTCGCATAGTCTAAAAGAGTTATGGTTGGAAAAAGAATTACCTTAATGTTCTAGGGTTTTTATTCTTTATCTTTAATGCGAATAAATAATTTAAGTCACTGAACCATAGAAGATTAAAGAAATGAAGAATGAAGCACCAGCACAGACCTGTAGTCCTGCTCACGTCCCACTGCCCTGCCTAGCACAATACTTCTCCTGCTATGGTCTGGAGGCTCGCAACATTGGCACCATGACCATCTTCAAGGAGCTAATCAAATCAATCCCACAGCAAGCTCAATAAAAATCTGTTAGGATGTAACAGTGACATCAAGAATCAGGAACGTAGAGGGGAGTGAGGACGCACCTGCAGAACTGCTTCGGAGTTCCCTGATCTGGGTGGCTTGAATTCGTCGTTGATGTAATTCTAGGACAGGAAAGGCTGGACAACAGAGGGGATCTAACCTCTGAAGCTCTGCGCGTTCTGAAGTGCCAAAGATGTCATCTTAGAGAGGGGAACAAAGTAAGCGTGGCCAGGACAGATCACATATGCGCGGGCGTTGCTTACCATGGCAGCTTGTAAGTCAGGGAAGTGAGTCCAGCGACGATCTGAATCCGATGGAGGCGCCCAAGCTGGTGTACGACAGCGGCTCGAAAAGAGTCCCGCACACAACTATGAGGTCCTGACTCCTCACTCCTGTAGAGGTGAAGTTTGTCTCCCGCGCACCGGCGCACGTCCCCTGTCCCGGCCTCCCGCAGTGCTTCCTATTGCAACACATGCCGCACGGCTCCATCACGCCCACGCCCCGTTCACTGTCCGTAACACACATGTGCGATGCGCGCCACCGGCATGCCGCTCGGCGGCGTGCGCGCACGAAGAAGAAGGCAAGGAATTAACCCAAACGCACAAAAAAATTCTAATCTGAGGAAGCACGATGGGAGGTGTTCATACATGTGGGAATGGGAGCAGGCGAGACGAAGACAAAGGCAGCGCGCGGGAAGGGAGGCGGTGGAGGGGAGCCATACCTGCCGTCGCGTTCATCGAGTTTAACAGCGTCTCCTCCTCGCGACGACGGTGAAGTGGCCTCCGTCTTCTTTTTTCCCACCGCCAATCGGTGTCGTCATGTGGCGTCTAGAATGCTCAAGCAGCCGATAGATCTCTGTATCTCGATGAGGACGTTGGGGGGGGGGGGGGGGGGTCGCCGACATCGTCGGCGTCGACGTCGTGGGTGACGGAGGGAAGGGCACCTATTGCTTCTTCTATTGGTGCTTGGCGTCGAAGAAGCGCGAGGCAGGAGTAGGCGGCGGGACTGGTCATGGAGGAGTAGGGTGCGGTGGAAGGTCCACGGAGTGGTGGGTGGCGTTGAAGAAGCGCGAGGGAGGAGGGGACGCAGTGCCGGCATTGGAGGCGGAGGAGGGCGAAGTCTGGGAATGGCCGGGAGCGCAAGGGGCGGTCTCGGCGGACTGAGGTGTGGCGTGAGCCGCGAGGAGGGTTCTGGAACCTGCTTGTCTCTGCCTCGGGGAGAATGGAAGCCGTTGATTGACGATCGAGCGATCTGAAGAAATTAAGCTGACGTGGATAGATCCGTCTTCGCCGGTTTGAACCGGCTTTAATAATATAGAAACGTATGTTCATGGTGTTAGGCTCCTGAGTGCTTTCCGCCTGGTGGATAGGCTACCCCTGCATGCTTTTGTTCGTCGACCAACAACGGCATCAACTGGCAACAAAAAGACAGGCAGTGCCAGAGGCAGCATCGACCGGCAACAAAATATCTGGCAGCGCCAAAAAACCAGAATAGCAGGAGAAAAAAGCGTGTGTGTGGTGCTAAGAGCCTCTCCAATCAAGAATACTATTGACGTGGCATTTTTTTTAGGGACCGTATCGTATGCACAAGGATGGGTCTGTGCACATATGCACATGTGCGATCGTGGCCTTTCTACGTTGATCCGACGGTGACAAAAAAATTTACATTTTAACCCTCCCGCAGCTGTCCTTGTGCTATAATTTTGTTTTTCAAACACCCCCTCCCCTTCCCAGTTCCCACATTCGTTGGCAGAGAAAGCATCGCCTGTAGGCTGTAGCCGCCGCCGTCGCTTCTCATCGTCGTCTCGGCATCTTCACTCACCAAACGTCGTCGCCGTCAATAACGCCGCGGGGCTCGAGGTTTCTGCGGAATGGTAGCGCCGCCAATGACATGCCCCTGGCCATGGTGGCTTCATGGCGGGTTTAGGGTTCCAGCCGGGTGCGATGGCCATCATGGGGGCCGGGAACCTTAGCACCTCGTCGAGGTGTCCTGCGGCGTTTGTCAATGGAGTAGTGGCGGAGGGTGGCGAGGACGGAGGCGACGACCGGCAAGGACGCAGGAGGCCACCGGCGAGGCTAGAGGCGGTGAGGACGAGCGAAGACGGTTGTTGGCGTGCTTCAATCAGGGGAAGAAGGGGAGCGGAGGTGTTTGCAAAAATTGCATTGAAAGGACAGCTGCGAGAGGGTTAAAGTGTAAAAAATTTGGTGACCGTCGGATCGACCTTGAAGGGCTAGGATTGCTCATGTGCATAGGTGCACAGACCTGTCATGTACATACGATACGGTCCCTTTTTTTATATGGAGACTGAATTTTAGAGAGTTGGAGTAGCCAACTCTTTTTTTATGTGAGATATATTTTACAAAGTAGCTAAATCAGTGAATCTAGGTAATCTCTTGGAAATGCTAAGATAAAATAGATTTCTTTCCTAAAAATGTATTGATTTTTTGAAATTAATGTGTTCTAAAGGAGAAACTTGTTCATTCCCGCGAGGATTAGCATGGACAGTGGAATACAAATACGATTATTCCAATCCAATTTTTTTCTTCTCCGATTCCGTTACCTAATCAATAAACACAGTACAGATATGCAGCATCGGAGCAAGAGCACTCAGGATCAATAAACACCAAACCAGTACCCGTTGGATTAACGTGGGTTTGGTCTAAATTAATATTCAATAATAGTCAATTCTAATCGTACACTTTAATGTTATAGTGTACTAATAATTTAATATCATATTAGAAGTTTAAGGGACAAATAATTAACTTAAATAGGTGGACCATTTGTGTATCTATTGAGAAGTTGAGAAAAAAATGAAAGACTACCACACGCGCGCGCCGCCGCTGCCCGCGCCGGGCCGGGTCGTGGCCGTGGTAGATCCAAATATTCCTTTTTTAACGGTTGCGCTTTGCCTTGAGTGGTGACCGTTTGTTTCCTGTCTTATGGCTCGGTTTCTGGCTCTAATGGCACGTCGTTTCTGGCTCTAATGGCTCGATCGTTAGTGTTTGTTGCCCTTCTCCCCTCCATGTGCATGTATAAATACGAAGGAGGTGTACGCTCTTCCGGTTACACGAACAGTCTCTTAGACACGTTGCACTCAGTCCATTCTTGTCCCACCTTCTGCGAGCACAGAGAAAGTGGGAGAACAGGCCTCAGAAATTGCTGTCCGCAAAGGTACACTTGCACAGGTGTGCGGGCGATCAGGTTTTTAGGGAGCGTACTCGCGACTGCTCACTTCATCCGCTCCGGTTCTTCGTCGTCAGTGCCATTCAAGGGACTACATTGCGTACATCTGCCTGCATCGAGTGCGTACGACTACATCGAACATACACACGAGATGTCTCGTGTGAATGGAGTCATTAATGCCTTGAGCATACGAGATGTCTCGTGTGAATGGAGTCATTAATGTCTTGAGCATCGGTCCTCTGTAGGGTACTTCCTGTTTTTAATACTTGTGCACATTTTATTTCTGTTTACTGCTTATCTGACTAGTGGTACACACATGCACATATATGTCATCACATACATCACATTGGTTTTCTGGATTAAATTAAAACTGATAATGCCTAGTTTTTTAACAATCCAAAAACCTGATATTAGGCATTTTTCTGTTAGTGGCTTTGCTGATGCGTTAAAACCAAGTGAACCTTTTGATGGGACGTTTTACAAGAGATGGCGTAATAAGATGATATTGTGGTTGACTGCAATGAACTACTATCACGCCGCACAGGAGAAACCCGAACAGTTCGCTCATAAAGAGAGAGAATGTTCGACGTTGTCGATAACCTGTTTTGAGGCGTCGTGATTGGCACTCTTGCCAACAAGTATGTTGATTCTTATCTAACGTGCAGAAATCAATCAACATGGTTGTTAGCCAAACTACAGAAGGAACATCGGGATATGGTAATCTTTTAAGCAAGAGAAAAAACTAGCTCAAAAGAAGAAATCAGAAAACATGGTTGTTAGCCAGACTGCAGAAGGAACATTCATGTGTGTGTGCTGATATTTTACCTATTGTTCTTTCAGTGTGTCAATCCCCTGAGTGGTGGGCTGATACTGGTGATAATATTCATGTGTGTGCTGATATTTCTTTGTTTTCTTCTTATCAGTGCAAAGGGACTAGAGCCTTGCTGATGGGGAATGGATCACATGCGTGTGTTCTGGTGTTGGTATAGTCATTCCAGAGTTTACTTCGAGAAAGACGGTGCTATTGAAGAACGTGCATCATGTTCCCTCTATCAAAAAGAATCTTGTTAGTGGCTCATTGTTATGTTGAGATGGCTATAAACTTGTTTTCGAATCTAATAAATGTATACTGTCAAAGTATGGGATATTTGTTGGAAAAGGTTATGACATTGAAGGCTTGTTCCGCTTATCTTTGCATGATGTGTGTAATAAGTCTGTGAACAATGTTGTTTCGAATGAGTCATATCATTGGCATTCACGACTTTGTCATATCAATTTTGGTTGTATCTCGCGGTTAGCGAATTTAAATTTAATCTCGAAATTTGATTTAGTCAAAGGTTCTAAGTGCCAGGTGTGCATGCAATCTAAGCAACCTTGCAAGCCTCATAAGGCTGCGGAGGCGAGGAATTTGGCAACACTAGACTTAATACATTCTGATTTATGTGAGATGAACGGAATATTGACTAAACGAGGCAAGCGATATTTTATTACTTTTATCGATGATTCTACAATATTTTGTTATGTGTATCTCTTAAAATCAAAAGATGAAGCTTTGCATTATTTTAAGACCTACAAAGCTGAAGTTGAAAATCAACTCGAGAGGAAAATTAAACGGTTAAGGTCTGATCGTGGTGGAGAATATTTTTCGGGTGATTTTTCTGATTGTTGTGTGGAACATGGTATTATTCATGAGAGTACACCGCCATACTCACCACAATTCAATGGGTTGCTAAAAGCAAGAACCATACTCTAACTGGTTTGGTTAACGCCATGTTAGAAACTTTGGGGCTATCTAACGAATTGTGGGGTGAGGCGATCATGATGATGTGTCATGTCCTGAATAAAGTTCCCACAAAGAATAAAGAAATCACACCATTCGAATGGAAAAAGAAGAAATTAAATATCTCCTATTTGCGCACCTGGGGTTGTTTGGCTAAAGTGAATGTGTCAATTAACAAGAAGCGCAAATTAGGACCGAAAATTGTTGATTGTGTTTTCCTTGGGTATGCTTTCCACAACATTGGATATAGGTTCTTAATTATAAACTCTGGAGTACCGGACATGTTGGTTGGTACTATTATGGAGTCCAAAGATGCTATGTTTTTTAGGACGAATTTCCCATGAAAGCTACACATGATACGTCTAATGATGAACCAACAATACCCCATGAGCATTTTATCCCGGCAGAACACACTGAGGAATCCCATATACATAATCATGTGAAAGATGACAATGTATCAACTCGAAAGAGTAAGAGACCAAGTATTGCAAAGTCCTTTGGTGATGATTACATTGTATATCTTGTGGATGACACACTAAGTACCATTGAAGAGGCATATTCCTCTCCTGATGCTGATTTTTGGAAGGAAGCAATAAGGAGTGAGATGGATTCTATTATGTCTAATGCAACTTCGGAGGTCATTGAGCGTCCTTATGCCTTATGGGTGTAAGCCCATTGGGAGTAAATGGGTGTTCAAGAAAAAACTTAGACCTGATGGTACTATTAAAGGTACAAAGCGAGGCTTGTAATTAAAGGCTATTCACAGAAGGAAGGTGTCGGCGTTTCGAGACAGGGGGGTCCCAAAGCCGACGAGTGAGTGTGATGCGTGCCCCAGCCCAGATGGGTCGAGCGCGTGGGCGAGCGCGAAGGGGGGAGAGGCGAGGTGGCCGGAGTCGAGCGTGAGAGAGGTGGAAGTCCCGCGGCCTTCGTGTTCGTCCCGCGCCCAGGTCAGGTGCGCTTGCAGTAGGGGGGTTACAAGCGTCCACGCGGGTGAGGGAAGCGAGCGGCCCCAAGAGAGCGCCTGTCCCGTCCTCGGTCCCGCGCGGCCCACCTTCTCTAAGAAGGCCCTGGTCCTCCCTTTTATAGTCGTAAGGAGAGGATCCAGGTGTACAATGGGGGGTGTAGCAGAGTGCTACGTGTCTAGCGGAGAGAAAGCTAGCGCCCTAGGTACATGCCAATGTGGCAGCCGGAGAGGTCTTGGCACCTTGCTGGCGTGATGTCGTGGCTGTCGGAGGTGTGACGGAGCCTGGCGGAGGGACAGCTGTTGGAGCGGTCGAGTCCTTGCTGACGTCGCCCTGCTTCCGTAAGAGAGCTGGGGGCCGCCGTCGTCACAGAGCTTGTGGAGCGCCATCATTGCCCATCCGGCGGAGCTGTCCGGATGGGACGCCGGTCTTGTTCTTCGTGACCCGAGTCGATTCGGGGTAGGACGATGATGACGCTTCCTGTTGACGTGGCGGGTCTGTGCCCTAGGCGGGGTGACGTGGGGGCTCCTCCGAAGCCGAGGTTGAGTCTGTCTTCTGTTGTCGAGGCCGAGTCCGAGCCATGGGGTCGGGCGAGGCGGAGGTCGTTTGGCCGAGGCCAGGGCGGAGTCCGAGCCCTGGGGTCGGGCGAGGCAGAGTTTCGTCGTCTTCCGGGTCTTAGCCCGAGTCCGAGCCCTGGGGTCGGGCGGAGCAGAGTTCGCCGTCTTCCGGGTCTTAGCCCGAGTCCGAGCCCTGGGGTCGGGCGGAGCGGAGTTCGCCGTCTTCCGGGTCTTAGCCCGAGTTCGAGCCCTGGGGTCGGGCGGAGCGGAGTTCGCCGTCTTCCGGGTCTTAGCCCGAGTCCGAGCCCTGGGGTCGGGCGGAGCGGAGTTCGCCGTGGCGCCTTTGGCAAGGCCTGACTGTCTGTCTGACTCACCCTTTGCGTTAAATGCTCCTGCAACTCGGTCAGTCGGTGTGGCGATTTAGTCAGGGTCGCTTCTGAGCGAAGCCAAGGCCTCGGGCGAGCCGGTGATGTGTCCGCCGTAAAAAGGGGGGCCTCGGGCGAGACGGAAGTCTCTCGAGGTCGGCTGCCCTTGGCCGAGGCTAGGCTCGGGTGAAGCACGATCGAGTCACTCGTGTGGACTGATCCCTGACTTAATCGTACCCATCAAGCCTTTGCAGCTTTATGCTGATGGGGGTTACCAGCTGAGAATTAGGCGTCTTGAGGGTACCCCTAATTATGGTCCCCGACAGTAGCCCCCGAGCCTCGAAGGGAGTGTTAGCACTCGCTTGGAGGCTTTCGTCGCACTTTTTTGCAAGGGGACCAGCCTTTCTCGGTTGCATTTTGTTCCGGTGGGTGCGCGCGAGCGCACCCGCCGGGTGTAGCCCCCGAGGCCTCGGAGGAGTGGTTACACTCCTTCGAGGTCTTAATACCTTGCGTAATGTTTCGGCTGGTCTGGTCGTTCCCTCATGCGAACTGGCCGTAGCCCGGGTGCACGGTAGGGGGCCAAGCTCTCGGGCTGGTATGTTGACGCTGTCAACGGTTTGGCCGGAGCCGGTTTTTGCGAGAGCAGCCCCCGAGCCTCTGCACAGGGCGAGAGGACGATCAGGGACAGACTCGACTTTTTACATACGCCCCTACGTCGCCTTTCCGCAAGGAGGAGGGGGGGAGTGCGCCATGTTACCCTCGATGGGCACCGAACATGGTGTCTCCGGTGAGCTGCAAGCGGGTAATCCGAGTGGGCGTCCGTGCCCCGTTCGTTGGGGGTCGGCTAGGGGCCCAGAGGCACGCCCAAAAGTACCTGCGGGTGATTTGCCGGACCCGGTCCCCTGGCGACGGGGTCCGAGGGCTCGATGCCTCCCTCCGATGGGATTCCGTTACAAGATCGTTCCCGCTGGTCTCGGAAATGTCCTAGGGTACCTCGGGAGCGCAGCCCGAGCCTCGGTTATGTATCGAACGTACCCCGCCCTTCGGGGGGCTGGCCTTCGAACCCCTGACCAGTAGTGGGTGTCGGGCCCACGCGATCTGAGGCGACTGTTGAACCCTTCGGAGGGCCAGTCTTCGAACCCCTGATCAGTAGGGGGGGACTCGGAGCCCGGTTCCTTCGCGGAAAAGGATCCTCTTCGGGGTATCCCCCTTTCCCGGTCCCTGTTGCAAGAGATAGAGAAAGAGGAAAAAGGAGAAGGAAACGAAATCGAACGACGTGGCGTACCTCTTTTTGACGCGGTTATTACGGCGAAGGTGAAGCGTCGCGCGCTTCTCCCGCCAGAGGCGCCGCGTGTCCCACCGCGAAGTTAATGCGACGGGGCGAGTGGTTGGCGAGGCGGCCGTTGCGCGTGCGCGATTCGTTCGAGGAACGGGTCACGGGCGCACCGCCTTCACGCCGTGGGAGGAGGCTCTCTTGCTGCCCCAGGATGAGACGTGAGCCCGGCTGACGACGTGACCGCTGCGCCCGCCCGCCTGCCACCGCCATTACTGCTGGCCCACTTTTGGTCGCTTTGACCAACACGCCAGGCTAGCGCTGCTGGGTCGCCTCGAGTCGCGGCATAGGCTCCGCAACCGAAGAGGCGCGACGGTGGCGCAAGTGGCGGTGCGGTTGTTTGCATGCAGCAACTGGCGCGCCGGTTGCTTGACGCGTGGGCCTGGGCTTCCAAGCTGGCGTGTCAGAAGTCGGAGAAGCGCGTCCACCTGGCGCGGTTGCATGCCGTCTGCATGGCTGCCCGCCCCTTCCGCCCGTTGGTCTGGGCAAAAGTGGGGGTCGTTTGTAACCGCTGGACAGTCGTGCGCACCACGCGCGGCGGTTTGGCTTCTTCTGCCCTGAGCTGGTTTGCATGACATGCGGGACCCAGCCCCCGAGTCGCAGGGGAGGGCCTTGGAGCGTGTTGGAGAAGACTCAGCCCGCGGCGTCTGGGGGCGCACGTAGGGAGAGTTGCCTTTAAAAGGAGGGAGACTCCTTTCAGAAGGCAACCATGTCTTCTTCCTCCCTTATGCGTCGTGTCTTTTCATCTTTCAAGCCCCCGGATGGGGGGTACCCGCCGCTTTTCTGCCTCCTCGTTGGAGGAACGCAACTCCATGGGAGTTGGTACCTCTCAGCCATCGTTCGGCTTCAAGGATTTTCATCACGCCGGCCCGGCCGCACCCCTACGCCGGCGATCACCCAGGACGGTGACCACCAGTTTCTGGGTGGGGAAGAGCAAGCCGGGTTGCGATCTTGGTCCCACCCTCAGCTTCAAGGATGTTCATCATCCTCGCTGGGGTGGGGGCCACGCTGAGCCGGCGCTCTGCCTTCCGCGCGGGTCCGCGGGTCGCCCTTTTCCGCGGCGTTTGGGGGTAGAGGCGCTCGCTGGCCCTGCGGACGGCACGGACTTAGACAACGTGGGGCTGATCGACGGCGGGCGTCGTCACCTCCAGCGTGTCGAAGTCGTCGGCCGGGCTTCCGGTGGCCCCTCCTGCCGGAGGGCGACCGCCGCGCCGTGTGCACGGGAGGACCGCCCACGATGCTGCGCGCTGTTAGGGCGGCGTTCGTGTTCTGGGGTGGTCCTGCTTTTGCACTGGGACGGCGCCCTCGCGCAGAGGCCGGTGCCCCACTCGCCTGGGAGGATTCGAGTGGGGATCTGCCGGGGGGCTGGTGTCCCCTGCCATCGGCGCCGAGGCGGAGGCGGCTCGAGAAGTCCTCGTCGCCGACGGGATCACTGCCACCACCCGCGCCCCGGGCCACCGTGCCGGCGTGCTTGTCCTCGCCCCTCGAGCGTCGGCGGGGGCGAGAGCAAGATCGCAGCAGCGCCAGCCCACTGTCGCCGTAGTCAAAACGGGCGGCGGCGAGCCGCTCGTCAGTCTTCTGCTGCTCCGCAGGCCTTCCCCATGGAGTGGGGTCGTTCGTACCCGCGGAGGGGGAACCGGAGTTCCGTACGTAATGGCACTTCGAATGCCAGTGTGTTTGTTCATTGTGGCTGTCGGGGCCTGAACATGTATGTAATTTCGGCACGGAGCCGTGTTTTTTCCTCATTTTCGAGCACTAAGTCTCGCCTGTTGGTTATCTGAACCGCTTTACCAAGCATGAGTCGCCACGTGTCAAGGTGACGAGTGAGGTATCCGTATCCCTGAGGCGTAGGAATCCCTCGGCCCGTTCGGCCTTGTTGTCTGGGGCTCCTCTAGCTTAGTCAAAGAGACCCCTCGGCTGCCCTTCGATGAGCCGAGGCCAGGGGTAGCGATATCAGTATGAACAGAGGCGGAGTTGGCTCGAGAATGGGAACCTGGTTGGCCGAAGCCTAGTCGTGTTGTCCGTCAGCGGAGCCGACGCCAAAGTCGATCCGCCGAGGCCTCGGGTCGGGCTGGCGCCCTTGGAAGCCGGTTGGCCGAGGCCCCAGGGGTAACCGGTCGAGCCGCCTGCTCGGGCCGGATTCCCGGAGGGGTCACGGGACCGCGCCGCCGTCCGAGGCTGGGTCGGACATAGCTGAAGACGTCGTCGATGCCGAGGGTGCTACGGCTCCCTTCAGCGTGAAGACCCGAGCCTGCAGGATCAGATCGTCTTGTAGCGTGTGCCTTCTGCGGCCGCCGAGGCCAGAAAACACACCCTCGCCGTGCTTGCGAAGCTGCGTCTTTTTTCCTCTTGTTTCGAGCATCTGGACTCTGTCGGTAACAGGGATGTTTGTGTGAGCGAGAGTTACTTCTCGCGGAAGGGACGAGTGAGGTATCCGTATCCCAGAGGCGTGGGAATCCCTCGGCTCGGTCGGCCTTGCCGCTTACGCGTACTTTCACCCATCCATGAGGCCCTGTCCCCGACTTAGTCGAGAAAGCTTGAAGGACTGCTTCGGCAGGAGAGCTTCCGAGCGTGAAGACTTGTTCGGTCCACGGAGTCGCTTTATCCGAGCGTGAGTTACTTATCGCAGGAGGTGATGAGTGAGGTATCCGTATCCCGGAGGCATAGGAGTCCCTCGGCTCGGTCAGCCTTGGCTGCTTACGTGTACTCCGTCGTTTCCAGGATCCGCTTTCCGAAGTAGTCAAGAAGCACGAGAGTAATCCTGCTAGAAAGAGATCCTTTTTCGAGGAAAAATTTGACGCAGAGGGGGTCTCCCCCCTTTTAGCCCCCGAGGGAGGGTCGGGCTTTGCCGAGGCTAGGCCGACCCTTCCTTGATGACTAAACTTTGCGCAGGTGCGAGGTATATGAACAACTTGGAAACATCTTAAGGGTAGAAGCGACGTAGCTGTTTGATGTTCCAGGCGTTGCCGTAGATCTCGCCTTGATTGTTGGCCAGCTTGTATGTTCCGGGCTTCAGAACTTTGGCGATGACGAATGGCCCTTCCTAGGGGGGCGTGAGCTTGTGCCTCCCTCGGGCGTCTTGCCGCAGCCGAAGCACCAGATCGCCCACCTGGAGGTCTCGGGACCGGACCCCTCGGGCGTGGTAGCGTCGCAGGGACTGCTGGTACCGCGCCGAGTGTAGTAAGGCCCTGTCCCGAGCCTCCTCCAGCTGGTCCAGCGATTCTTCTCGGCTAGCTTGGTTGCTTTGATCGGTGTAGGCCCTCGTCCTCGGGGAGCCGTATTCCAGGTCAGTGGGCAAGATAGCTTCAGCCCCGTAGACCAGGAAAAACGGCGTGAAACCCGTGGCGCGACTCGGCGTCGTCCTTAGGCTCCAGACCACCGAGGGGAGTTCCTTCATCCACCACTTGCCGAACTTGTTGAGGTCGTTGTAGATCCGAGGCTTGAGCCCTTGTAGAATCATGCCGTTGGCACGCTCTACTTGCCCATTCGACATGGGATGAGCCACGGCGGCCCAGTCCACCCAGATATGGTGATCCTCGCAAAAATCCAAGAATTTTTTGCCGGTGAACTGGGTGCCGTTGTCGGTGATGATGGAGTTCGGGACCCCGAAGCGATGGATGATGTTGGTGAAGAACGCCACCGCCTGCTCGGACCTGATGTTGTTCAGAGGTCGGACCTCGATCCACTTGGAGAATTTGTCGATGGCGACCAGCAGGTGCGTGTAGCCCCCGGGCGCCTTCTGCAAGGGACCGACGAGGTCCAGACCCCATACGGCGAAGGGCCAGGTGATGGGTATCGTCTGCAGAGCCTGAACGGGCAGGTGGGTCTGCTTCGCATAGAATTGGCACCCTTCGCAGGTGCGGACGATTCTAGTGGCGTCAGCCACCGCCGTTGGCCAGTAGAAGCCTTGCCAGAAAGCATTCCCGACAAGGGCTCGGGGCGCCGCGTGGTGGCCACAAGCCCTCGAGTGTATTTCTTGCAGCAGTTCCCGACCTTTGGCGATGGAGATGCATCGCTGGAGGATGCCCGAGGGGCTGCGATGGTAGAGCTCCTCTTCATCGCCCAGCAAGACGAACGACTTGGCGCGTCGCGCTACCCGCCGAGCCTCGACTTGGTCGGGGGGTAGCTCTCCTCGATGGAGATATTGCAGGTACGGGGCCTGCCAATCTCGATCATGCGTGGCCCCGCTCTGCTCTTCCTCGACGTCCAGTGCCTCACCCTCGGGGGCCGAGGGTACCTCGGGCTGAGCCGAGGGTGCCTCGGCTTGAGCCGAGGGTGCCTCGGGCTCGGGCACGTCGTCGATCTTGACAGAGGGTCGATGCAGATCCCGGGAGAAGACGTCTGGGGGGACCGTCGTTCGCCCCGAGGCTATTTTAGCCAGCTCGTCTGCGGTTTCGTTGTAGCGCCGAGCGATGTGGTTGAGCTCGAGCCCGAAGAACTTGTCTTCCAGGCGCCGAACCTCGTCGCAGTAGGCCTCCATCTTCGGGTCGCGGCAGTGGGAGTTCTTCATGACTTGGTCGATGACGAGCTGCGAATCACCACGGGCGTCGAGGCGTCTGACCCCTAGCTCGATGGCGATCCGCAACCCGTTGACCAGAGCTTCGTACTCGGCCACATTGTTGGACGCCGGGAAATGGAGGCGCAGCACGTAGCGCAGGTGCTTTCCAAGGGGCGAGATGAAGAGCAGGCCCGCGCCGGCTCCTGTCTTCATCAGCGACCCGTCGAAAAACATGGTCCAGAGCTCCGGTTGGATCGGAGCCGTCGGCAACTGGGTGTCAACCCATTCGGCCACGAAGTCCGCCAACACCTGGGACTTGATGGCCTTCCGAGGGGCGAACGAGATCGTTTCGCCCATGATTTCCACCGCCCACTTTGCGATCCTGCCCGAGGCCTCTCGGCACTGGATGATCTCCCCCAGAGGGAAGGATGACACCACAGTTACCGGATGAGACTCGAAGTAGTGTCGCAGCTTCCGCCTTGTCAGGATCACAGCATATAGCAGCTTTTGAACTTGTGGGTAGCGGATCTTGGTCTCGGACAGCACTTCGCTGACGAAGTAGACCGGCCTCTGAACGGGCAATGCATGCCCTTCCTCTTGCCTCTCGACCACAATCGCGGCGCTAACCACCTGAGTGGTCGCGGCGACGTAGACCAAGAGGGCTTCTCCATCCGCCGGGGGCACCAAGACAGGCGCCTTCGTAAGGAGCGCCTTCAGGTTGCCGAGGGCTTCCTCGGCCTCAGGGGTCCAAGCGAAACACTCGGCCTTCCTTAAGAGGCGGTACAGAGGCAGACCTCTTTCGCCGAGGCGTGAGATGAAGCGGCTCAGGGCCGCGAGGCATCCCATGACCCTCTGTACACCTTTTAAGTCCTTGATGGGCCCCATGCTGGTGATGGCCGCGATCTTCTCCGGGTTGGCTTCAATGCCTCGCTCGGAGACGATGAACCCTAGGAGCATGCCTCGGGGCACCCCGAAGACACACTTCTCAGGGTTGAGCTTGACTCCTTTCGCCTTGAGACATCGGAATGTCACTTCAAGGTCGGAGAGGAGGTCGGAAGCCTTCCTTGTCTTGACTACGATGTCATCGACGTAGGCCTCGACTGTGCGACCGATGTGTTCGCTGAACACATGGTTCATGCACCGCTGGTACGTCGCGCCCGCATTCCTCAAACCGAACGGCATGGTGACATAGCAGTACATGCCGAACGGCGTGATGAAAGAAGTCGCGAGCTGGTCGGACTCTTTCATCCGGATCTGGTGATACCCTGAGTAGGCATCGAGGAAGGACAGGGTTTCGCACCCAGCGGTGGAATCCACGATTTGATCGATGCGGGGCAGAGGGTAGGGAACCTTCGGACATGCTTTGTTGAGACCAGTGTAGTCTACACACATCCGCCATTTCCCCCCTTTCTTCCTCACAAGCACAGGGTTGGCGAGCCATTCGGGATGGAATACCTCTTTGATGAACCCTGCTGCCATTAGCTTGTGGATCTCTTCGCCAATCACTCTGCGCTTCTCCTCGTCGAATCGGCGCAGAGACTGCCTGACGGGTCGGGCTCCGGCCCGAATATCCAGCGAGTGCTCGGCGACATCCCTCGGTATGCCGGGCATGTCCGAGGGACTCCACGCAAAGACGTCGGCGTTTGCGCGGAGAAAGTCGACGAGCACTGCTTCCTATTTGGGGTCGAGCCCGGAACCGATCCGGACCTGCTTGGTGGTGTCGCCACTGGGGTCAAGAGGGACGGCCTTAACCGTCTCTGCTGGCTCGAAGTTGCCGGCGTGGCGCTTCACGTCTGGCACCTCCTTGGAGAGGTTCTCCAGGTCGGCGATGAGGGCCTCGGACTCGGCGAGGGCCTCGGCGTACTCCACGCACTCCACGTCGCATTCGAACGCGTGTTTGTACGTGGGGCCGACGGTGATGACCCCGTTGGGGCCCGGCATCTTGAGCTTCAGGTAGGTGTAGTTGGGGACGGCCATGAACTTCGCGTAACATGGCCTCCCTAGTACGGCGTGGTAGGTTCCTCAGAACCCGACCACCTCGAACGTCAGGGTCTCCCTTCGGAAGTTGGAGGGCGTCCCGAAGCAGACGGGGAGGTCGAGTCGCCCGAGGGGCTGGACGCGCTTCCCAGGGATGATCCCGTGGAAGGGCGCAGCGCCTGCTCGGACGGAGGACAGATCGATGCACAGGAGCTTGAGGGTCTCGGCGTAGATGATGTTGAGGCAGCTGCCCCCATCCATCAGGACCTTGGTGAGCCTGACATTGCCGACAATGGGGTCGACGACGAGCGGGTATTTCCCCGGGCTCGGCACATGGTCGGGGTGGTCGGCCTGGTCGAAGGTGATGGGCTTGTCGGACCAGTCTAGGTTGACTGGCGCCGCCACCTTCACCGAGCAGACCTCCCGGCGCTCTTGCTTGCGATGCCGAGCCGAGGCATTCGCCGCATGCCCTCCATAGATCATGAAGCAGTCGCGGACCTCGGGGAACTCTCCTGCTTGGTGATCTTCGTTCTTGTCGTCGTCGCGGGCCCTGCCACCCTCGGCGGGTGGCCCGGCCCTGTGGAAGTGACGCCGAAGCATAATGCACTCCTCGAGGGTGTGCTTGACGGGCCCCTGATGGTAGGGGCACGGCTCCTTGAGCATCTTGTCGAAGAGGTTTGCACCTCCAGGGGGCTTCCGAGGGTTCTTGTACTCGGCGGCGGCGACAAGGTCCGCGTCAGCGGCGTCGCGTTTCGATTGCGACTTCTTATTGCCTTTCTTCTTGGCGCCGTGCGGAGCAGACGCCTCGGGAGCCTCTTCCGATGGGCGGCCCTGGGGCTGCTTGTCCTTTCGGAAGATAGCCTCGACCGCCTCCTGGCCAGAGGCGAACTTGGTGGCGATGTCCATCAGCTCGCTCGCCCTGGTGGGGGTCTTGCGACCCAGCTTGCTCACCAGGTCGCGGCAAGTGGTGCCGGCGAGGAACGCGCCGATGACATCCGAGTCGGTGATGTTGGGCAGCTTGGTGCGCTGCTTCGAGAATCGCCGGATGTAGTCCCGGAGCGACTCCCCCGGCTGTTGCCGGCAGCTTCGAAGGTCCCAGGAATTCCCGGGGCGCACGTATGTGCCCTGGAAATTCTCAGCGAAGGCTTGGACCAAGTCGTCCCAGTTGGAGATCTGCCCCGGAGGCAGGTGCTCCAACCAGGCGCGAGCAGTGTTGGAGAGGAACAGGGGGAGGTTACGGATGATGAGGTTGTCGTCGTCCGTCCCACCCAGTTGGCAGGCAAGGCGGTAATCCGCGAGCCACAGTTCCGGTCTCGTTTCCCCCGAGTACTTCGTGATAGTAGTCGGGGGTCGGAACCGGGTCGGGAATGGCGCCCGTCGGATGGCCCGACTGAAGGCCTGCGGACCGGGTGGTTCGGGCGAGGGACTCCGATCCTCCCCGTTGTCGTAGCGCCCCCCACGCCTGGGGTGGTAGCCTCGGCGCACCCTTTCGTCGAGGTGGGCCCGACGGTCGCGTCGATGGTGCTCGTTGCCGAGGTGACCCGGGGCCGCAGGCGCGGTGTTGCGCGTGCGCCCGGTGTAGACCGAGGCTTCCCGCATGAATCGGGAAGTCGCGGCATGAGGTTCCGAGGGATATCCTTGCCTTCGGGAGGCAGTGCTCTCGGCCCGTCGGGCCGCAGCGCCTTCCAGGAGATTCTTGAGCTCTCCCTGGATTCGCCGACCCTCGGTGGTTGATGGCTCCGGCATCGCGCGGAGGAGCATCGCTGCGGCTGCCAGGTTCTGACCAACCCCGCTGGATGCGGGCGGCGGCCTGACCCTGACATCGTTGGCGACGCGGTGCTGGAGACCTTGGGGCAGGTGACGTATTTCTCCGACCAGGGGTTGGTCCGCCCATACCTGCCCGACGTCCCGACGGATCGGCTCAAGCGCTCCTGTTCCCTCGTCGAGCCTGGCCTGCGCCTCGCGGACTTGCTCGAGTTGTGGGTCGTAACCCCCCGCCGGAGCGGGGACCACAGCTAGCTCCCGTGGGATGTCGGCGCGAGGCACCGGCCTAGGAAGATCACCGTCCTCCGGCATGCCGAGACGGTTGCCTTCGGAGGGATCCCCTAGCTCGATGTGGAAACATTCGCGGCTTGGGCCGCAGCTCTCGTCGCCAAGGCTGCGGCTTCCGTCGGAACCGTCGGATAGGCAGTAGTCACATGCGGTCATGTAGTCCCGCATGGCACTGGGGTTGCCAAGTCCGGAGAAATCCCAACAGACGCTGGGGTCGTCATCTTCCTCGGACCCATAGGGCCCGTAGGTTGAGACGTCCGTCAGCCGGTCCCAAGGCGACCGTATATGAAACCCCAGTGGGGTTGCACCCGCCTCAATGAGAGCGCCCGCCAAAACGAGGTCGTTTGGCGGGTTGAGGCCGAGTCGAAATGACGTAAGATGGGAGTTAGTCGGTACCTTTCGGTCGACGAGGAGCGACGTAGTCACATCGGGGACTGGTTGCACCGTCATCTCAGGTACAAGGGCGACGTCCTGCAGGCTTTCCGCGAGCGCGCCAGCGTCGTCTTCTTGCTCGGGGTCAGCGTGTCGCGGGGGGACGGCGCTTGCCTTCGTCTTGAACGCGAGGTCGACGTCCGGCGTGCCTTCCGTCGGGGCGTCGGGGGCGTCGATTCGCTCGACGGCCAACGAAGCGCGGCCTCCCGCTTGGCCTTGATGGCCCCGCCTCCTCCTCCGTTGGCGGGGGAGAGAACGGAGCGAGCTCGAATGTTGTTCTTCCACCACGCGGGGAAGGTGTCGTCGATTCCGCCGCCGGCGAGCGGGTTGTCGGCCGCCATTGTCGTTGTCGCGCGGCGGTGGAAGAAGTATCATGTCATAGCTGTCGTCGAAGGACATGAACTCAAGGAGCTGTTCGTCAGCACGCAGCAGGCCCCTACCTGGCGCGCCAACTGTCGGCGTTTCGAGACAGGGGGGTCCCAAAGCCGACGAGTGAGTGTGCTGCGTGCCCCAGCCCAGATGGGTCGAGCGCGTGGGCGAGCGCGAAGGGGGGAGAGGCGAGGTGGCCGGAGTCGAGCGTGAGAGAGGTGGAAGTCCCGCGGCCTTCATGTTCGTCCCGCGCCCAGGTCAGGTGCGCTTGCAGTAGGGGGGTTACAAGCGTCCACGCGGGTGAGGGAAGCGAGCGGCCCCAAGAGAGCGCCTGTCCCGTCCTCGGTCCCGCGCGGCCAACCTTCTCTAAGAAGGCCCTGGTCCTCCCTTTTATAGTCGTAAGGAGAGGATCCAGGTGTACAATGGGGGGTGTAGCAGAGTGCTACGTGTCTAGCGGAGAGAAAGCTAGCGCCCTAGGTACATGCCAATGTGGCAGCCGGAGAGGTCTTGGCACCTTGCTGGCGTGATGTCGTGGCTGTCGGAGGTGTGACGGAGCCTGGCGGAGGGACAGCTGTTGGAGCGGTCGAGTCCTTGCTGACGTCGCCCTGCTTCCGTAAGAGAGCTGGGGGCCGCCGTCGTCACAGAGCTTGTGGAGCGCCATCATTGCCCATCCGGCGGAGCTGTCCGGATGGGACGCCGGTCTTGTTCTTCGTGACCCGAGTCGATTCGGGGTAGGACGATGATGACGCTTCCTGTTGACGTGGCGGTTCTGTGCCCTAGGCGGGGTGACGTGGGGGCTCCTCCGAAGCCGAGGTTGAGTCTGTCTTCTGTTGCCGAGGCCGAGTCCGAGCCATGGGGTCGGGCGAGGCGGAGGTCGTTTGGCCGAGGCCAGGGCGGAGTCCGAGCCCTGGGGTCGGGCGAGGCGGAGTTTCGTCGTCTTCCGGGTCTTAGCCCGAGTCCGAGCCCTGGGGTCGGGCGGAGCGGAGTTCGCCGTCTTCCGGGTCTTAGCCCGAGTCCGAGCCCTGGGGTCGGGCGGAGCGGAGTTCGCCGTCTTCCGGGTCTTAGCCCGAGTCCGAGCCCTGGGGTCGGGCGGAGCGGAGTTCGCCGTCTTCCGGGTCTTAGCCCGAGTCCGAGCCCTGGGGTCGGGCGGAGCGGAGTTCGCCGTGGCGCCTTTGGCAAGGCCTGACTGTCTGTCTGACTCACCCTTTGCGTTAAATGCTCCTGCAACTCGGTCAGTCGGTGTGGCGATTTAGTCAGGGTCACTTCTGAGCGAAGCCAAGGCCTCGGGCGAGCCGGTGATGTGTCCGCCGTAAAAAGGGGGGCCTCGGGCGAGACGGAAGTCTCTCGAGGTCGGCTGCCCTTGGCCGAGGCTAGGCTCGGGTGAAGCGCGATCGAGTCACTCGTGTGGACTGATCCCTGACTTAATCGTACCCATCAGGCCTTTGCAGCTTTATGCTGATGGGGTTACCAGCTGAGAATTAGGCGTCTTGAGGGTACCCCTAATTATGGTCCCCGACAGAAGGTGAGGATTTTTTTGATACTTATTCACCTATGGCTCGATTGACCACAATCTGTGTGCTACTTTCTCTGGTTGCCTCTCATGGTCTTCTCGTCCATCAAATGGATGTTAAGACAGCATTCCTGAATGGAGAGCTAGATGAGAAAATTTACATGGAGTAGCCAGCTGGGTTTGTAGCAAACGGTCAAGAAGGCATGGTGTGTAAATTATTGAAATCTTTATATGGCCTATAACAAGCACCTAAGCAATGACATGAAAAGTTCGATGGAACTTTGACATCTGTCGGCTTTGTTGTGAACGAAGCAGACAAATGTGTATACTATCGGTATGGTGGGGGCGAGGGAGTAATTTTATGCCTGTATGTTGATGACATTCTAATTTTGGGGACGAGTCTTGATGTGATTAAAAAGACAAAAGACTTTCTGTCTAATAATTTTGAAATGAAAGATTTGCGAGAAGCTGGTGTTATTCTTAACATTAAGCTATTGAGAGAAGGCAATGGTGGGATCACACTTGTGCAATCCCATTATGTGGAAAAGGTTTTGAGTCCCTTTGGTTATAGCAAATGTGAACCTGCTCCAACACCTTATGATCCTAGTAAGCTATTGAAAAAAAATCGAAGGATATCTAGGGATCAATTGAGATATTCCCAAATAATTGGTTCACTCGTGTACTTAGCTAGTGCTACGAGGCCTGACATCTCGTTTGTTGTGAGCAAACTTAGCTGGTTTATTTCAAATCCGGGAGACGATCAATGGTGTACTCTTGAGAGAGTTCTGCGCTATCTAAAAGGTACTATGAGTTTAGGCATCCATTATACCGGGTACCCAACAGTACTGGAGGGTTATTGTGATGCAAATTGGATATCTGATGCTGATGAGATATATGCCACAAGTGGATATGTGTTTTCAATTGGAGGTGGCGTTGTTTCATGGAAGTCTTGCAAGCAGACCATCTTAACGTGGCCGACTTTGGAAGCAGAACTCACAGCATTAGATATCGCTTCAGTTGAGGCTGAATGGCTTTGTGGTGGTTGAAAACCTATACCGGCTATTTCCATGAACTGTGATAATTAGACTATGATAATTAAGATAAACAGTTCTAAGGATAATATGAAGTTGATAAGGCACATAAAGAGGCATTTGAAATCTATCAGGAAATTGAGAAACTCTAGAGTAATAGCGTTGGATTATGTCCATACATCTAAAAAGCTGGTAGATCAATTTACTAAGGGGCTATCACGTAATGTGATAGATAGTGCATCAAGTGAGATGGGCCTTAGACCCACCTAAAGTTTATCATAGTGGTAACATATTCTATGTGATCGGAGATCCCGTGAATTAGAGTGGTGAAACAAGCTAGTGGTAGATTGAGAGGAAAGACCCTTAATAAGGTTTGTTTCTGAAAGTTCCCTAGAGGGGGGTGAATAGGCAAGTTAAAACTTTTTCAACAAAAACTAGAAGCAAACTGGGTAAAACTGAATTGATCTCGAAATTCACCTAGTTAACTTTGGAAATGAGATGTTCTAAATGATCCACAGGGTTCAAAGTAGTAGATCTGAGAAGGGCACTTCTCAAAATCCACACACCAAAAAGATATAAACAATCTTCCACGGAATGGTGAGAGAACGAAGAACACAAACAAACACAATGAGCAAGAACACAAGAGACACAAGATTTATCCTGAGGTTCGGTCACACCACAAAAGGTGCCCTACTTCCTCGTTGAGGCGCCCACAAAGAGCCGGGTCTCTTTCAACCCTAATCCTCCCTTTGCCGACCACAAAGGTCAAGCCCACACAATAATCTTTGCTCAAACGAGCGGGTAATACAATTTTCTTGTGGTCTTCCACAAGATTTGGAGACTCACAAGAGACACCTAGTCCTCTAGGAGCTAGAAGCTCCAAGAGTAATGAATCCACAAAGAACTCGATGTAGTACCAAAGCTCGAATGAAGAAGAAGAGCAAGAGAGATTTAGAGATGAAGCACAAAACCGCAGCTCTCAAGCTCACTCAAAGATTTCTCTCCAAAGATTTGAAATGGGAGAGGCAAGAGATGTGTGAGAGAGAGGGAGGTGTTTCTTGGGTTAGAAATGGAGTTCAAATCGTGCTCTTCGTTGTGGGGAGAGAGATAGGAGGGAGTATATATAGGTGGAGCTTAAAACTAGCCGTTGGGCAGATTTTTCTGCCTGAGACCGGTTGAACCGCCCCCTAGGGCGGTTGAACCGCCCCTGGCAGGCCTGGCAGCCTGTCTGCCAGTCTGACTGGCAGACTGACGCGCAGACTGACCGCAGACTGGTCAAAGTTGACCAAAACCGGTTGAACCGCCCAGGGGGGCGGTTGAACCGCCCCTGACAGCTCCTGGCGACCTGTTTGCCAGTCTGACTGGCAGACTGCAGATCAGAGGTCAGAGGGGTCAGAGACCAGCTGAACTGCCCCTCAGGACCAGTTCAACCGGTCTTGACCAGTGAGTTTAGGAGAGAAAACCCCAGCTCAATTGCCCGGAGGCAAGTTCAGCTGGTGTATGGTCAAAGAGGTTCACAGCTGAAGTTGAGTTCAGCTGAAGTTGAGAAAGCTCAACTCAGCTGAAGTTCAGCTCAGCTGAAAAGCTCAGCTGCAGCTGAAGAAGCTCAACTCAGCTGAAGTCAAGTTCAGCTGGAAAGCTCAGCTGCAGTTGAAGAAGTTCAGCTGCTTTTCAGCAAGAACACTCTAGGTTTCTCAACCCTAACCACGGTCAACCATAGAACGTTAAAGAGATTTTTGCTTTTCAAAAATAGCTTTTGAATAGAGAGGTTTGAGCTTTGGCAAACACCAACCTTCTTTTTGGATCCCCCTTTATAGTACGACGATTCCTATACTCAAGTTAAATAAAATATAATGAAGTAAACTCCTTGAGTCATTGGTGTCTCATGTGTGATTTCTCCATGGAATTGCTTCATAAGGATCACAAACATCTTTGTCTCACCTTTTGAAGCAAACTCAAACCAAACCCTGTGACTTGTACCATATCACCTTATATGAGTTCAAATCATGGCTTCAAGTCACCTTACTGATGCATCAACATGTTATAACTCTTCATAGCTGATTAGTTCATCGACTTAGTGCAAGTACTCTCTTCTTCACCTTAGCCATGGTACCTCGGTCTACAAGCCGTCGCTTGGCCTTCACCTTCGCCTAGTTCCTCGAAGCCCTTTCCTTGCTATCTTCACCCTATCAAGCCATTCTTGAGTCACATCATATTGAGCATCCATTGAGAGAATCATTTCTTCAATATTGTGAAACCTTGCTTGAATGTCTTCTAGATATAACTGTTAAGATTAATCAAGCTCTAGTTTGATTCTCATAGAAGCATATATGGACTGATAGTAATATGGTCAAGCCAATTCACGATTCCTCATATCTTATTCTCTTTGGCTTGACCAATCCTCTAAATCACTTTGTCCTCTATTCTGATCATATGTATGTAGTGATTTCTCAGGTCTTGTCCATATATTCAAACCAATATAGAGATCATATTATATCCATTTGCATTGTCTCATTGGTTATTTAACCTCGTGTTGAACCTTTGTTCACTGATCATTATACACTATTCAAGTATGTTCATCATACTGAATTTCCTGTTCAACACTTAGCAAACTCGTTAGACCTTTAAATGTGTTGTTATCCAAATCACCAAAACTCACAAAAGGGATGAATGCACTTTCAATCTCCCCCTTTTTGGTGATTGATGACAACACATTTAAAGCTTACATAAGATTTGATAAATAATATTTTAAATCCTATGATATAGTTTCCTCCCCCTAAATATGTGCATTTCAGAAAATGACACTTTTGTTCTCAAATGCCAAAAGCACATATTTAGGTCAAAGTATAGACAACTTATATCATACTATTCATAGGGTGCAGTGTGTCATAAAATAAACATGATGCTCATGACATGGAATGCACTTATCAACTCTCTTCATCTTATGTTTTTCTTATGACTTCCCCTTTTTGTTAATTATTTCTCCCCTTTTTAAAAGTCTTCTAACACTTAGTTACATAAGACTAAAGGTAAGCTTTAATGCACAATTTCTCCCCCTTTGACATAAATCTCCAAAAAGGATACAAAGAATATAAAGGATAGAAATTATGATTAAGCGAGATGTGAACACACTATCATGAAAGGGATCCTTAGATGGCACAAAGGTAATGGATAAGTGTCATAAGTGATGTACCTTTGCGTTTTACCTTTTCAAGGGGTTTCCAGACTTGTGTTGGTTTTAGAATTCATTTGTAAGCTCTTGTTGGCATAATTGTGACATAGGTCCAAGATATCAAATGAAGATTGTCATACTAACTGAAAGATAAATCTTGATACCTAGAGTCTAGATGTCACCTAGCATTTTCTTATCACAACAAGAGGCAACATGAAAATTGCACAAGTATGGATTATGCAACTAGTGATCATGTATAAAAAAATATCAATTGGAAAACACCAATTGATACAATTTGATAGATAAATAGATCACTAATAGCATATTACACTAAGTTCTCCTCAAGTTTTAGTGCACACATATATATATGAATTCAATTGATATCTGTTGAGAGTACTTATTTGCAACTTAAAGTACCATTGACATAAAAGGAGTATCAATTGAACATAATCATGCAACATAAGAAACATGTGCACTATTTAATCAATTAAGTTCTAGACAGGAGAATTTATAAGCTATGCTACTTCAGACATTTGCAATCCAAAAGGATGTGATACATATTTACCAATTTTAGATGATGTTGGAGTAGCATATAAAAGAGAAACTCATTCTCTTATGAAATGTATAAAAGATACATTTATTCGAGCAAAGAATCTTTGATACCCATCAAAATTTGCAGTGGAAGTGATTGTCTTTGCCCGAAGATTCCTTTCTAATTTGAGACTACACACATAAGAGACTTGGAAATGAAGTTAGTCTCAAAGATTCAAATTATAGACCATTCTCCCCCTAAATGTGTGCATACAAGTGATGAATACTTGTTTTACCTTATGCACTTGGACTTGTGAGGCCAGGGGATTAAGTTCTACAATTTGAACCTTGGTACAAATAAAGTATGAAAATGTGAAATTGTACCAATTGAAGGAATTACTCATAATCAAAAGGTATACTAATAGACATGATATGCAATATTTTAAGCCAAGATTCAAGTGCAACCTTATGATGTGACTTAAGATATTGCATATACATGCATACACTAACTTGTAAGAGCCTAAATACACAAATGTAATACAGTAGTTCATGGAGTGACACACCTTTGTTCCATGCCATATGGTCTTCATTATAATCATGAATTTCTATCTTAGCTTTTGATAGGCTTGACATTTCAAAGAGAAACTTATCCTCTTTAAACGATCAAGAGAAACTCATTCTCTTCAAAGAACTACACAAATTCACTAAAAGAAAATGTTAGTCTTTAAGGACACAAGATATAGAATGAGCTCCCCCTAAATGTATGCATCAAGTACTCGAATTACTTGTAACATGCACTTGATTCAATTAAGATTCTTAGAGGAGTTCATCATATATCTTGGTCAAGGCATAATATATATGAAACAATTGAATTTATGCTAGAGAACACATATCATTCCCCAATAGAACTAATCCATGGGGTGACATGTGGTAAATATTTGATCATTTCCTTGGAACCACTCATCCTCATTTGATGTTCTCCAAGGTGTGAGACTACAAAACATGAACTTGAAGAAATCATTAGCCTCACAAGATATAGGCTAAACTCCCCCTCAATTTGTGCATGCAAGAGTACACAAAGTACACTTATGCACATTAACAATGCGAGGTTAAAGGAGATGTTTGCACTATATCTTGGTTGAACATAACATGCTTTACATAGATGATGAAAATTAAACCAATTGAAAGTTTAAGAATTGAAAGTATATCAATTGAAATCCTAAAGGTAAAGCATGCTAATATGAACATCAAACCTCATAATGAAGTATATTATATGATTATGTCACTACTTCTTCATTATTTGGTTTTCATGATAGTTCAACTTCCTTCTTGATTCACTGTGATTTCTTTTCTCTTTATGATTTCATCCAACCAAGCGATCTTGAACTTCAATCATCTTTGCTTGGTTCGATCATGCTTAATATGAGACCCATTGAAATTCAATGATTGAAAGAACCAAGACTCTTATATTTGTAGATTTTGAATCCATCTTGAAAGCACTTGGAAGGACCTTGTTGAAACACTTAGAAAAGAGATCATTAAAAACACAAGAGAGGGTTTCACAAATGATGATCCTTATATGTGGATGGTAAATGAATCATCATTATTGAAACCCAAAAGGATAGACTAAATTCCTTTAAATTAGTGCATACATATAGTTGATGTCAAAGTTATATTGAAGCGTCCCCAATCCTCTGGGACTCAAATGTGATACAATTACTAGTCCCAGGAGGCTAGTAAACACATTTATACATCAGATGATACCAAATCTGCTTAAACGAGACAAACCTACAAAGGTGGCGAACAACTTTAAGAGTTGGTCCACAACTCGGGACATATCATCAGAGTGGGGCTGAAGCAGCCCGATATACGCAGCGAAGCAATTCAGCGGTCCAACAGCCACAGGCAAGGTTGGGAACACTCGTAACTCTTACCCGATCTCCTTTTTCTGAAAAAAACAACAAATAAGCAAGGGTTAGTACAAACGTACTCAGCAGCCCACCTTCACCCGCGGAATGGGGAAATCAGATATAATGCATGGAATATGTAGAGCTCAGGATATTTGCAGAAACAGCAATATTTTATGCAGGGTTGTTTTGAAAAACATTTTGTATTTTGCAAAGTGCATCCTCTCCAAAAGGAGCAGGAAGTTTTTCAATATTAGAACAAAATCCCCTGGACTAAACCATCCAGGTATCTCAGCAGTTTCCCACTGGTTTTCCTTTTCAAAAACAGCTACTGGACTTCCCGTCCACCATAGCTCACGGCTCAACCGCCGAACCTTTTAAAAAAACCACTTTTCTCAAACGCATCCTTTTTTTTGAAAACAAAACGTTAATTGCCATACCATACCAGACTCATCCATTCCTGTGGACACAGACTATTCGAATAGGTTTTCAAACTCTGCGTAGAGGTGTACACTTTACCCACTAGTCCGGCTCTGCGATCCCATGATCAATGAGACCCGAATTCGACTCTCTTTCTTTCCCCGCACATCCTAACCTTAACGGTTATCTGGAAGGAGTCAGGCCACCACCATGTCCAAACCGGACAAAACTTTCCCCCTCCTTATCCTCCCGGTGCTCCCCAGCCTTCATAACCCTAGGGTTGGACCGTACGAGTTCAGATTGAGTGACTGCCCACACAGTCTCGAGTGGTTGTACTATTAAAGAGTATAGGTAGTGAAGATGACAAACCGGTCCTTATATGAGGGGACAATCCTTCTGCTCACGCCTAAACCAGCTGAGCCATCACCTTAGACCCTCCCCTAAACCAGGGAGTCCCTGATTATCCCACTCACAAGGTGATAAGGGTGAAAACCCTTCATCATACACATTTTGAAAAGCATTTTCTTTTGAAAACTCACACCTTTTCTCAAATCATTTGGAACATATATATCAGGGATTGATTGCGGCAAGCGGCTGGGTGGCCATAATAACTTGTCTCAAAATCATATCATGCATAAAATAACAGGCTGAGGGTTGTGGTTGTAAAACATAGGTAATTTATGCATCAAAGGGATCCAGTGAGCTTGCCGTGCTTATTCGGCGAAGGGGGAAGGGGAGCTCGCGGAACTGGCTTCTGGCTCCACCGCCTAGCGTAGACTTGCGGATCTGGCCTCCACGAGATGGCACGAATGCTCCGATAACTATGCAACATGAACAAGCAAACATACAAACCAGCAAGTATACCAACAAATATTTAGTATAGTGGTCAGAATAGCGATATATGGATGGGTAGAGTCTTGAGTAGAATCTGTGTCATGTGGTGTTGTGATATTACTGGTGGTGGAGCGGAGGTGCTTACCAGGAGGGTGGACTGGAGGCGAAGCGACACTATGCGTGTAGCCGGCAGAGCGGAGTAACTGAGTGGGTGGGGTGTTTGCCTTGGCTGAGGGTGTTGAGTGTGTGTGGAGAGGGAGAGGGTAGCTAGGTGTATTTATAGCTGGGTGTATGTGGTGTAACACAGTGAAGTTCACTGTTGGTGAGAATAGTGACGAATGAATCGTCTGACTTGGTATGAACATGAGAGTTATAGGCAGAATATGGGACAAGAGTATTTTGGGAGTTTTCTGGAACATGAACCATGCTTAAGGGGTGACATGGCTGGATAGGGAATAGTTTGATAAAAATTTAGAAACGAGAATTATTGGAATCTGAGTTTGGGAGCCTGGTTCAAAGGAATCTCAAAGTTAAGCGTGCTCAACTCGGAGAAACCTGGGATGGGTGACCAGATGGGAAGTTCCCTACTGGAAGGAAAATCACAGTCACCGGAGTTCGTATGACTGGAATATGGGTCTGGCTGGTCTTAGGTGGACTGGACAGCATGATGGATGAGTAGTTGAAATTTGGGATGACTAGATGACCGATGAATAGTAACGATGATTAGTAACGATGAATAGTGGCGATGGAAAAGTAATTATAGATATCATCGATGAATAGTAACGATGATGAATAGTAATGATAAATAGTAACGATGATGAATAGTGTATGTGAATAGTAACGATGAATAGTAATGGTGAATAGTAATGGTGAATAGTGATGTTGAATAGTTCGTATGAACGAACGATGACCGATGAATAGGAACTATGAACGAACGGACGAACGATCGAATGATCGGACAAACGAACGATCGGAATTTCGGCAGCATAACGGCAGGAAAAGATTATTTGGACGAACGAACGGACGAACGATCGATCGAATGATCGTACGAACGAACGATCGGAATTTCGGCAGCATAACGGCAGGACAAAGATTATCTGGAAGAACGATGAATAGGGACTATGAACGAACGATGAACGATGAATAGGGACTATGAACGAACGATGAACGATCGAATGATCGAATGAACGAACGATCGGAATTTCGGCAGCATAACGGTAGGAAAAAGATTATTTGGACGAACGAACGGACGAACGATCGAACGATCGGACGAACGGACGAACGAACCATGAACGATCGGACGAACGATCGAACGATCGGACGAACGAACGAACAAACTAAGAACAGGGGACGAACGATCGAACGATCCTTGTGCTAGTGTGTGCTTGTGTGGAACATGGAGTGGGTGTGTGTGGGGGGGAGAGAGTTGCCATGAAATGGCTTGGGGTGGGAAGAGAGGAGGCCCTTGCCCCTCTATTTATAGCCATGGTGGGGGGATTAGGGGGAGGGATGAGAGGATTAGTGGGAGATTAGCATGTATTTGTCTTGTATAAGTGAGATTAGCTTGTAGAGCTCACCGTATGACACTGCAGGCATACGTATACGCATGAGCATGAGAAAAGTTATGAAGAAAATATTTGTAGGGACTTGAAAAATGATTCTGAAGGTATTTCTCAAGAAGAAAATATCTGGAGATATATCTGTAGAATATTTGGGCAGTATTTCTGGAAAGAACTTGAAGAGGATCACTAGGGAAATATCTGGGCAGTATTTCTGTAAACAATTTGAGGGGGATCACTGGGGAAATATTTGTAGGATATTTTGAGGAGGATTTTAGAGAGAATATAGACCACTATACTTTATTTGTTGATATCAACTCGCAAACAAACATTTTGAAATGAAATTTGAAATTCATTTTGAATTTAGAGCGAGTTTGAGAAAATTCCAAGATTTGAATTTTGGGATGCTACAAATCTACCCCACTTAAAATGAATCTCGTCCTCGAGATTCGGCTTAGAAGGGTTATGGGTATAGCTTTACTTTAGCTACATATCTTCACTTTGCAACTCTTCGAGGAGATGGAACTTCAACAAGATCTGGTCTGGCGGAGCATCTGGTTGCTGATTGCAAACGCTGGTTTTGGCTACTCAAGATCATCTTCAGGCTTCTAGGTTTCGCTTGGCAGCTAGCTTATTGAAGAAGCATCGATGCCAACACGCAAACCTTTCTCTTGCGAACTTTCACTTGGATTCCTTCCTTGATTGGTCTTCTGGTGCTTCATCAACAAAACTTGGGTGACCACTTCTCATCCAGAAACTTATATGCTTTGATGATCTGGTCCTCCACAAACTTGCTACAGGCCTTCTTCTTTTTCTCCATAGCAGGAACCTTATTGGAACACTACCCCACTTAAAAAGAATGAGGGTAGAACTCTTGAATCTTGGGGATTTGAACTCCTTGAAGTACCTCATAACAAGGGTGTTACGGGGCCTTCTTCTGCTATTGCTGCTTGAGCAGGCTGTGGAAAGATGACTGACACAAGGTTGATTCTGGGACAACCTTCTTCTCATCTTCTCTTCGCTATCTTCTTTTCACTGACCCTTTCTTTCTCTTTGCTCTTCCCACTGGAGGATTCTATCAAAGAGTATTACCATCATACAGAGGAGGAAACCAAAGATGTTGAACCATATACAACAGTCTTCAACCCAAGAATCACCAAGCATTGTGATCTTAGGGGCGAGGGAGTGGAAAATGGAGTTGCTTGAGATTTGGAAGAGGGGGTTTTATCTGGAGTGTTTTGCTTGGGATGGGAACTGAGGGAGCTGGTGGGGGGTTTTATAGGCGAGTGTGGGTGCTCGGTTGCGGAGTGGTGGTGATGGAGCAGGTGCTACGTGGCAGTAGACGCGACAAGGGGAGGGGGGACTTGGTGTTGCCGGCGACGATGGCGGCGGTGGGTGCGCTGCAAAGGGGGGTGGGTGGCGGTAATGCGCTGCAAAGGGGGCGTGGGGCGGTGGTAGTGCGCATGGAGGCAGGCACGCGTGCGGGGGCACGGGTGAGTGGTGGGGTCGATGACCCTGATGTTTGTGGTCTCTGGTTCCAAGAATCTTTGCCTCTCTGTATGGTAATAACTCCTTCTGTCCTCTTTTCCTGTTTACTTTGACTCAGGGGCAGTGCTTTGATTCTCACGGTCGGTCCTTTTGACTGAGCGGCTGGACTGGTTTCTTTTGTAGCTTGTTCCAGGCTTCAAGGGTAAGCTTCCCAGTATCTTCTTGGGTAAGGCACTTTTCTCTTCAGATGGGTTAAGATGAGAATGGAAGCATAAGGTAAGGATTAGCTCTAATTTGTGATCTATGTTTTTAGAGAAAACCTTTTTAAGAAAAACGAAAAGAAAACACACAAGCTCAGCAATGATAAGCACAAACAAATCAAATGTTTTGAATAAGGGAAGAATAGAGTTTTTCCAAAGCACGGGCTACTCAGATTCGGGGGCTAAGCATAACTACTATTGCTTGGCTCCTGAATTGAGAACTATGCTAAATGCAACTTATGAGCACTAACGTTAAAGCATCACATATGCACTCAAAAGGGAGGAAAACATCAAGCGAAATTCATTTTGAAATGCCCTAGGGGGCCACACAATTAGAGTTTTTCAAAACACGAGTCTACACGATTACCTCTCATACATGCAGGGCTCTGGCCAAAGTGAAGAAAAACTTCGCTACCCAATGCACGCAGAGGACTAGGTATAACTAACTCAGATCTGGCAGCTTCTCTTCTGGCAAGGCTGACGCACAACTTCAATCTGAGATATCTCCTGGATGGGTCAACAGGGAGCTGATGTTGATGACTTCTTCTGGCGGCGACTGAGATGGCAGGACGCGATCGAACTCTTCTTCAAGCGGGACTGGCTCTTGTAGCTCCTCTGAGGGCGGCGGTGCTGGCGGGGTGCTTGCAGCTTCTTCCTTGACTTCAAGGGATGGTGCTGGAATCTTCTTCATGGTGAGGGGCTCACACAACTCCGGCGGGGGATCTTGGGAGGACTCGGGGTGCTCTTGCTTATCCATAGCCTGAGGGAAGACTGGAATTCCTTCCAAGACTATGGCTCCTTCTGGGAGTTCCCAAGCCTTCTTTTCTCCTCTGGTAGAGACCGGGTGACCTTCAAGAATCTGGGGGTCTTCATCTCTGACAGATTAAACTGGGTTGGATGAAGCGGGCTCTTGGATCCGCAGGGCTCTACGTTGGTTATGGGTTACCAAGTAGGCCTCCATCAACTTCTGGACGTGCTCATCCTTGGCTTGCTTCAGGGCTTCAACGGCAATGGCTTCACGACTTTCCAAGGCAGCTACACGGGCTTGAACTGTGGTGAGATCCACATGGAGCTTACGGTTGAGCTTCTCTGCATCTTCTGCTCGGGCAATCATCTGACGGTGGTGCCGAGCCAAGAAATCATACTGTGCATCCAGGGTGAGCAGGTATGCAGTGAGGTACACGACTATGGGGTCGTCCTCAAGCAGCTGCTGCTCCTCCAATGCACGCATCCTGGCCATCCAAGCGGGACGGTCTCTCTGAAAGGGCGGAAAGAATCTGAGTGGGGTGTCGGCCACTTCTTCTTCATAGATCTGACACAGGGCCCTCAATGCCTTGTGAGCGACGACTTGGCAGGTGTCTTTGAATCTGTGCCCAGCAGCAGTGACACTCCATTCCACATGGTGTGGACTGGATCCAATGTATACAGTCACGACACACTTCTCTGTGCCATGCTCGACGAATTCACGACCATCATACTCTGGCTGGCTCCTGATTCCGAGGCGAACTGTGCATGCTCTCAGCAACTTGGGGAAACCATCTTCATTCTGGCACAAGCTGGTTTGGCAGCGAACCTCCATCTGACTTCTGAGAGAAGGAAAGGGGAAAGCATTTTTGAAATGAAGGGGTGAGAGCAAGAATTTTTTTAAGAAAATAGTTTGGACTCAAAAACTTTCGGATCAGGCTAAGGGTTACGTCCTGCGGCCAACCTAACAGCTCTGATACCACCTGAAGCGTCCCCAATCCTCTGGGACTCAAATGTGATACAATTACTAGTCCCAGGAGGCTAGTAAACACATTTATACATCAGATGATACCAAATCTGCTTAAACGAGACAAACCTACAAAGGTGGCGAACAACTTTAAGAGTTGGTCCACAACTCGGGACATATCATCAGAGTGGGGCTGAAGCAGCCCGATATACGCAGCGAAGCAATTCAGCGGTCCAACAGCCACAGGCAAGGTTGGGAACAGTCGTAACTCTTACCCGATCTCCTTTTTCTGAAAAAAAACAACAAATAAGCAAGGGTGAGTACAAACGTACTCAGCAGCCCACCTTCACCCGCGGAATGGGGAAATCAGATATAATGCATGGAATATGTAGAGCTCAGGATCTTTGCAGAAACAGCAATATTTTATGCAGGGTTGTTTTGAAAAACATTTTGTATTTTGCAAAGTGCATCCTCTCCAAAAGGAGCAGGAAGTTTTTCAATATTAGAACAAAATCCCCTGGACTAAACCATCCAGGTATCTCAGCAGTTTCCCACTGGTTTTCCTTTTCAAAAACAGCTACTGGACTTCCCGTCCACCATAGCTCACGGCTCAACCGCCGAACCTTTTAAAAAAACCACTTTTCTCAAACGCATCCTTTTTTTTGAAAACAAAACGTTAATTGCCATACCATACCAGACTCGTCCATTCCTGTGGACACAGACTATTCGAATAGGTTTTCAAACTCTGCGCAGAGGTGTACACTTTACCCACTAGTCCGGCTCTGCGATCCCATGATCAATGAGACCCGAATCCGACTCTCTTTCTTTCCCCGCACATCCTAACCTTAACGGTTATCTGGAAGGAGTCAGGCCACCACCATGTCCAAACCGGACAAAACTTTCCCCCTCCTTATCCTCCCGGTGCTCCCCAGCCTTCATAACCCTGGGGTTGGACCGTACGAGTTCAGATTGAGTGACTGCCCACACAGTCTCGAGTGGTTGTACTATTAAAGAGTATAGGTAGTGAAGATGACAAACCGGTCCTTATATGAGGGGACAATCCTTCTGCTCACGCCTAAACCAGCTGAGCCATCACCTTAGACCCTCCCCTAAACCAGGGAGTCCCTGATTATCCCACTCACAAGGTGATAAGGGTGAAAACCCTTCATCATACACATTTTGAAAAGCATTTTCTTTTGAAAACTCACACCTTTTCTCAAATCATTTGGAACATATATATCAGGGATTGATTGCGGCAAGCGGCTGGGTGGCCATAATAACTTGTCTCAAAATCATATCATGCATAAAATAACAGGCTGAGGGTTGTGGTTGTAAAACATAGGTAATTTATGCATCAAAGGGATCCAGTGAGCTTGCCGTGCTTATTCGGCGAAGGGGGAAGGGGAGCTCGCGGAACTGGCTTCTGGCTCCACCGCCTAGCGTAGACTTGCGGATCTGGCCTCCACGAGATGGCACGAATGCTCCGATAACTATGCAACATGAACAAGCAAACATACAAACCAGCAAGTATACCAACAAATATTTAGTATAGTGGTCAGAATAGCGATATATGGATGGGTAGAGTCTTGAGTAGAATCTGTGTCATGTGGTGTTGTGATATTACTGGTGGTGGAGCGGAGGTGCTTACCAGGAGGGTGGACTGGAGGCGAAGCGACACTATGCGTGTAGCCGGCAGAGCGGAGTAACTGAGTGGGTGGGGTGTTTGCCTTGGCTGAGGGTGTTGAGTGTGTGTGGAGAGGGAGAGGGTAGCTAGGTGTATTTATAGCTGGGTGTATGTGGTGTAACACAGTGAAGTTCACTGTTGGTGAGAATAGTGACGAATGAATCGTCTGACTTGGTATGAACATGAGAGTTATAGGCAGAATATGGGACAAGAGTATTTTGGGAGTTTTCTGGAACATGAACCATGCTTAAGGGGTGACATGGCTGGATAGGGAATAGTTTGATAAAAATTTAGAAACGAGAATTATTGGAATCTGAGTTTGGGAGCCTGGTTCAAAGGAATCTCAAAGTTAAGCGTGCTCAACTCGGAGAAACCTGGGATGGGTGACCAGATGGGAAGTTCCCTACTGGAAGGAAAATCACAGTCACCGGAGTTCGTATGACTGGAATATGGGTCTGGCTGGTCTTAGGTGGACTGGACAGCATGATGGATGAGTAGTTGAAATTTGGGATGACTAGATGACCGATGAATAGTAACGATGATTAGTAACGATGAATAGTGGCGATGGAAAAGTAATTATAGATATCATCGATGAATAGTAACGATGATGAATAGTAATGATAAATAGTAACGATGCTGAATAGTGTATGTGAATAGTAACGATGAATAGTAATGGTGAATAGTGATGTTGAATAGTTCGTATGAACGAACGATGAACGATGAATAGGAACTATGAACGAACGGACGAACGAACGATCGGAATTTCGGCAGCATAACGGCAGGAAAAGATTATTTGGACGAACGAATGGACGAACGATCGAATGATCGTACGAACGAACGATCGGAATTTCGGCAGCATAACGGCAGGACAAAGATTATCTGGAAGAACGATGAATAGGGACTATGAACGAACGATGAACGATGAATAGGGACTATGAACGAACGATGAACGATCGAATGATCGAATGAACGAACGATCGGAATTTCGGCAGCATAACGGTAGGAAAAAGATTATTTGGACGAACGAACGGACGAACGATCGAACGATCGGACGAACGGACGAACGAACCATGAACGATCGGACGAACGATCGAATGATCGGACGAACGAACGAACAAACTAAGAACAGGGGACGAACGATCGAAGAACGATCGAACGATCCTTGTGCTAGTGTGTGCTTGTGTGGAACATGGAGTGGGTGTGTGTGGGGGGAGAGAGTTGCCATGAAATGGCTTGGGGTGGGAAGAGAGGAGGCCCTTGCCCCTCTATTTATAGCCATGGTGGGGGGATTAGGGGGAGGGATGAGAGGATTAGTGGGAGATTAGCATGTATTTGTCTTGTATAAGTGAGATTAGCTTGTAGAGCTCACCGTATGACACTGCAGGCATACGTATACGTATGAGCATGAGAAAAGTTATGAAGAAAATATTTGTAGGGACTTGAAAAATGATTCTGAAGGTATTTCTCAAGAGGAAAATATCTGGAGATATATCTGTAGAATATTTGGGCAGTATTTCTGGAAAGAACTTGAAGAGGATCACTAGGGAAATATCTGGGCAGTATTTCTGTAAACAATTTGAGGGGGATCACTGGGGAAATATTTGTAGGATATTTTGAGGAGGATTTTAGAGAGAATATAGACCACTATACTTTATTTGTTGATATCAACTCGCAAACAAACATTTTGAAATGAAATTTGAAATTCATTTTGAATTTAGAGCGAGTTTGAGAAAATTCCAAGATTTGAATTTTGGGATGCTACAAATCTACCCCACTTAAAATGAATCTCGTCCTCGAGATTCGGCTTAGAAGGGTTATGGGTATAGCTTTACTTTAGCTACATATCTTCACTTTGCAACTCTTCGAGGAGATGGAACTTCAACAAGATCTGGTCTGGCGGAGCATCTGGTTGCTGATTGCAAACGCTGGTTTTGGCTACTCAAGATCATCTTCAGGCTTCTAGGTTTCGCTTGGCAGCTAGCTTATTGAAGAAGCATCGATGCCAACACACAAACCTTTCTCTTGCGAACTTTCACTTGGATTCCTTCCTTGATTGGTCTTCTGGTGCTTCATCAACAAAACTTGGGTGACCACTTCTCATCCAGAAACTTATATGCTTTGATGATCTGGTCCTCCACAAACTTGCTACAGGCCTTCTTCTTTTTCTCCATAGCAGGAACCTTATTGGAACACTACCCCACTTAAAAAGAATGAGGGTAGAACTCTTGAATCTTGGGGATTTGAACTCCTTGAAGTACCTCATAACAAGGGTGTTACGGGGCCTTCTTCTGCTATTGCTGCTTGAGCAGGCTGTGGAGAGATGACTGACACAAGGTTGATTCTGGGACAACCTTCTTCTCATCTTCTCTTCGCTATCTTCTTTTCACTGACCCTTTCTTTCTCTTTGCTCTTCCCACTGGAGGATTCTATCAAAGAGTATTACCATCATACAGAGGAGGAAACCAAAGATGTTGAACCATATACAACAGTCTTCAACCCAAGAATCACCAAGCATTGTGATCTTAGGGGCGAGGGAGTGGAAAATGGAGTTGCTTGAGATTTGGAAGAGGGGGTTTTATCTGGAGTGTTTTGCTTGGGATGGGAACTGAGGGAGCTGGTGGGGGGTTTTATAGGCGAGTGTGGGTGCTCGGTTGCGGAGTGGTGGTGATGGAGCAGGTGCTACGTGGCAGTAGACGCGACAAGGGGAGGGGGGACTTGGTGTTGCCAGCGACGATGGCGGCGGTGGGTGCGCTGCAAAGGGGGGTGGGTGGCGGTAGTGCGCTGCAAAGGGGGCGTGGGGCGGTGGTAGTGCGCATGGAGGCGGGCACGCGTGCGGGGGCACGGGTGAGTGGTGGGGTCGATGACCCTGATGTTTGTGGTCTCTGGTTCCAAGAATCTTTGCCTCTCTGTATGGTAATAACTCCTTCTGTCCTCTTTTCCTGTTTACTTTGACTCAGGGGCAGTGCTTTGATTCTCACGGTCGGTCCTTTTGACTGAGCGGCTGGACTGGTTTCTTTTGTAGCTTGTTCCAGGCTTCAAGGGTAAGCTTCCCAGTATCTTCTTGGGTAAGGCACTTTTCTCTTCAGATGGGTTAAGATGAGAATGGAAGCATAAGGTAAGGATTAGCTCTAATTTGTGATCTATGTTTTTAGAGAAAACCTTTTTAAGAAAAACGAAAAGAAAACACACAAGCTCAGCAATGATAAGCACAAACAAATCAAATGTTTTGAATAAGGGAAGAATAGAGTTTTTCCAAAGCACGGGCTACTCAGATTCGGGGGCTAAGCATAACTACTATTGCTTGGCTCCTGAATTGAGAACTATGCTAAATGCAACTTATGAGCACTAACGTTAAAGCATCACATATGCACTCAAAAGGGAGGAAAACATCAAGCGAAATTCATTTTGAAATGCCCTAGGGGGCACACAATTAGAGTTTTTCAAAACACGAGTCTACACGATTACCTCTCATACATGCAGGGCTCTGGCCAAAGTGAAGAAAAACTTCGCTACCCAATGCACGCAGAGGACTAGGTATAACTAACTCAGATCTGGCAGCTTCTCTTCTGGCAAGGCTGACGCACAACTTCAATCTGAGATATCTCCTGGATGGGTCAACAGGGAGCTGATGTTGATGACTTCTTCTGGCGGCGACTGAGATGGCAGGACGCGATCGAACTCTTCTTCAAGCGGGACTGGCTCTTGTAGCTCCTCTGAGGGCGGCGGTGCTGGCGGGGTGCTTGCAGCTTCTTCCTTGACTTCAAGGGATGGTGCTGGAATCTTCTTCATGGTGAGGGGCTCACACAACTCCGGCGGGGGATCTTGGGAGGACTCGGGGTGCTCTTGCTTATCCATAGCCTGAGGGAAGACTGGAATTCCTTCCAAGACTATGGCTCCTTCTGGGAGTTCCCAAGCCTTCTTTTCTCCTCTGGTAGAGACCGGGTGACCTTCAAGAATCTTGGGGTCTTCATCTCTGACAGATTGAACTGGGTTGGATGAAGCGGGCTCTTGGATCCGCAGGGCTCTACGTTGGTTATGGGTTACCAAGTAGGCCTCCATCAACTTCTGGACGTGCTCATCCTTGGCTTGCTTCAGGGCTTCAACGGCAATGGCTTCACGACTTTCCAAGGCAGCTACACGGGCTTGAACTGTGGTGAGATCCACATGGAGCTTACGGTTGAGCTTCTCTGCATCTTCTGCTCGGGCAATCATCTGACGGTGGTGCCGAGCCAAGAAATCATACTGTGCATCCAGGGTGAGCAGGTATGCAGTGAGGTACACGACTATGGGGTCGTCCTCAAGCAGCTGCTGCTCCTCCAATGCACGCATCCTGGCCATCCAAGCGGGACGGTCTCTCTGAAAGGGCGGAAAGAATCTGAGTGGGGTGTCGGCCACTTCTTCTTCATAGATCTGACACAGGGCCCTCAATGCCTTGTGAGCGACGACTTGGCAGGTGTCTTTGAATTTGTGCCCAGCAGCAGTGACACTCCATTCCACATGGTGTGGACTGGATCCAATGTATACAGTCACGACACACTTCTCTGTGCCATGCTCGACGAATTCACGACCATCATACTCTGGCTGGCTCCTGATTCCGAGGCGAACTGTGCATGCTCTCAGCAACTTGGGGAAACCATCTTCATTCTGGCACAAGCTGGTTTGGCAGCGAACCTCCATCTGACTTCTGAGAGAAGGAAAGGGGAAAGCATTTTTGAAATGAAGGGGTGAGAGCAAGAATTTTTTTAAGAAAATAGTTTGGACTCAAAAACTTTTGGATCAGGCTAAGGGTTACGTCCTGCGGCCAACCTAACAGCTCTGATACCACCTGAAGCGTCCCCAATCCTCTAGGACTCAAATGTCATACAATTACTAGTCCCAGGAGGCTAGTAAACACATTTATACATCAGATGATACCAAATCTGCTTAAACGAGACAAACCTACAAAGGTGGCGAACAACTTTAAGAGTTGGTCCACAACTCGGGACATATCATCAGAGTGGGGCTGAAGCAGCCCGATATACGCAGCGAAGCAATTCAGCGGTCCAACAGCCACAGGCAAGGTTGGGAACAGTCGTAACTCTTACCCGATCTCCTTTTTCTGAAAAAAACAACAAATAAGCAAGGGTGAGTACAAACGTACTCAGCAGCCCACCTTCACCCGCGGAATGGGGAAATCAGATATAATGCATGGAATATGTAGAGCTCAGGATATTTGCAGAAACAGCAATATTTTATGCAGGGTTGTTTTGAAAAACATTTTGTATTTTGCAAAGTGCATCCTCTCCAAAAGGAGTAGGAAGTTTTTCAATATTAGAACAAAATCCCCTGGACTAAACCATCCAGGTATCTCAGCAGTTTCCCACTGGTTTTCCTTTTCAAAAACAGCTACTGGACTTCCCGTCCACCATAGCTCACGGCTCAACCGCCGAACCTTTTAAAAAAACCACTTTTCTCAAACGCATCCTTTTTTTTGAAAACAAAACGTTAATTGCCATACCATACCAGACTCGTCCATTCCTGTGGACACAGACTATTCGAATAGGTTTTCAAACTCTGCGCAGAGGTGTACACTTTACCCACTAGTCCGGCTCTGCGATCCCATGATCAATGAGACCCGAATCCGACTCTCTTTCTTTCCCCGCACATCCTAACCTTAACGGTTATCTGGAAGGAGTCAGGCCACCACCATGTCCAAACCGGACAAAACTTTCCCCCTCCTTATCCTCCCGGTGCTCCCCAGCCTTCATAACCCTGGGGTTGGACCGTACGAGTTCAGATTGAGTGACTGCCCACACAGTCTTGAGTGGTTGTACTATTAAAGAGTATAGGTAGTGAAGATGACAAACCGGTCCTTATATGAGGGGACAATCCTTCTGCTCACGCCTAAACCAGCTGAGCCATCACCTTAGACCCTCCCCTAAACCAGGGAGTCCCTGATTATCCCACTCACAAGGTGATAAGGGTGAAAACCCTTCATCATACACATTTTGAAAAGCATTTTCTTTTGAAAACTCACACCTTTTCTCAAATCATTTGGAACATATATATCAGGGATTGATTGCGGCAAGCGGCTGGGTGGCCATAATAACTTGTCTCAAAATCATATCATGCATAAAATAACAGGCTGAGGGTTGTGGTTGTAAAACATAGGTAATTTATGCATCAAAGGGATCCAGTGAGCTTGCCGTGCTTATTCGGCGAAGGGGGAAGGGGAGCTCGCGGAACTGGCTTCTGGCTCCACCGCCTAGCGTAGACTTGCGGATCTGGCCTCCACGAGATGGCACGAATGCTCCGATAACTATGCAACATGAACAAGCAAACATACAAACCAGCAAGTATACCAACAAATATTTAGTATAGTGGTCAGAATAGCGATATATGGATGGGTAGAGTCTTGAGTAGAATCTGTGTCATGTGGTGTTGTGATATTACTGGTGGTGGAGCGGAGGTGCTTACCAGGAGGGTGGACTGGAGGCGAAGCGACACTATGCGTGTAGCCGGCAGAGCGGAGTAACTGAGTGGGTGGGGTGTTTGCCTTGGCTGAGGGTGTTGAGTGTGTGTGGAGAGGGAGAGGGTAGCTAGGTGTATTTATAGCTGGGTGTATGTGGTGTAACACAGTGAAGTTCACTGTTGGTGAGAATAGTGACGAATGAATCGTCTGACTTGGTATGAACATGAGAGTTATAGGCAGAATATGGGACAAGAGTATTTTGGGAGTTTTCTGGAACATGAACCATGCTTAAGGGGTGACATGGCTGGATAGGGAATAGTTTGATAAAAATTTAGAAACGAGAATTATTGGAATCTGAGTTTGGGAGCCTGGTTCAAAGGAATCTCAAAGTTAAGCGTGCTCAACTCGGAGAAACCTGGGATGGGTGACCAGATGGGAAGTTCCCTACTGGAAGGAAAATCACAGTCACCGGAGTTCGTATGACTGGAATATGGGTCTGGCTGGTCTTAGGTGGACTGGACAGCATGATGGATGAGTAGTTGAAATTTGGGATGACTAGATGACCGATGAATAGTAACGATGATTAGTAACGATGAATAGTGGCGATGGAAAAGTAATTATAGATATCATCGATGAATAGTAACGATGATGAATAGTAATGATAAATAGTAACGATGATGAATAGTGTATGTGAATAGTAATGGTGAATAGTAATGGTGAATAGTGATGTTGAATAGTTCGTATGAACGAACGATGACCGATGAATAGGAACTATGAACGAACGGACGAACGATCGAATGATCGGACAAACGAACGATCGGAATTTCGGCAGCATAACGGCAGGAAAAGATTATTTGGACGAACGAACGGACGAACGATCGATCGAATGATCATACGAACGAACGATCGGAATTTCGGCAGCATAACGGCAGGACAAAGATTATCTGGAAGAACGATGAATAGGGACTATGAACGAACGATGAATAGGGACTATGAACGAACGATGAACGATCGAATGATCGAATGAACGAACGATCGGAATTTCGGCAGCATAACGGTAGGAAAAAGATTATTTGGACGAACAAACGGACGAACGATCGGACGAACGGACGAACGAACCATGAACGATCGGACGAACGATCGAACGATCGGACGAACGAACGAACAAACTAAGAACAGGGGACGAACGATCGAACGATCCTTGTGCTAGTGTGTGCTTGTGTGGAACATGGAGTGGGTGTGTGTGGGGGGGAGAGAGTTGCCATGAAATGGCTTGGGGTGGGAAGAGAGGAGGCCCTTGCCCCTCTATTTATAGCCATGGTGGGGGGATTAGGGGGAGGGATGAGAGGATTAGTGGGAGATTAGCATGTATTTGTCTTGTATAAGTGAGATTAGCTTGTAGAGCTCACCGTATGACACTGCAGGCATACGTATACGTATGAGCATGAGAAAAGTTATGAAGAAAATATTTGTAGGGACTTGAAAAATGATTCTGAAGGTATTTCTCAAGAGGAAAATATCTGGAGATATATCTGTAGAATATTTGGGCAGTATTTCTGGAAAGAACTTGAAGAGGATCACTAGGGAAATATCTGGGCAGTATTTCTGTAAACAATTTGAGGGGGATCACTGGGGAAATATTTGTAGGATATTTTGAGGAGGATTTTAGAGAGAATATAGACCACTATACTTTATTTGTTGATATCAACTCGCAAACAAACATTTTGAAATGAAATTTGAAATTCATTTTGAATTTAGAGCGAGTTTGAGAAAATTCCAAGATTTGAATTTTGGGATGCTACATATATGCACTATTGAACATTTTATATTGCAAGGAAATTAACCTATACTATGGTACATCCCACTAAGGATAGAATACTAAAACAACTGAAGGAGAGGAAGTTTTCATACCTTGGCCTCTTATCAACTTCATCTTACTTTAGTTGAATAGTATCCTTTAAGCTTGTGATTTATCCAATGTAAAACAAGCACCATCTCTTAACATAGATTTTCTATGGATAAACTCAACATAAGAGATGGCATTAGTAGCACAAGCACTAGTTTCTTATTTAGCAACCCTTTATATGTGGGAGGCAAGCGAGTTGCTAAAATAGAGAAACCTCATAATATGGACTAAATTTCCTTGAACCCTCATGCACAATATATTTTGAATGACATGGATAATATGCATGGTTATTCAATGAAGTCTAAAGGGTTGACTTAATCCATGTTATGGTGAGTGTCTAATAAAGAAGAATCAAATCCAAATTAACTAGATAGAGAATACGTCACATATTTTTGGATTGTTCACCATATGATAATATTCATTCAACTTCCAATTAGACCTTTATTTCATAATCAACAACGGATGTATATCCTCAAGTGCTTCTTTTCCCTTAGTGGCTACACAAGTCACAAAAGAGATAAGATTTGAAAATAATTTGCACTTGAGATTCAGTTGTTACCACCCTTGCTACTATCTCCAAAGATGATTTATACATTCATTATCGAGCACCCAACTTGATCCATTGAAGGAGTGATCCTGCAAAACAAGTTTAAGCCTCATATCGTGGTACCCAATTTGAATTGGGTCCTTTGAGATTAGTAGTAAGAGCCTTGAGTACCCACACAATCCTTATTGTGGCCTTTCTCTTTGTGTAGGCACCCACATATACTTGACAACCATCTTACATGGTTTCAAGTCAATATTTAATCACATAGATAAAAACTAGAGTTAAGAATAGGAGCCTTTTCTCCTTTTATTAATACATCGTTGTGTTGCCTTCTTGATGATGAACCTACCTTGACATTGGGTGCACCTAGCTTATCAAGGTTAGTCGCACAAGCATTCATATCATAAAGACAAGTTATGCATATAATTTACAACTTAGTGATCCAATTCAATGTGAAGCATATGGATACCGATTGAAGTAGATTTCTAAGATATCAAAATATGGGTTTCCAAAATTTAGAGAGTATGGATCACTAATTGTACCTTTTACAGTTTAAGAACATATCCATGTTAGTGCATATGTGTGTGATGAATATCAACAAAAAGATTCTTATGCACTTTTAGAATTAACGATAAGGGAATTTTAAACTGCATCAAGAGTAGCTATTTAGAAAACAAAGATTACAATCCATATGAATGAGATACAGATTTACCATTTTGGATTGTCTTAGTATAGCTTACTCAAGTGAAACTTATTCTCTATGACACAAGATATATAATGTTCTCTCACTAGATATGAGCATCAAGTATTTGAATGACTTGCCACATGCACTTTTAATTCAGTTAAGAGTCTTATTAGGAGTAAATTACATATCATGGTCAAAGCATGACAAATTTGCAATGAATTAACTTATGCCTAAGAATACTTACCACCACATAGAATGTACCTTTTGTTATACCAATTTGACAGATCTTACTATCGGTGGTGGTGTCACCTTAGTATTCTTCTTTTCATCATTTGTGGAGACTTCCTTCTTTGTTTTCTCTTTTCCTTTTAAAACTAGTCGATAAAACACTTTGAAAAGAGGTATTAGTAGTACAAGGAAGTATTTAATGAATGATGATATCTATATATGAATGGCAAACAAATCATCATTTATGAGACATAAAGGCATAAATTAAATTCCTTTTAAATTAATGCACATGGATGAGTGAATTAATAATATGCACCAATTTACAAATTTAATCCAAAAAGAATTTAACTTTCATATTGACATTTTTTTCTTCATAAAATAGATTATTACCAATTGAAAGAATGCCACTTGAAAGGAACTATTATTGGTCACATACCAAATGAAACAGTAAAAGTCTGCAAAAATAAAGCTGAAAAGTACTGCAAAAGTGACCGAAAAAGTGCTGCAAAAGTTACTGAAAAGGTGCTACAAAAGTTGATCTGACGCCTGAAAAAGGTGCTGTCGCAGACTGAAAAAGGCATCTGAAAAAAGGGCTGACGCAGTCTGAAAAAATGGTCAGACTGGCCGGTCAAACTGTGCCAGACCGGTTCAACCGGTCCTGGACACCGGTTCAACCGGTTTCAGCCAGGGGGTTTCCTGGTGAATACCAGCCGAATTGAAGTTCAACTCAGAAGTTCAGCTGGTCTCCCTAGCTGAGCTAGAAAGTTCAGCTGGTCAGACCAGTTGAGCTTGGAATGAAAATTTTAAAATAATTTTCCACAATAAACCTCATTTCAAATTTTAAAATGTACGCATAGATTGAATGACACACTCCATTTGAGAAACACATTCTCAAGTTGTGATACTACATAAACACTTAGATAGAAACATTAGTCTCACAACTCTAGTCATATAGAGAATTCCCTTTTGGTAAGTGCTTTAAAAATTTGAATTTCTTACTTAGCACTCTATTCATTTAAGAACATGGGATAATCCTCTTTATTTCTAGGTCATGGCAATAATATGATGATTAACTTGAAATATGCCACAAGATACATACAATCAATTTAAAGCATGTAGATTGTCACAATATAAAAATATGAACTTGCAATCTACCATATAATTAGATCCTTTCCAAAGCAAGGTAAAATCTTTTAAGTTCATTCTCAAGTGCTTCATTTTTCCTATGTGGATACAAAAGACACAAAGGAATATACCAATTAAAAGCAATGTGCACTTAAGAATTAATTGTTACCATCCTTTGGATATCACTTGGTTGTAGGCCTTTTGCTTGATTCCCACAAAGATTAATCCTTATTCCCTACAACACAAGTTCTTGCTAGAGATGAATATGAAGTTAGTGATATAACAACTCAATTCATCTTTGGGTCAATCTTAAAGGATAGACAATGTAAGATTGTTAGCTTGAGGTAAGAATTGAGTTAAACCGCTCAGGCACCCCAAAGCTTCATATCATCTCTGGGTACCTGCAAAACTTATTAAGTACATTTTGGTACCCATCTCATGATGGGTCCATCAAGGTTAGCCAATAAGGACTTAGGCACCCAAATAGCCTTGGTCCTAGAATGTGGTGAACTCATCACCTTTCTAGCACAAGAGTCAAATTTGGGTCTCCTAAGCATATTTGAATGTATTGACAAGTTAGGCTTAGGAGTTTTACCATTTGGACAAACCTTGAATAGATGACCTTTTTTACGGCAATTGTAGCAAATGTGGTGCTTGTCCTTGCAATGCATTTGCCTTTTGCTTTCATCTTTCTTGATGATCATCTTTCTTGATTGTGCAAGGTCTTGGTTCTTCATGTGGGGGCATGAACCAATTTCATGACCCTTCTCCTTGCATCCATAGCACCTTCTATCGCTTCTCTTTGATCTTTCTTTGTTGAAGCACATAGGCACATTGTTAGAGCAAATAGTATGATCATTAATTTTCTTACCATGGATTTTGCTCATGCCCTTCTTGAAAAGCTTGGTATTCTTTTGAAGGGGTTTTGTGCATGCTACGGTTGTCCCCTTCTCAAGCTTTTTCACCATATTATCATGGTTATCGTGAGAAGGTTGAGCATGACACTTTCCCTTCAAAAGTGTTAAGCTCCTTCTTAGCCTTCCAACTTCTTCCTTGAGCTCTTTATTTTCTTGTGTGATAGAAATATCACTAATTCCTGAAATTTCTAGCTCAATGGAAGATTGGCTTGCTTGATAACAACAATTGTTAGCACATGGTGATATAGTTTCAATTTCAACACATGTGCACATGTGAGGTTGGTATGATTTCAAATTAGTTAACACAACCTCATGAGCCATTTCTAACATGATATGTGAATCCATAAATTTATTATGAGAGCATACAAGCATATCATGTTTTTCTTGCAAAGCTAGATTTTCAATATTTAGCCTTTCTATCGTGTTCTTAAACATAGCATTTTTATTTTCTAATTGAGCAATATATGATGAATGATTGACAGCTTTAATTTGCTCAATTGAAATGTCTTCATACCTTTGGACCAAATCATCATGAGAGCACTTTAGCTTCTCATGCTCTTTGGTCAACTTCTCTAAGTCTTCAATTTTTCTGATGAGGAAGTCTTCTTGCTTATGAAGCATTTCTTTTTGTTCTTCCGCTCTTTTCATGAGTTTAAGCAAGCTCATCCGATGTTTCTTGCTTAGCTGAGCGAAGAATTGTTGAAGATCATCCTCATCTTCACTATCACTTTCTTGCTCCTCCTCATCCTCACTTTCGCTTTCACTGTCACTCCCATTAGCAATAAAGCACATATGAGAAGTGGATTTGAAAGACGAACCTTGTGAAGAGGTGGATTCGTCGTTTGGTCTCCATCGATCATTTTCTTCTTCTTCAATCTTGTTCTTCGCCTCATCTTCCTTCATTTTGAGGAACATCCTTTCGGCGATTTTCATGGCAAGATCTATTTCCCTAGGATCAACATCTGCACCAAAAGATAAAGTCGAGGCAACCTCAACTTTTTCAAGCTTAGAAGCACTTTCGTTTCTTAGTCCCCCCGACATGATCTTTCCTCACGTGGTTAAGCGTTAGAACGAGGATTAGGCTCTGATACCAATTGAAAGTTGCCTAGAGGGGGGTGAATAGGCAAGTTAAAACTTTTTCAACAAAAACTAGAAGCAAACTGGGTAAAACTGAATTGATCTCGAAATTCACCTAGTTAACTTTGGAAATGAGATGTTCTAAATGATCCACAGGGTTCAAAGTAGTAGATCTGAGAAGGGCACTTCTCAAAATCCACACACCAAAAAGATATAAACAATCTTCCACGGAATGGTGAGAGAACGAAGAACACAAACAAACACAATGAGCAAGAACACAAGAGACACAAGATTTATCCCGAGGTTCGGTCACACCACAAAAGGTGCCCTACTTCCTCGTTGAGGCGCCCACAAAGAGCCGGGTCTCTTTCAACCCTAATCCTCCCTTTGCCGACCACAAAGGTCAAGCCCACACAATAATCTTTGCTCAAACGAGCGGGTAATACAAACTTTCTTGTGGTCTTCCACAAGATTTGGAGACTCACAAGAGACACCTAGTCGTCTAGGAGCTAGAAGCTCCAAGAGTAATGAATCCACAAAGAACTCGATGTAGTACCAAAGCTCGAATGAAGAAGAAGAGCAAGAGAGATTTAGAGATGAAGCACAAAACTGCAGCTCTCAAGCTCACTCAAAGATTTCTCTCCAAAGATTTGAAATGGGAGAGGCAAGAGATGTGTGAGAGAGAGAGGGAGGTGTTTCTTGGGTTAGAAATGGAGTTCAAATCGTGCTCTTCGTTGTGGGGAGAGAGATAGGAGGGAGTATATATAGGTGGAGCTCAAAACTAGCCGTTGGGCAGATTTTTCTGCCTGAGACCGGTTGAACCGCCCCCTAGGGCGGTTGAACCGCCCTTGGCAGGCCTGGCAGCCTGTCTGCCAGTCTGACTGGCAGACTGACGCGCAGACTGACCGCAGACTGGTCAAAGTTGACCAAAACCGGTTGAACCGCCAGGGGGGGCGGTTGAACCGCCCCTGACAGCTCCTGGCGACCTGTTTGCCAGTCTGACTGGCAGACTGCAGATCAGAGGTCAGAGGGGTCAGAGACCAGCTGAACTGCCCCTCAGGACCAGTTCAACCGGTCTTGACCAGTGAGTTTAGGAGAGAAAATCCCAGCTCAACTGCCCGGAGGCAAGTTCAGCTGGTGTATGGTCAAAGAGGTTCACAGCTGAAGTTGAGTTCAGCTGAAGTTGAGAAAGCTCAACTCAGCTGAAGTTCAGCTCAGCTGAAAAGCTCAGCTGCAGCTGAAGAAGCTCAACTCAGCTGAAGTCAAGTTCAGCTGGAAAGCTCAGCTACAGTTGAAGAAGTTCAGCTGCTTTTCAGCAAGAACACTCTAGGTTTCTCAACCCTAACCACGGTCAACCATAGAACGTTAAAGAGATTTTTGCTTTTCAAAAATAGCTTTTGAATAGAGAGGTTTGAGCTTTGGCAAACACCAACCTTCTTTTTGGATCCCCCTTTATAGTACGACGATTCCTATACTCAAGTTAAATAAAATATAATGAAGTAAACTCCTTGAGTCATTGGTGTCTCATGTGTGATTTCTCCATGGAATTGCTTCATAAGGATCACAAACATCTTTGTCTCACCTTTTGAAGCAAACTCAAACCAAACCCTGTGACTTGTACCATATCACCTTATATGAGTTCAAATCATGGCTTCAAGTCACCTTACTGATGCATCAACATGTTATAACTCTTCATAGTTGATTAGTTCATCGACTTAGTGCAAGTACTCTCTTCTTCACCTTAGCCATGGTACCTCGGTCTACAAGCCGTCGCTTGGCCTTCACCTTCGCCTAGTTCCTCGAAGCCCTTTCCTTGCTATCTTCACCCTATCAAGCCATTCTTGAGTCACATCATATTGAGCATCCATTGAGAGAATCATTTCTTCAATATTGTGAACCTTGCTTGAATGTCTTCTAGATATAACTGTTAAGATTAATCAAGCTCTAGTTTGATTCTCATAGAAGCATATATGGACTGATAGTAATATGGTCAAGCCAATTCACGATTCCTCATATCTTATTCTCTTTGGCTTGACCAATCCTCTAAATCACTTTGTCCTCTATTCTGATCATATGTATGTAGTGATTTCTCAGGTCTTGTCCATATATTCAAACCAATATAGAGATCATATTATATCCATTTGCATTGTCTCATTGGTTATTTAACCTCGTGTTGAACCTTTGTTCACTGATCATTATACACTATTCAAGTATGTTCATCATACTGAATTTCCTGTTCAACACTTAGCAAACTCGTTAGACCTTTAAATGTGTTGTTATCCAAATCACCAAAACTCACAAAAGGGATGAATGCACTTTCAGTTTCAGATGCATATCTTTTCTTACTGTAAGTTAGGTTGGTGTTTACACCTTAATATGTTCCAAGTGGCTTTGTGAAGCAAAGATGTTGTCCTACAGAACATCTTTAGAGAAACATATATATATGGTTAATTGCTAGCCACAGTTTATGAGATCTTGGTGGTCTCTAGATACCCATGAAAGGCTATGGAGTTTGACTTATATGCTCCAACCAGAGGGGATGCGTTCGACAATCTAGTACTGGTAAAGAGTTTAGATGAAACTTATCCCACGCAAAACTGCCAATTCAAGGCCTAGTCCATTGTGTAGTTGTGGTTAAATGTAGTTTAGGTTCTAGGTGGATGTTCAACTTAACATTCTCCATCGAAACACCAGTATATCAAACGTTTGAGATGATAAGAGCATTTTAGTGTGACTTAGCATTTAGTGGGGATTGTTGAATTAATTTGGGCTTAATAGTCAATGCTAATGGCCCACTTTAATGCTAAGGTGTACCAATGCAATAATTTAGTATCATATTGAAAGTTCACGGGACAAATCAATCAACTTAAATAGGTGGACCATTGGTGCATCTATTGAGAAGTTGAGAAAAGGATGAATGACTACCACACGTGCGCGTGGCCATGGTTCGTGGTAGATCGGACCTTGGTCCGAATATTCCTTCCTAACGATTGCGCATTTTGCCTGGAGTGATGACCGTCATGATGATCATTTGTTTCCTGTCTTATGGCTAGTAACAAATGTCGGTTTCTGGCTGTAATTGCTCATCAGTTTCTGGCTCTAATGGATCAACTGTTACTGTCTGTTGCCCTTCTCCCCTCCCTCTACGCGTGTATAAATACGGAGGAGGTGGACGCTCTTCCGGTTACGCGAATAGTCTCTCAGACGCGTTGCACTCAGCCCATTCCCGTCCTACCTTCTGCAAGCACAGAGAGAGTGGGAGAGCAGGCCTCCGAAATCGCCGTTCGCAGAGGTACACTTGCACGTGTGTGCGGGCGATCAGGTTTTTGGGGAGCATACTCGCGACTGCTCGCTTTATCCGCTCTGGTTCTTCATCGTCGACGTTGTTTGAGGGACTGCACTACGTACATCTACCTGCATCGAGTACGTACGACTACATCGAACATACACAGGAGATGTCTCTTATGAATGAAGCCAGTGATGCCTTGAGCATCGGTCCCTCCACAGGGTTTCCTGTTTTCAATACTTGTGCATGATTTATTTATGTTTAGTGCTTATGCGACTAGTGGTACACGCATGCACATATATGTCGCCACATACATCACATTAGTTTTCTAGATTAAATTAAAATTAATAATACCTAATTTTCTAACAACTGCGACCACACAGCAGGTGTCCACATCACGTGTCCCACCCCACTGTGTCTTCACACCTCTCCCTTGGAAAGACCTAATCACTAGGGTCGTTTAGGGTTTAGATGTAGTCGGATTCACGTTAGTCCATGTGTGGTAGGATAAATTAGAGTAAAATTTGATCTAAAGTTTACCTTAATCTATTTTTACACATGTGGATTTAGATGAAATCGATAACATCCAAATAATTGAGTTAGATGCATAGACATCAAACAAGTCCTAAATATATAAAATGTATATTGTAATTACTGGTTCAAACGTCTCGACCTGATGCTTTGGAAACTCACGACTAGACCTAAAAATTTTGGGCCGGGTCATTTTTGACCGTCTAGACACGGCCCGAGAATAAGAGCTCAAGGCACATCCCAAATGGCACAGCCCGAATGGTCCTATTGTATCGTATCTCAAACTTAGGCATGATGGACGATACATCACGACTAGATAGGTTGTACTCGGGATTAGGGCTGGAAACAAGCCGAGTCGAGCCAGGCTCGGTTTGGCTCGGTGGAATAGCGAGCCGAGCCAGGCTCGGCTCGGTCACTTCGCGAGCTCGGTAATGAGGCTCGGCTCGGCTCGATATAGGCTCGCGAGCCTGTACACTCAAATACTCAACAACAGTAATTACAGTCATTAGCTCAAATTTAAAGCACAATATGTTCCATATAATAAAAAATTATGTCCTCGCACTCTAGTTCCTTGTGAGTTGTGACCAAAACAACACACTGGTCACTAGATCTAGATGACTGAACACTAGTAAACAAACTGACAACCGACAAGTGATAGCTGCAGTAGTTTGGACCGAGCCTCGAGCCGGCTCGCGAGCCTCACCGAGCCGGCTCGGCTCGGCTCGTTAGTGTAGCGAGCCATGGAATTAGGCTCGGCTCGGGCTCGTTTAGGCTCGCGAGTCTCACCGAGCCGAGCCGAGCCTGATTGAGCCCGAGCCGGCTCGCGAGCCTCAAGCTTTTTTTCCAGCCCTACTCGGGATGTATGACACCGAGTGCGGCACAAATTAGAAAAGGTAATGTTTAAATGGTTTTTTCATGCTCCAACAATTTTTATCTTTTCACAGACGTCATAGAAAACATTTATTTATTTTTTATAAATAGCTCTGTGTCGTGCTTGAGCCGGCACTGAGCACCGGCTCACCGTGCCTTTGGGCCTTGTTATGATTAGGTTTTAGTATTTGTCTAGCCTAAAGTTATGTCGTGTCGTGTTGGCTAAAAAACATTGGTACAAAGCACGGTGGTCTGGGCCTTCTTGAGACGCCGTACATGCGCCCATCGCGTGGATTGCTCTAGGTTCATACTCATCCTTGTTCACAGGACAGAAGTTTATATTAAGTTGCATGCACCAACTAGGAGCGAGCAACAATTATTTTATTTTTAATTGTGCTAAACAGGATTCGAACTCGTGACCTCTGGCTCTGATACCATATTAAGTTGCATGCACCAACCAATTCAACCCAAAAACTTAAGCTGATAGGAAGAGGTGGACAATTCAATTATATTATATTCCAACAGTCTGAACCCTCGTCCAGTTCTCTGAATCTCCATTACTCCTGCTCTGTGTCCAACTAGTTAAATGACGACGAAAGGTTAGGTTCAGTTTTGGTCCTAAAGGTGGTTTACTTTAAATTTCGAATTACGATATGTGCGATCATGCATGTCTAACCAAACCATTTTGATTCTGTATTAGTACGATGACGTCTACTTATCTACTATATGGGACAGTTTGGCGGCAGAAAATACAGACTAGCAGAGAGGACATTACCGGTTCTGAAACTGAAAGAAAACTACAGTTGAACGCCCCTGGACTGGAGCTTGTCCTTCAGAGTTCAGAGTGGATTATATATCCTTTTTCTTTTAAAAAAACTATTTGTGCGAACGCAGCCAAACTTATTTGAGTTTTGGGAAAAGAAACTAGAACGACAGTATTTGTGGTATGTGGGTATTGGGTTAGGAGAAAAAAAAAGAACTTCTCAAGAGAGAGAGAGAGAGAGAGAGAGAGAGAGAGAGAGAGAGAGAGAGAGAGAGAGAGAGAGAGAGAGAGAGAGAGAGAGAGAGAGAGAGAGAGAGAGAGAGAGAGAGAGAGAGAGAGAGAGCATAATACTTGCATTTGCACATGAGCACGGTGGCGAGCTAGTCTTTTCCTGAACTTGTCTAATATATGTATCCAGACAAAGAAACAGCGAGAATCCATTGCAGTTGCAATAAACGAATATTAGATATAGTAGTCGCTATACTGTCTACTACAACTAGCAAGTTTAGTTAATCCGAATCATTGGGGGGTGACATCACCTCTGATTTGATAGTGTCAGTAGTGACTAGATCGCTACTGACTGACCCAGCGCTCTCCTCGACTAGTGCTGGGAATTGGGCCGTGCCGGGCCGGCCCGGCCCAAGCCCATCGTGCTTCGTGCCAAACGGGTTCGGGCCAAGAAAGCTCAAACAATTTTTGGGCTGTGCCGTGCCAGCCCGAAGTGTAAAAACAGTGGCCCAGCCCGGCCCTAAACCACGCCGTGCCTTCGTTGGGCCGTGCCGGCCCAAGCCCGGCCCGTATATTTGACCACATAAAATCAAAATATTATAACCATATAAAGTTCATATCTTACTAAATTAAAGATATTAAACAATTATAGCATCATTTAACCACATAAACTTTAAATATAACAACAATATAAAGTCAATATCTTACTAAATTAAAGAGATTAAACAGATTGGGCTTAATTGGGCCGTGCCGGCCCAAGCCCGGCCCATCTATGCGTGCCGTGCTGGGGGCCCGACGGGTCGGAATTTGAGGCCCGGCCCAGGCCCGCCTTCGTGCCGGGCTAGCCCGGCCCATATTATTTCGTGCCGGGCCATGCTTTGGGCTCTTATTTTTGGGCCGTGCTCGTGCTGGCCCGAAAAGCCCGACCCAAATTCCCAGCACTGTCCTCGACCAGAACCAGAACGAGCAAAAGGTCGCACATGGCGCGCCCCGCCGGCCCCGCTCGACCGCTGCTGCTCCGATCCGATCCGATCAGACGACGACGATGCGTTGCCGTTGCATGCGTGCGTGCACCTGGCTGAGATTTTTCGACCGGGGACCATTCCAAGTGGAGATGATACTGATACGGCTTCACCTCCAACGTCTCTTGCCGACGCTCTGCTCTGTTGGCGTGAGGAGACAGAGGTACGTTGCCCAGTAGGTGACGGCTGTTGCAACAGCATGCATGCCCCGTGGACATTTTTGACATGTGGATTGGGTGAGCAGAGCAGGACCAGAGGAGGGCACAAGTGGAATGGCATGGCATGGCATGGTTCATCCGTCGTCTCCTCTCCTAGACTCCTAGTAGGTCGCACTTGACTGAGCGAGAGCCCACTAGCCCAGAGCTGATGTACTACTACGAGTACTAGAAGATGGATGGAAGGGCCGCCATGTGCCGGCTGTCTGCCCGTATGAGCAACGTCGTACGCGCGCGTGTGCTGACTGTCCCCTCAGGACGTCTTTCGCGCCATGGGATGGGATGGGACTCGACCAGAGAGAGATTCAGAGTGACTGTACTAGCTCCTCATATCAGCTGCCATTGCCAAGCCAATTACCGCGACGAAAATGGAAGGGCATGCAGACCCAGCAACAGGCCGGCCCGGTTGGTTGCCGTGCCGGTGCCGCGAAGAAGACAAGCAGCATCCCACAACAGGCCTCCGGAGCGCGACCTGCGTAGCCTTTTGGTGACGTGATCGCGCTGCGAACATACGCAAGTGCTGATGCCAGGCGCAAAAGGCAAGCAGCACTGTAGCCAGCTGCTTGAGATGTGCGCTAATCTGAATCTTTCTGCGACCTCAAGACAAAATAGATTTCCATTCCAGAACACTAGAACTGGTGTTCAAGGCGCAAATAATGTCTGTCCATTTTCAAGATGTGTGTCAGTGTGTATCCTGTATCCATGAAAGTAGACTGAATCAATCAATCACAGATTCAAACAGTCTTCTTTTCCTTAGTAGTACCCCAAAAAAAAAGATGTCTAGATTCAGAGGCTTTAGAATTTTTGTCATTATTATTTTTGGGTAAATCAGATCCATATATGTACATGCACGATCACCGATGCCACTCTCACTCACTCACTCACTCACTCACAGGTTACAAAATAAAGGGAAGACAGACAAAGACGACGAAGCTACCAAACAGCAAAGCTCTCTCTATGCAGTTGCAGACTATGTTACACAGACGCTTGAGCCCTGACTGACACGGCGGAGAGAGAGCTCACTTGCCGCCTGCGATGGCGGCGCCGTAGGACCGGCTCCTCCTGACCTCCTCCGGCGGTATGAAGGCGTCCGGGCCGAGCCCCGGCACGTTGAACGCCACGTCGTCGATGGTCCACGACTCCTCCATCCGCGTGACGACGCGCGCGGCGCGGACGCCCACGCCGAACCGGGCGAGGTGCGCCGTGGACGTGCCCGCGTGCGCGACGGCCACGCCGCCGTCCACGGCGCGGTAGTCCGACACCGCCGACGCGATGGTGGTCTCCCAGTACATGGCGGCCGCGCCGGGGGACTGGATCCGGGTCAGCTGCGAGTCCTCCAGCCGCGCCAGGAGCCCGCTGCGCTGGCTGAAGAAGCCCGTCAGCCCGTGCCGGATCACCTCCGCGGTTCCGTCGCTCCAGCTCGACAGCACCGACGGCCCCACGTCCAGGCGCAGCACGAAGCAGTCCTCGCCGTCCACCTCCTTCTCGCCGGCGTGCTCGGCCGTCGAGAAGATGGACGCGATCGTCACAGGGTCCAGGCCCTGCGTGCACGAATTAATCACCAATCCGCTCAGCGAACACGCTGACAACTTGTTACATTACATTGCAGTAGTAACATGATCATGGGATGCAACGAAACCACAAATGAAATAAAAAAAAAGATGCATATGTCAGCAAAGCTGAGCAGATGAAAACCTCCTTGACTTGTTGGCACGCATGTGTTCGGTGCCTTTAGGACCACCAATGCGAGCAAAAAAAAAAAAAAAATCAGATGGGCGGATCAGATTCTCCAACAAAAATGGTAATCTAAGTCAGCCCAAGTGCATACGCTCTCGCTCTGAAATTTTATACGTATCAGATATAATTAGTTCCACCTCGAGAAAAAATTTCAGAACATTCAGCTACTCTCATAGAGGACAGTGGAACATGCAACAGCTAGCAAGTGGGAACCGGCAGTCTAGTGCGTTCCCAGCGTCAGTGTTTCGGTAAGAACATGTCAGTACACCATAATTTATTGCCATGGGACAGAGGACACTGCTGATATAATGATGCGGTACTGTGCTAAACAAAGCACCCTTGTTTAGAATTCTTTGCGATGGTACAAACAGCTAAGCGCCTCGAACATATGTGCTGCATCCGTACACTCCTCCAGCATGAGTACTGCATTTTTTTCAAGTAGCTAGGACACTTCTTACATTTGTTATCCATTTCTGAAGGGACCTAGCGAAACTTAATGGTACTACTCATCAAGAAGTAAATGACCAAAACTGTATTATGTGCCTGTGCTTCATCAGAGTAGCCCACCAAAAGTCATATGCTCACTTGAGCTGTACTCATTATTAAATTGGCCAAATAGTGTGTCCTAAAAAAACCCCCGACTCGGACAATAAACTAGAGTGTAGGCCAGTCAGATATAACCTGCTCCGAAGAATTAAAAACGTCTGATCCAGTGAGCATGAAGATCTTGAGGATCAGAGCATGACATCGGCCCCCAATTTTCCTACTGCTATAGCTTTGCCGAAAGACACCTACTGACAGCAGCATTACAGAGTCTTACAGCTTGTTCAGGCTGCTCTCCGGCAGCAGCCGCTAGTTCGGACTGCTGCAGCTGCAATCTATAAAGACAATATACTATATAAACCGCAGCCGCAGCCACAGCCGGATTAACGACCCAAGCAAACAAGCCTATAATTTATTTCCTTTCATAGGATTAGGAGCACTGTTCATGACATTCCCAAGATTAAACATAGTAATGCAATTTCGTAGGCAGGGGACTTGTATATTCCCCATGCCAAGCTTTTCATCAGCCAAAACATAAAAGTATTTTCGTCAACTCTCAGAATCACACTAACATATGTGTACTGATGGTGTAGGCGCAGGATGAACCTATATACAACAACAAGGGCTCCACTTGCCAAGTTGATCGGGATAAGCGTAAACAAAAGCATCCAATCTGAGATAATGATGAACTGAGGCCCGGAGGCCTGAGTGATGAAACCAACCAACAAACATTCAGACATCTCACACTGATCTGATGAAGCTCTTTATAAAAAGAGCAGCCCACAGACAGAGATATTCTTATTCTAGCACCATGTGATGGATGCAAAAAATAAAGGCAGCCTAATCTCACGCCACCTACTGCCGCTAATGTAGGTCAAACAAAGCCAGTTAGGACCTGGGACTCTCCTGCAGAGCTCAAATGAGAGCAGAGCAATGAGCCGTCAGGCAATCATGACATCAACAGTGTGGCATGCGCTGCAGATCCCAAGATAACAACTGTGCAGTGCAGAGGCCATGCACATCCAAGCGCTTTTTTGCTTAACAAAGATTCTTCATCGCGTTCGCATTCGCATCGAGTTGTTTTAAGGGATCTTCTACTCTTCTTTTCTCTCTCCCTCTCTCTCTCATGGACTGCAAAGCGAAAGGGCGTGCGCAAAAGCAGGAGGCTATTCGATGGATTGGCATGCGAAAGCAGAGGGAAAGCTAGCAATGGCGCAAGTGGAGCCCGCCTGTCATAGGCACAGCAGCAGCAGCAGTAACGCTGTGCATGCGAGGCATGCCATGGCGATCGGCAAAGCGACGAGGCGGCGGGGGTGAAAAAGGCGCACGGATGGGGGGAAAACAAAGGAACATGGCATCACGATGCAAAAACAAACAAGTGGCAGTGAGAGTGGGGGGGAGCGGGCGTGCCAACCTGGAGCGCGCGTCGGAGCGGGCGGGAGCCGCCGCGCGCGGCGTGGGCGCCGAGCCAGGGCGTGCGGCGCCAGGCGACGCGGCCGTCGCTGCCCGCGGCGACGCTCTGCCCGGCCACGGACATCTCGACGAGCCACATGCTGGGCGCGAGCTGCCACAGCACGAAGCTCCCCTCGTGGCCGCGCCCGCCGCCTCCCCCACCGCCGGGCTCCTGCAGCATGGAGAGGCGCACCCGGCCGGACGCGTACATGCTCTTGACGGCGCCGTCCTCCAGCTTCCCGCACCCCGTCGTGGCCCTGAACTGCTCGATGATGTACTGCGCCGACGACGCGACCTGCACGTACGGCGTGCCGTCATTCTAAGCGAAGCAAACGCCCGCATATATGGTGGGGTGCGGGAGGGACCCGGAGGAGGAAGGTTTTAGAGTGTTGGCGCGGCGGCTGCGGCTGCGGCTGCGGCGCGCGCACGTACGTACGTGGCGTGGAAGGCGCGGGAGGAGGGGCACGGGGGAGAGCGGGCAGGCGAGCACGGAGAGGAGCACGCGCAGGTCGGCGGCCGGTCGGGCGTCGTCCCCTGCCACGCCACCGGAGAGGAGGCGCGCCCACCGGTGCAGCGCCGCGTGGAGGCCCGAGCGCCGGCGCGCCGCGTCCTCCTCCCCGCAGCCGGGCTCCTCCGCCAGCGGCTCCAGCGCCACCCTCGACTTCATCTCGCTACGGCCGGCCTGCGTGTAGCTTCCGAGTCAGGCTGCCGTGCCGTGCCGCGCGTGTTTGTTGCTGCTGCTCGAGGCAGCTCAGCTGTTGCTTCTTCTCGTTATAACTAAGCGGAGGGGCGGAGGAGGACACGGACGCGCACGCAGACGGAGACGTAGACGCAGCTCGGCAGCCCGCCTCGATGGAGGACGTACGAGTCGCCTAACGGTAGGCTTGACTGACACGCGGGGCCCCCACGCCGGTAGGGTCCGCGTCTCAGTGGGAGGCTGGGAGCGCTCGGCCGTGGCGCGCGTGTGGAGTGCCGCGAAAGGCAGGGGCAGCGTGTAAGCGTCCAAGGGAAGGGAGGAAGGAAACGAAACGGGCGTGGAGAGGTTGGGGGAGCGGTCAAAATCTCGCGCGCTCACGCACGCCGGTGGACCGGTGGTGGTGGCGTTGTTGGTGGCGGCGTGCGTGGCAGCTGAGCTGAGCTCAGCGACCGCCGGGCGCCCAGCTAACCCTGCATCGTTACGTTCCATCGACGAATCACTGCTGCAGCTGAGGACGCCTGAGCCTGTGCCGCCTGACGAAATTCTTACCAGCAGAACTGAACCGCGCGTTCGCTGTGCTGTGGAAGTTGTTCCGCTCCGCTCCGTTCCAAGCAGAACGTTCCGTCAGACTGTGAGCGCTTACATAACATTTGCGGTGGTGGAGTAGCGCGCACGTTTGATCTGAGGCCGAGGTTAGCGGGGGGAGCTTTCCGTTCTGGGGACAGGGGGGAATTCGGTTCCGTTGACGTGGCCGTCTCGTCTCGCTCGGCCCCTGGGCCTCGATGGGAACGGGCCATGGCCCATGGCCATGTTCTTGCATGGCGCCTCGCGCCAGTCGATGGGTACGTGCAGTTGCCGTTAGCCGGCGGCCGCAAGCATCGGTGGTGGGGCGAGGCGCTTTCGGCTGCACCGGCGGCGGCGGCGGGACGCGACGGCGACTCGGCAACCCGTGCAAGCAAACGCAAACGCACGCGGGGGGGAACTGATCGGTCGGACTCGGATCCTTGGCACTCTGCTGAAGTGCTGAGACGCATTTGATGGGGCGGCCGCTGCAACGACGCAGCGACGGCGACGCGGCAACAAACCGGCAGACGAGACGGCTTCCTCTGGGCTTTGCCTTGCCTTCTTCATCAATGCTAGCTAGGCTGCGATCCAAGCCTCTAGGGTGATTGATCTCTGTGTGATTTTTTTTCCCAGTTCCTTGTGCCTTTTTTGGTAGCAGTACTCCGTATGAATGGTCCGCATCTCTGAATAAAAAATAATTTTAACTTGTGTTTATGTATACCAATCCGTTCCTGTCACTGTCAGAATCAGAGACAAGAACTGATGAAAACATGTCTGTCATGTTCAGCGGGGCATTGAATGATCCTGTGCGGCGTGTGGGGGGTCTCTCCTCTCCCTACCTCGCTGACGAGTCATATCTCTCGCTTTAAATCCCGCTGCCTCCTCCGCCTGAGCCCCCCGATGATTTCCCTGAATTCCAGCCAGCAATGACAAGTGTACGAATTCAGGCCGACGTACTCCGCTGTTTTACAGGAGCGGGGGGGCCATTGCTCCAGGCCTGAGATGATGGTCGCGCGTTTTATTGCTGGCCGATCAGGTGCCGCCCATTGCCCAGGCCAGGCAGCAGAATTTATTCAATTACTTGCAGCATCGTTGTTCTTGGCACTGACCATTTGAATGTGGGCTGATAGCAGGTCAATATTCGTAGAGAAAAAGAAAACTATACTTTCCCGTGTCTGTTGGCGACCAGATTCAGCTATTACCCAAAATGATGGACTCGTAAGTATATTTGATTAAGATCCTAATGTAGGGGTCCCGTGATAGACCTGCTTCAGACTCACTCCTGCTGGCTGCTATACGGCAGCTGCTACTACAAGGGAATGGACGTTGTATTCAGCTACTTGCATTGTGCACCAAGCAAGTCGGTAGTGGACGCAGAATATCAGCTTCCGCGTTACTGTCAGAATGATGACGCCGGTAGCTGCTGCTGCTGCCGCGATCAACCACTGAAGTGACATGAGGACATCGCAATAGCCAATGGGCACGGCGTGCCTGCTCCTAGGAGGCGGCCGGCGACGTCGATCGGCCGGGCCACCATTCGTGCGAGCTCAACACGAGTCCGTCGCAAAACTGACACCGTGACACGGGAGGAGGACGTGTCCCTTTCCTGCATTATTGCAACTTGAGCGCCGCTTGGCTTGGCACAAGCCGGAGAAGAGAAGACCGCGCATTTGTTTCGATGTTTAAGGATGTAGAGCCTGTTTCCTTTCGTGCATTATTGCAACTTGATGCTGTTGAATACGTATGATTTTAGAGCAAGTTCCATACCAACACGAATGGATTAACGTGGATATACGGATGTCAAAACATGCCCTTGAGAAAAAAGAAGAAGAAGAAGAAGAGATATTTGATATATTCTGGTGATCTTTGCTATAGTTTGAGACCAGGATGGTCTTTAGTAATTTCTAGTGTGTGATGGCAGCTTCTTCTTTTTTAAAAAAAAAATATATACATGTTGGTTAAGTTGTACCGTTGTGGTGGCACACTTTCCTTGTCGTCACCGTTTTAAGCAACTAATTAAGCTATCTGGTTCGGATGGGGGAAAACCCACCGTCACATTTGCCGTCACAAAGCTGATAGAGATAGGGGGATGGAATTGGACAAATCATGTCCCATTTCACTACACCTTTAAAACTGAGAGTTTCATCGTGTGTCGTCAAACTCTCCATGCGTAGCGAGTGTCGCCAGAGTTTCCCGCACGCTCAAGGTGCGTCCATTGGGATTCGAACCATAGTCTCTAAGAATAAAAACTCTTCTCCAACCACTATAACTTATATTGGTTTGTGTTATACACAGAAACCATATATGATATATTAAAATTGTAGTGATACATGTGGTGCGCAGGAAAGACATTTTTTGGAAACAAGAAAGGGATAGCCAGTATCCGGGCCGTTCTGTGTGATCTATGTGGTCAGACGGAGAACATTCATATCTGTCCCAGTTTAGATAGGGCCAAGCCCAGTAAAACTCAGAAGAAGAAGAAAAAACCCCAGCTCTATGGAATATCAATGTGGTCTATTTTTTTCTACTTGAGTTTCCAAACCAGACATCATATCCCGTATACTCTCAAAATCATTCTAATTGGCTTAAGGTTAAGGTGGTTCCGAGGGCTGTTTCATCCTTTTTTTCAGTTCTGGTAAGTATCAAATAAGTTTTTTAAACCATAAAAAATGTGTCGAAGCTTCTAAGAATCCAGATAAAAATATTATTACATTGTAAAAGTAAATTAAATATTTAAATATCGTGAAAATATCTCTATAGACTTAAAAATACATTTGCCTACAGTAATATAAAAAATATTCAAAAAAATCTAAATAGTTCTTAGATTTTATAATACATTTTGAAACTGTTTACATTAAATGATCATGATGCCTAAGAGAAGGATGAATTGGGCTTCTCTAAGAGTTCTTATGATAATTAAGTTCTAATTGCAAACCTATGAAATCGAAAGTTTTGCACCCTAATTATCAACCCTATGCTTGTTAAGGATATACCAGAGGCATCCTGCAGCCAATTAACTAGGAGGATAACGATAGGTTGGTCCGAGAGCTTGGCCAAGGTGCCTGAGGGCTCGGCTCACGATAGAGATTCCCATATGAAAGGAAGTTCCCAGGACATCAAGATGGTAAAGATCCCATGAGATTAGGCAATAAAATTGATATCTTGTAAATAAAGAAAATCTTGCACTACTATGTCAGAATTATTCGTTTGAATTACTGCATATATTGTATGGTTCGATGCTCATCATCGGGCAAGTACAACGCCAAGAAAACATCTCTAGTAACTGAATAGGGGCTATCGAACTCATCCACATTAGTCCAATGTAGCCACTGTTCACAAGGTCTGACAATCCTACGATGAAACCTTAACTCCCATAGTTGTGGTGTATGGTGTGACACAATACCGGCGGACCAGACCGACGTGTATTATAACTCTCGAGTCTAATTTCACAAACCATCAGATCCAACACATTTGTCCGACACTCGACGGTTCATAGGGTCCAACAATATGCACTCTTTGATTGTCTATGTAAAGGCATCAGACCAATCCTCTATGATACGATGAACCTGAAACACAAGGTTCGACACCTCGAAAACTCTCCAAACTTGTCAAAAAAATTGAAAGTTTGAAAATGAGTTTCGATCTATACTTCTTGTTGGCCTCACCTAAGCCACCTAGAGCTTGTAACACCCACTTTGTAGTTTGCTAAGAATAATACCAATAGAGAAACAATTTCTCTTTATGTGAGTTTGATCTTTATGCATCATCATATGTGAAGTCCAAAAACAATTAATAAAGAGATATGCTACTAAATCATTGCATCATGCTGAATATTTTATTTGTGTGTGCATTTTTGTGACAATATTATAATAATGCAAAAAGAAATATGTTAAATATCCAAATGGGGATTTAAATCCTAAAATAATCCTAGAATTAAGAAAAGAGAGAAGGGAGAGATTATACAAAATAGAGGAAAATAAATATATGAAAGAATACATTTTGTTCCTACTAATATTTTAATTTAGGTACTTAACTCAGTTATGAAGCTCACAAACAAGTTTGAATTCAAAATGGAGATTTAAAAACGAAATGAAACAGAAAATAAAAAGAAAAAAAAAAGAAAACTAGCTAATTGGGCCTGAGCAACCGAATTTGGCCCACTTCCATTTTGCTCCCGCGCAGCCCATCTTCCATCCGCGTGTACCATTCTGGGTCCGACCACTGGTCTTTGGGATCCACCGTGTCGGCCACTCAACACCTACGCCATCCTCCACGGCATGGACATCACTATCACTGGCATGTGGGCCATCGCTCATTCCTCCGCTGGCCGTGTTTGTTTGGCTGACTGGTGGGCCGGGGGTCGCAGCTCTTCCCTCTCCAACGAACACCGCGTATGGCGGTATTGCCGCGGAGTTCGCGGCACGGGTGTGGAGGTTGTTGCACCCGATGGCGCTACCTGAGGATAAATCCTCGCATTCCCTTCCCTGACCACGTGTGCGCCCTCACCCTGTTCTACCATCCCCGTGAAACACCAGTTGGAACATCGCTGCGAACCGTGGAGGGAGGCGGCTGCTACTGCACCCGTTCTTCACCGGTGAAGCAAATTGGGGCGCGTGGTTGGCCAATGACCTTCGCCGCGCCCTAGGGAGTGAGATTGACGCCGCTGCAGAACCAATCGAGGCGCGGATCAAGCAGATTTCTTCAACGAGGTGGGTGACTGTCGTGGCCGCACTTCACCGTGGTTGAAGACGACGCAGCGAAACCGTGGTAATCATCCCACCCCTCGTCTAGGCTTTATCCTCATCATGTTACATCGATACATGGTGAAATTAGTAGACTGGTGTCCCCGCAATCGTTCACCGGAGCTATGCTCCGCCGAGGTGCCGCGGTTGTGCGGGGGCCGGGCATACCAGTGTGTCACCCACGCTGGTACTACCCTCATTAGATTCGCAGAGGCTTAGAGTAGGTCATACCCTAGAAATCCGTAGTATTCATGCGCCCTGGCATGGTCCCGGGGGAGACTCCGGCGAGCTCGCCACTGTGGGCGGCGGCGCTACCTCTGGTGACCGCTAGATGTGCTTGGCGAGTGTCGGTGGTCGGATTTCCATCCGACGGTCAGGATCTAGCGGAGGCGCACCAAATTTGAGCTGTTAGATTAAGGGCGAACGTTCCTGGTCAAATGCGAGTGAGACCTCTTTTGAAGTTAGTCGTGGGACGTTGGATGACATCGGACGGATCGGAGGTCGTCGCGTCCCTTTAAAATATCTACCGTTAGATCTTAATCCGTAGGTCCACGTTGTGTACCGGTTTGGTGCACCTGTGGGAGTAATCCGAGCCCTTGATGCCGATCGGACGGCCAGCGACTGCCCGTACCCCTTCGCCGTGCATGTTACAAAAGAAACCCTGAGCTCTTAACATATCAACCCGCGGTCCACTGGACTGTTCTCTGTGTCTAGAAATATTTACTCCGAAGCCCCTGCACTTTCTGGTAAATGAGGCCCAGTCCAGAACATAATAAAACCAGAGAAAATGATTATTAAATAGATTTTTAATAGGAAAATAATTGCTAGAACTTCAATAAATCATAGAAAATGCATATGAGCTCCAAATTACTTCATTCCACTTCCTAAAATTTTGTATTTTTATTCTTGAAAGGGAATTAGGCTTACACCTAGTTCCTGTATAATTTTGGTGGTTGAAGTGCCCAACACAAATCTTTGGACTAACTTGTTTACCCAAGTGTATAGATGATACAGGTGTAAAAGGTTCACACTCAGCCAATAAAAAGACCAAGTTTTGGATTCAACAAAGGAGCAAAGGGGCAACCGAAGGCACCACTGGTCTGGCGCACCGGACTGTCCGGTGTGTCACCGGACATGTCCGGTGCACCAGGGGACTCAGACTCAAACTCTCCACCTTCGGGAATTTCCGGAGGCGACTCGGCTATAATTCACCGGACTGTCCGGTGTACACCGGACAGTGTCCGGTGCGCCAAGGGAGGTCGGCCTCCGAAACTCGCCAGCTTCGGGAAAAGCCAACGGCTCGTCCACTATAATTCACCGGACTGTCCGGTGTGCACCGGACTGTCCGGTGCGACTCCGGAGCAACGGTCGTCTCCGCGCCAACGGATACCTGCTGCGCAATAAATGCGCGCTCTGCGCGCGCAGAAGTCAGGCGCGCCCATGCTGGCACACCGGACAGCAAACAGTACCTGTCCGGTGTGCACCGGACACCCAGGCGGGCCCACAAGTCAGAAGCTCCAACGGTCAGAATCCAACGGCAGTGATGACGTGGCAGGGGGCACCGGACTGTCCGGTGTGCACCGGACTGTCCGGTGCGCCATCGAGCAGACAGCCTCCCAACGGCCACTTTTAGTGGTTGGGGCTATAAATACCCCAACCACCCCACCATTCATTGGATCCAAGTTTTCCACTTCCCAACTACTACAAGAGCTCTAGCATTCAATTCTAGACACACCAAAGAGATCAAATCCTCTCCAAATTCCACACAACGCCATAGTGACTAGAGAGAGTGATTTGCTTGTGTTCTTTCGAGCTCTTGCGCTTGGATTGCTTTCTACTTTCTTGATCTTTTCTTTGCAATCAAACTCACTTGTAATTGAGGCAAGAGACACCAAACTTGTGGTGGTCCTTGTAGGAACTTTGTGTTCCAAGTGATTGAGAAGAGAAAGCTCACTCGATCCGTGGATCGTTTGAGAGAGGGAAGGGTTGAGAGAGACCCGGCCTTTGTGGCCTCCTCAACGGGGAGTAGGTTTGCAAGAACCGAACCTCGGTAAAACAAATCTCCGTGTCTCACTTGCTTATTCGCTTGGGATTTGTTTTGCGCCCTCTCTCGCGGACTCATCTCTTATTACTAACGCTAACCCCGGCTTGTAGTTGTGTTTATTTGTAAATTTCAGTTTCGCCCTATTCACCCCCCCTCTAGGCGACTATCAATTGGTATCAGAGCCCGGTGCTTCATTAGAGCCTAACCGCTCGAAGTGATGTCGGGAGATCACGCCAAGAAGGAGATGGAGACCGGCGAAAAGCCCACTACAAGCCACGGGAGCACTTCATCGGAAGAGTCCCGCACCAAGAGAAAGGAGAAGAAAAAGGACTCCTCCAAACGGAAGGAGAAAAAGTCTTCCTCTTCTCACCACAAAGAGAAGAAGGAAAAGTCTTCTTCCCACAAGCCGCATCGGAAAGGCGACAAGCACAAAAGGATGAGGAAGGTGGTCTACTACGAGACCGACACTTCATCAACATCGACCTCCGACTCCGATGCGCCCTCCGTCACTTCTAAGCGCCAAGAGCGCAAGAAGTACAGTAAGATCCCCCTACGCTACCCTCGCATTTCCAAACATACACCTTTACTTTCTGTCCCATTAGGCAAACCACCAACTTTTGATGGTGAAGATTACGCTAGGTGGAGCGATTTAATGCGATTTCATCTAACCTCGCTCCACAAAAGCATATGGGATGTTGTTGAGTTTGGTGCACAGGTACCGTCAGTAGGGGATGAGGACTATGATGAGGATGAGGTGGCCCAAATCGAGCACTTCAACTCTCAAGCAACAACAATACTCCTCGCCTCTCTAAGTAGAGAGGAGTATAACAAAGTACAAGGGTTGAAGAGCGCCAAGGAGATTTGGGATGTGCTCAAAACCGCGCACGAGGGAGACGAGCTCACCAAGATCACCAAGCGGGAAACGATCGAGGGGGAGCTCGGTCGGTTCCGGCTTCGCAAAGGGGAAGAGCCACAACACATGTACAACCGGCTCAAGACCTTGGTGAATCAAGTACGCAACCTCGGGAGCGTAAAGTGGGATGACCACGAGATGGTTAAGGCTATTCTAAGATCTCTTATTTTCCTTAACCCTACTCAAGTTCAATTAATCCGTGGTAATCCTAGATATACTAAAATGACCCCCGAGGAAGTTATCGGGAATTTTGTGAGTTTTGAGTGCATGATCGAAGGCTCGAGGAAGATCAACGAGCTTGATGATGCCACCACATCCGAAGCTCAACCCGTTGCATTCAAGGCAACGGAAGAGAAGAAGGAGGAATCTACACCAAGTCGACAACCAATAGACGCCTCCAAGCTCGATAATGAGGAAATGGCGCTCGTCATCAAGAGCTTCCGCCAAATCCTCAAGCAAAGGAGGGGGAAGGATTACAAGTCCCGCTCCAAGAAGGTTTGCTACAAGTGTGGTAAGCCCGGTCATTTCATTGCTAAATGTCCTATATCTAGTGACAGTGACCGAGGTGACGACAAGAAGGGGAGGCGAAAGGAGAAGAAGAGATACTACAAGAAGAAGGGCGGCGATGCCCATGTTTGTCGGGAGTGGGACTCCGACGAAAGCTCAAGCGACTCCTCCGACGACGAGGACGCCGCCAACATCGCCGTCACCAAGGGACTTCTCTTCCCCAACGTCGGCCACAAGTGCCTCATGGCAAAGGACGGCAAAAAGAAGAAGGTTAAATCCAACTCCTCCACTAAATATGAGTCTTCCAGTGATGATAATGCTAGTGGTGAGGAAGATAATTTGCGTACTCTTTTTGCCAACCTTAACATGGAACAAAAAGAGAAATTAAATGAACTAATTAGTGCCATCCATGAGAAGGATGATCTCTTGGACTCCCAAGAGGACTTCCTAATCAAGGAAAATAAAAAACATGTTAAGGTTAAAAATACTTACGCTCTACAAGTTGAAAAATGTGAAAAATTATCTAGTGAGCTAAGTACTTGCCATGAAACAATAGACAACCTTAGAAATGAAAATGCTAATTTGTTAGCTAGGGTTGATTCTCATGTTTGCAATGTTTCAATTCCCAACCCTAGAAATGATAATGATGATTTGCTTGCTAGGATTGAAGAATTGAACATTTCTCTTGCTAGTCTTAGATTAGAAAATGAAAATTTGATTGCTAAGACTAATGATTTTGATGTTACTATTTCCGACCTTAGAAGTAAGAATGAAATATTGCATGCTAAGGTTGTAGAACTAAAATCTTGCAAACCCTCTACATCTACCGTTGAGCACACTTCTATTTGTGTTAGATGTAGAGATGTTGATATTAATGCTATTCATGATCACATGTCTTTAATTAAACAACAAAATGATCATATAGCTAAATTAGATGCTAAAATTGCCGAGCACAACCTAGAGAATGAGAAATTTAAATTTGCTCGTAGCATGCTTTATAATGGGAGACGCCCTGGCATTAAGGATGGCATTGGCTACCAAAGGGGAGACAATGTCAAACTTAGTACCACTCCTAAAAGATTGTCAAATTTTGTTAAGGGCAAGGCTCCCATGCCTCAGGATAACGAGGGTTACATTTTATACCCTGTCGGTTATCCCGAGGACAAAATTAAGAAAATTCATTCTAGGAAGTCTCACTCTGGCCCTAATCATGCTTTTATGTATAAGGGTGAGACATCTAGCTCTAGGCAACCAACCCGTGCTAAGTTGCCTAAGAAAACTCCTATTGCATCAAATGAGCATAACATTTCATTTAAGACTTTTGATGCATCTTATGTGTTGACTAACAAATCCGGTAAGATAGTTGCCAAATATGTTGGGGGCAAGCACAAGGGCTCCAAGACTTGTGTTTGGGTACCCAAAGTTCTTGTGTCTAATGCCAAAGGACCCAAAACCATTTGGGTACCTAAAGTCAAGAACTAAACTTGTTTTGTAGGTTTATGCATCCGGGGGCTCAAGTTGGATACTCGACAGCGGGTGCACAAACCACATGACAGGGGAGAAAAAGATGTTCTCCTCATATGAGAAAAACCAAGATCCCCAACGAGCTATCACATTCGGGGATGGAAATCAAGGTTTGGTCAAAGGACTGGGTAAAATTGCTATATCACCTGACCATACTATTTCCAATGTTTTTCTTGTAGATTCTTTAGATTATAATTTGCTTTCCGTATCCCAATTATGTCAAATGGGCTACAACTGTCTATTCACTGATGTAGGTGTCACTGTCTTTAGAAGAAGTGATGATTCAATAGCATTTAAGGGAGTGTTAGAGGGTCAGCTATACTTGGTAGATTTTGATAGAGCTGAACTCGACACTTGCTTAATTGCTAAGACTAACATGGGTTGGCTCTGGCACCACCGACTAGCCCATGTTGGGATGAAGAATCTTCACAAGCTTCTAAAGGGAGAACACATTTTAGGATTAACAAATGTTCATTTTGAGAAAGACAGGGTTTGTAGCGCATGCCAGGCGGGAAAGCAAGTTGGAGCCCATCATCCACACAAGAACATCATGACGACCGACAGGCCGCTTGAGCTACTCCACATGGATCTATTCGGCCCGATTGCCTACATAAGCATCGGCGGGAGTAAGTATTGTCTTGTAATAGTGGATGATTATTCTCGCTTCACTTGGGTATTCTTTTTACAGGAAAAATCTCAAACCCAAGAGACCTTAAAGGGATTCTTGAGACGGGCTCAAAATGAGTTCGGCTTAAGGATCAAGAAAATTAGAAGCGACAACGGGACGGAGTTCAAGAACTCTCAAATCGAAGGTTTCCTTGAGGAGGAGGGCATCAAGCACGAGTTCTCCTCTCCCTATACGCCACAACAAAATGGAGTAGTGGAGAGGAAGAATCGAACTCTATTGGACATGGCAAGAACCATGCTTGATGAGTACAAGACACCGGATCGGTTTTGGGCCGAGGCGGTCAACACCGCCTGCTACGCCATCAACCGGTTATATCTTCACCGAATCCTCAAGAAGACATCCTATGAACTCCTAACCGGTAAAAAGCCCAATATTTCATATTTTAGAGTTTTTGGTAGCAAATGCTTTATTCTTGTTAAGAGAGGTAGAAAATCTAAATTTGCACCTAAAACTGTAGAAGGCTTTTTACTAGGTTATGACTCAAACACAAAGGCATATAGAGTCTTTAACAAGTCCTCAGGACTTGTTGAAGTTTCTTGTGACGTTGTGTTTGACGAAACTAACGGCTCTCAAGTGGAGCAAGTTGATCTTGATGAGATAGGTGAAGAACAGGCTCCATGCATAGCGCTAAGGAACATGTCCATTGGGGATGTGTGTCCTAAGGAATCCGAAGAGCCTCCACATGCACAAGATCAACCATCCTCCTCCATGCAAGCATCTCCACCAACTCAAATTGAGGATGAGGCTCAAGATGTTGAACAAGAAGATCAAGAAGATGAGCCACCTCAAAATGATGGCAACGATCAAGGGGGAGATGCAAATGATGAAAACAAGGAGGATGAACAACCAAGGCCGCCACACCCAAGAGTCCACCAAGCAATACAACGAGATCACCCCGTCGACACCATCCTCGGCGACATTCATAAGGGGGTAACAACTAGATCTCGTGTTGCACATTTTTGTGAACATTACTCGTTTGTTTCCTCTATTGAGCCACACAGGGTAGAGGAAGCACTACAAGATTCAGATTGGGTGGTGGCGATGCAAGAGGAGCTCAACAACTTCACTAGAAATGAGGTATGGCATTTAGTTCCACGTCCTAACCAAAATGTTGTAGGAACCAAATGGGTCTTCCGCAACAAGCAAGATGAGCATGGTGTGGTGACAAGGAACAAAGCTCGACTTGTGGCCAAGGGATACTCCCAAGTCGAAGGTTTGGATTTCGGTGAAACCTATGCACCCGTAGCTAGGCTTGAGTCAATTCGCATATTATTAGCCTATGCTACTTACCATGGCTTTAAGCTTTATCAAATGGACGTGAAAAGTGCCTTCCTCAACGGACCAATCAAGGAAGAGGTCTATGTTGAGCAACCTCCCGGCTTTGAAGAAAGTGAGTACCCTAACCATGTCTATAGGCTCTCTAAGGCGCTTTATGGGCTCAAGCAAGCCCCAAGAGCATGGTATGAATGCCTAAGAGATTTCCTTATTGCTAATGGCTTCAAAGTCGGCAAGGCCGATCCTACTCTATTCACTAAAACTCTTGACAATGATTTGTTTGTATGCCAAATTTATGTTGATGATATCATATTTGGGTCTACTAACGAATCTACTTGTGAGGAATTTAGTAGGATCATGACACAAAAATTCGAGATGTCTATGATGGGGGAGTTGAAGTATTTTCTAGGATTTCAAGTCAAGCAACTCCAAGAAGGCACCTTCATTAGCCAAACGAAGTACACTCAAGACATTCTAACCAAGTTTGGAATGAAGGATGCCAAGCCCATCAAGACACCCATGGGAACCAATGGGCATCTCGACCTCGACACGGGAGGTAAGTCCGTGGATCAAAAGGTATACCGGTCGATGATTGGTTCATTGCTTTATCTATGTGCATCTCGACCGGACATTATGCTTTCCGTCTGCATGTGTGCAAGATTCCAAGCCGACCCTAAGGAATCACACCTTACGGCCGTAAAACGAATCTTGAGATATTTGGCTTATACTCCTAAGTTTGGACTTTGGTACCCTCGGGGATCCACATTTGATTTGATTGGTTATTCGGATGCCGATTGGGCGGGGTGTAAGATTAATAGGAAGAGCACATCGGGGACTTGCCAGTTCTTGGGAAGATCCTTGGTGTCATGGGCTTCAAAGAAGCAAAATTCGGTCGCTCTTTCTACCGCCGAAGCCGAGTACATTGCCGCAGGTCATTGTTGCGCGCAACTACTTTGGATGAGGCAAACCCTGCGGGACTACGGTTACAAATTAACCAAAGTCCCTTTGCTATGTGATAATGAGAGTGCAATCAAAATGGCCGACAATCCCGTCGAGCATAGCCGCACTAAGCACATAGCCATTCGGTATCATTTTCTTAGGGATCACCAACAAAAGGGAGATATCGAGATTTCTTATATTAACACTAAAGATCAATTAGCCGATATCTTTACCAAGCCACTTGATGAACAATCTTTTACCAAACTTAGGCATGAGCTCAATATTCTTGATTCTAGAAATTTCTTTTGCTAAACTTGCACACATAGCTCATAAATATACCTTTGATCATGTCTCTTTCATATGCTATGACTAATGTGTTTCCAAGTTTATTTCAAACCAAGTCATAGGTGTATTGAAAGGGAATTGGAGTCTTCGGCGAAGACAAAAGGCTTCCACTCCGTAACTCATCCTTCGCCATCGCTCCAAGAAAAGGACCGGACTTCGTCTTTGGTATAATCTTAACTCACTTAATTAAGACCAAAGGGGAAGATAGTACTGAAAGGGCTCTAATGATTCCGTTTTTGGCGATTCATGCCAAAGGGGGAGAAATTATGAGCCCAAAGCAAAAGGACCGCATCACCACCAATTTCAAAAAACTCAGTGTTTTCCAAGAGTATTTTTTCAATTGGTATCTTATCAAGTTCAAAAGAGGGAGAAAATAGTTTTTCAAATTGAATCATCAAAACCCTCTTGAACACTAAGAGGATGATTTCCTTTAGGGGGAGTTTTGTTTAAGTCAAAGAAAAGGCATTTGAAACAGGGGGAGAAAATTTCAAATCTTGAAAATGCTTTGCAAACTCTTATCCATTTACCTTTGACTATTTGCAAAAGATCTTTGAAATGGATTTACAAAAGAATTTGCAAAAACAAAACTCGTGGTGCAAGCGTGGTCCAAAATGTTAAATAAGAAAGAAACAATCCATGCATATCTTGTAAGTAGTTATATTGGCTCAATTCCAAGCAACCTTTACACTTACATTATGTAAACTAGTTCAATTATGCACTTCTATATTTGCTTTGGTTTGTGTTGGCATCAATCACCAAAAAGGGGGAGATTGAAAGGGAATTAGGCTTACACCTAGTTCCTGTATAATTTTGGTGGTTGAAGTGCCCAACACAAATCTTTGGACTAACTTGTTTACCCAAGTGTATAGATGATACAGGTGTAAAAGGTTCACACTCAGCCAATAAAAAGACCAAGTTTTGGATTCAACAAAGGAGCAAAGGGGCAACCGAAGGCACCACTGGTCTGGCGCACCGGACTGTCCGGTGTGTCACCGGACATGTCCGGTGCACCAGGGGACTCAGACTCAAACTCTCCACCTTCGGGAATTTCCGGAGGCGACTCGGCTATAATTCACCGGACTGTCCGGTGCGCCAAGGGAGGTCGGCCTCCGAAACTCGCCAGCTTCGGGAAAAGCCAACGGCTCGTCCACTATAATTCACCGGACTGTCCGGTGTGCACCGGACTGTCCGGTGCGACTCCGGAGCAACGGTCGTCTCCGCGCCAACGGATACCTGCTGCGCAATAAATGCGCGCTCTGCGCGCGCAGAAGTCAGGCGCGCCCATGCTGGCACACCGGACAGCAAACAGTACCTGTCCGGTGTGCACCGGACACCCAGGCGGGCCCACAAGTCAGAAGCTCCAACGGTCAGAATCCAACGGCAGTGATGACGTGGCAGGGGGCACCGGACTGTCCGGTGTGCACCGGACTGTCCGGTGCGCCATCGAGCAGACAGCCTCCCAACGGCCACTTTTAGTGGTTGGGGCTATAAATACCCCAACCACCCCACCATTCATTGGATCCAAGTTTTCCACTTCCCAACTACTACAAGAGCTCTAGCATTCAATTCTAGACACACCAAAGAGATCAAATCCTCTCCAAATTCCACACAACGCCATAGTGACTAGAGAGAGTGATTTGCTTGTGTTCTTTCGAGCTCTTGCGCTTGGATTGCTTTCTACTTTCTTGATCTTTTCTTTGCAATCAAACTCACTTGTAATTGAGGCAAGAGACACCAAACTTGTGGTGGTCCTTGTAGGAACTTTGTGTTCCAAGTGATTGAGAAGAGAAAGCTCACTCGATCCGTGGATCGTTTGAGAGAGGGAAGGGTTGAGAGAGACCCGGCCTTTGTGGCCTCCTCAACAGGGAGTAGGTTTGCAAGAACCGAACCTCGGTAAAACAAATCTCCGTGTCTCACTTGCTTATTCGCTTGGGATTTGTTTTGCGCCCTCTCTCGCGGACTCATCTCTTATTACTAACGCTAACCCCGGCTTGTAGTTGTGTTTATTTGTAAATTTCAGTTTCGCCCTATTCACCCCCCCTCTAGGCGACTATCAATTCTCTATCACCTAGAACCTCTGTTATGTCATGAAAACAGTAATAAATATTATTTCACACTTAATCCTATTTTAAACACATAAAACCTTTGAAAATGCATAACTTAAATTCTATAACTCCAAAAATTATGATTCCTGTTCCTAGAATTTTATTTTATTATGTAGAATATCTCTGTGTATTTTGTTTACATGCTTGGTGTAATGTTAATTTTCCCTGTATCCTGTGCTTGTTTGTATTGTGGCGAGTAGAAGAGCCCGTTGCTGAGGATCCTGGTGAGCAGCAGGTTGAAGTAGCTGAGCAGGAGCTCATTGAAGGCAAGTTGTGCCCTTGACCACATCTTACCCAATAATGTTCTTTAATATCATTTATCCATGCATAGGTTAATTTTGATGGGACCCAATAGGTCACCCTAGATTGTTTATCTCATTACCTTGTTTACCCCTGAATCACTTGGGTAGTTTGCTATTGCTTTACATGGTTTTGGGATAATCATTTATTACCTCTATGTTCCAATTCTTTTTGTTATTCTATTTATGTTCATGTTGAGATCATTAATGTTAATTGGAACATAGAGCTTAACTTGAGAACCACGTGCCACCACAAGGGTTTAATGGGACGCCCTTGGCTGACTAATTAGGAAAGCTAGTGGAAGACTACCTTACCCGAAAGGGGCAAGGGCAGTAGGGGAGTGGTCAGTGTAGGGAGGTCCCTGGTTGATTTTGTTGCGATGGCAGTCAGCCAGGAACCCTGCATTGGAACTTCCTATAAACTGTAGCGGGTTTTCGGAAGCTAGTGGAACTTTGTAAAGGCCTCGTAGTGTTGCCCTGCCGCGCTTCCTAGGTAGAGGTGTATGGGAAGTCGCGATCCCTTGGCAGATGGGTAACATGACTTGTGGGTAAAGGGTACAACCTCTGCAGAGTGTAAAACTGGTATACTAGCCGTGCTCGCGGTCATGAGCAGCTCAGGACTCTCTGATGTTTAAATTATGGAACTTAAATTCAATTTTGTCATTTGTATTGCATGGGTTTGTTATTAATTTTGTTCTATTACTTTACTTATGGTTTGGTATTTACTTACACTTAGTAACTGCTAATAAAAGTTTGACCAACTACTTAAAAGCAATGCTCAACTTTAACCCCTATCATTGATTAACCTTACACATCACATGATCTCACACCTTTGTGAGTTTATGTCCACTGGTTCCCCACAACTTGTTGAGCTATGATCATGTGTGAGCTCACCCTTGCTGTCTCACACCCCCCCACAGGAGAAGATCAGGTGGTTCAGGAGGAGCCGCCTAACACTGAGAAGTTCGATCTAATCTAGGTGGCGTTCCCAGTCGACATTGGCGCCGACGATCCTTAGTTCGCTTTATCTTTATTATTCTATTTTGTAATAAGTCTTCCGCTATGTAATAAATACTCTGATGTTTTATGACATTTATCTCTATACACTCTGTTATTATATATGTTGTCTTCTTGGCGCATGTATGAGATGCACCTGGCTTTGTTCCTTAAAGCCGGGTGTTACAGAAGTGGTATAAGAGGAAATGTTGACCGTAGGATGAGACCTAGATAGAAATGGACAAACCCTTTCCTACTTACCTTACTCTGACTCATTCTATACTTATCACATCTTGATCTTGTCTCACCTTTTGCTATTCTACTCTGGTTAATCTTATCTTTTCTACTCTAAGACAAGATGGATTTCACACCTTGGAATCCTACCACTGTGATCTTTTTAAGAGATAGGGAACCCAAGACAAAAATTTAAAACTATTTTCTTTAAAAATGTTGCTTGATTGTGCTGGTGCTAAATGTCTGATTTGCTTCTTTGACTGATTGAAATATAGATGGACATCTTAGTATGTACCACCATAAGGTGTTGAATTAGCTTTGGTAGGTAAAATATTAATCTGCTTAGCTAATAAAAATTCCCCAAAGTAACCTGCTTTGTAAATACCTGCCTTGTCTACTGTTCTCTTACTACATGTATCTAACTCAGATGGTCAATACCAGGCGGGGTGGTGGAATTGATTTGCCTCCTAATCGACACAGTCGGAGAATATACAGACAACCCCAGCCACAGCCTGCAGAGATGAATCCTCCTAATCCTCCACCAGACGGAGTTGACCCACTGGTTGCTGCTCAGATGGCGGTGATGCAGCAAATGGCAGACACTATGGCTGATATGCGTGCCCAGATGCAGCAAGAACGCCAGGAGATGCGTCAGGAAAGAGAAGATATACGCCAAGAGTTGCGCCAGGAGCGAGATGAGATACGCCAGGAAAGGAGGGCACAGCAACAAGTGCCACTGCCTCCACCACCACCACCAGTTCCACCCCGAGACAAGCATAGAGAGTTCATGAGTCATAAGCCACCTACATTCGCTAGCTCACCTGATCCACTGGACGCGGATGATTGGCTGAAGTCCGTTGAGAAGATGCTGAATATTGCACAATGCACTGACCGGGAGAAGGTTTTATATGCTTCTGGACGTCTGACAGGTCCTGCTGCTGACTGGTGGGATTCTTATACTGCTGCCCACGATGCTGCTGATACTATTACTTGGGAGTTCAGTACACAATTCAGGAACTACCATATTCCAGCTGGTATGATAAAGATCAAGAAGAAGGAATTTCTGTCGCTGAAGCAAGGAAGTATGTCAGTCAGCGAGTACCGCGACAAGTTTATTCAGTTATCCAGATATGCCCCTGAAGAAGTTGCTGAAGACGAGAGGAAGCAGGAGCACTTTATTGAAGGACTTAATGGACCCTTGCAGTATGCACTGGTTGCACACACTTTTCCATCATTTCAGAGACTGCTGGATAAGGCTCTTGCTATTGAACACAAGCGTGTTCAGCTGGGAGATTTGAAGAGAAAGGCAATATCTCAAGGACAAGGAAGCAGCAGAGTTCGTCCTCGCTACAGTTCACCACAGGGTACACCGACTCGACCAGGAGGACCACGCCCAGTTCAGCAATCACCACTGAGGACTCCACCTCCTCGACGGGCTACCCCTACTAGCACCCCGACGAAGTTTTCAGGACAGAGTCCAGGCACCACATGTTTCAAGTGTGGGAAGACTGGTCATTATGCAAATGTCTGCCCACAGAGGATGGCAACTACTCCAGTTCAGAATAGGCAGCAAACTCCAAGTTCTGGCAAGGGATATTCTATTGCCAAGGTTAATCAAGTCAGCGTTGATGCTACTCCGGATGGAGGGGACCTCGTAATTGGTATGTTTTATGTTAATGCAATTCCTGCAACCATATTATTTGATTCTGGTGCTACACATTCATTCATGTCTGCTCGATATGCCAACACTAATGAAATACCACTGCTAAATATGAGAAAACCAATGATAGTAATCACACCTAAAGGGCCTGTTGAGGCGAATCAAATGACACGTAGATTGACATTGACCATTATGGGTAGAGAATTTGGAGCTACTGCTATAATATTAGAGTCAAGCAGTATAGATTTGATCCTTGGGATGTCATGGCTAAGAAAGGCAAAGGTCGTTATAGCATGTGGTAGAGGTACCGTAGAACTCACTACTACTAAGGGAGAAAGGTTTCAAGTTAATATTGCAGTAACCTCCTCACCCATGTGTGCAATGTTCTTTATACCGGAGGAGTTTGTTGGTGACAACATCCGGGTGGTTAGAGATTTTCCGGATGTCTTTCCAGAGGAGTTACCAGGGATGCCACCTGATAGAGAAGTTGAGTTTGTTATTGATCTCTTACCTGGAACCGCCCCTATTTCTAAATGGCCATATAGAATGTCCGTGGAGGAGTTGAAGGAACTTAAGAAGCAGTTAACTGAGTTACAAGAGGCTGGGTACATTCGTCCGAGTTCCTCACCTTGGGGAGCACCGATCTTGTTTGTACAGAAGAAGGATGGATCGCAGCGGATGTGTGTGGATTATAGGTCTCTTAATGATGTTACAGTGAAGAACAAGTATCCGTTGCCCCGTATTGAGGATTTATTTGATCAGATGCGAGGTGCTAGAGTATTCTCGAAGATTGATCTCCGATCCGGTTACCATCAGATGAGGATTAGACCATCGGATATTCCCAAGACGGCTTTTTCGACTAGATATGGATTATATGAGTTTACTGTTATGTCGTTTGGATTAACCAATGCACCAGCTTATTTTATGAACTTAATGAACAAGGTGTTTATGGAGTATTTAGACAGATTCGTCGTGGTATTCATCGACGATATTCTTATCTATTCTAAGAGTGATAGTGATCACGAGGAACATCTAAGGATGGTGCTACAGAAGCTACGAGATAACCAGCTATATGCCAAGTTCAGCAAGTGCGAGTTTTGGATTGGCGAGGTGCCATTTCTTGGTCATATTATTTCTAATGGAGGAATTTCAGTGGATCCCGCTAAGGTTAAGGAGATAATGGAGTGGAGAGCACCCACTACAGTTACCGAGATTCAGAGTTTCTTGGGATTAGCAGGATATTATCGGAGATTTATTGAAGGGTTCTCTAAGATTGCCAAACCTATGACCTCGCTTTTGGAGAAAGGAAAAGAATTTAAGTGGGACGAGAAGTGTCAAGACAGCTTTGATCTATTGAAGAAGAGGTTGATGTCGCCACCGGTATTGGTTATGCCAGACCTACAGAAAGGATTTGATATCTATTGCGATGCATGTGGCCAAGGCTTAGGATGTGTGCTCATGCAGGAAGGACATGTGATTGCCTACGCTTCTCGTCAGTTACGCAAACATGAACTGAACTACCCCACGCATGACTTGGAATTGGCAGCCGTTGTGCATGCGCTTAAGATTTGGAGACATTATATCATGGGGACCAAGTGCCAAGTATATACGGATCATAAGAGTTTGAAGTATATATTCACTCAGAAGGATCTCAACCTTAGGCAACGCCGTTGGTTGGAGCTTATTAAGGATTATGATTTGGAGATTCACTATCACCCGGGCAAGGCAAATTTGGTTGCAGATGCCTTGAGTCGCAAGGAGCATGTTCATTCAGCTATTGTTGCCCAGCTACCTGATGAGATTGTTGAGGATTTCAGGAGACTTAACCTGGGGATAGTTACTCATACTGAAGGAGTTACTATTGATGTGGAACCTACTTTGGAGCAAGAGATCCGCAAAGGACAAATTTGTGATGCTAAAATAAAAGAGATTAAGGATCTGATTACTGAAGGTCGAGTTCCGAAATTTACGGAAGATGAGCAAGGCACTGTATGGTTCAAGGACAGAATGTGTGTTCCTGATATTAAAAGCCTTCGAGAGACTATCTTAAAGGAGGCCCATGATACGAATTATTCTATTCATCCTGGTAGTACTAAGATGTATCAGGATTTGAAGTGGAAGTATTGGTGGTATGGATTGAAAAGAGATGTAGCTGCACATGTGGCTATGTGCGATGTATGTCAAAGAGTTAAGGCTGAACACCATAGGCCAGCTGGACTATTGCACCCACTGAAGATACCCGAGTGGAAGTGGGAAGAGATTGGTATGGATTTTATTACTGGATTGCCTCGCACCTAGAAAGGATATGATGCTATATGGGTGATTGTGGATAGATTGACTAAAGTGGCTCTCTTTATTCCTGTGAAGACTACTTATAAAGGTTCTCAGCTAGCAGAATTGTATATGGCTCGGATTGTGTGTTTGCATGGAGTACCAAAGAAGATCGTGTCTGATCGAGGTTCACAGTTTACCTCAAGATTTTGGAGAAGCTTTCATGAGAATATGAGTACAAAGTTGAATTTTAGTACAGCTTATCACCCTCAGACTGACGGACAGACTGAAAGGACTAATCAAGTATTGGAGGATATGTTGAGAGCATGTGCCCTTCAGCATGGAGGAAGTTGGGATAAAAGTCTGCCTTATGCTGAATTCTCATATAACAATAGCTATCAGGCCAGTCTGAAGATGTCACCTTTTGAAGCTTTATATGGGAGGAAGTGCAGAACTCCTTTGTATTGGGATCAGACTGGAGAAAGACAATTCTTTGGGCCTGAATTGATTCAAGAAGCAGAAGAACAAGTCCGTATAATTCGAGAGAATTTGAGAGTGGCTCAAACCAGGCAAAAGAGCTATGCTGATAATAGAAGGAGACCACTGGAATTTGAAGAAGGAGATTATGTGTACCTCAAGGTGTCACCACTGCGTGGAATGAGGAGATTTAAAGTTAAGGGCAAATTGTCCCCTCGCTATATTGGACCATTCTTGATCTTTAGGAGAGTTGGAGAGATGGCATACCAACTTGAGTTACCTGCTAGTCTATCAGATGTGCATAATGTGTTCCACGTGTCTCAACTTAAGAAGTGTCTCCGTGTTCCCGAGGAACAGTTACCGATGGAAGAGCTCAGTGTTCAGGGTGATTTGACTTACACGGAGTACCCGATCAAGATTTTGGACACTTTGACTCGAGTCACGAGGAATAAGGTGATAAAGATGTGCAAAGTCCAATGGAGTCACCACGGTGAAGATGAAGCAACTTGGGAAAGAGAAGAAGAGCTTCGTATAGATTTTCCCCACATTTTCCCTAGATCTTCTTAATCTCGGGGACGAGATTATTTTTAAGGGGGTAGGATTTGTAACACCCACTTTGTAGTTTGCTAAGAATAATACCAATAGAGAAACAATTTCTCTTTATGTGAGTTTGATCTTTATGCATCATCATATGTGAACACCATGTCCAAAAACAATTAATAAAGAGATATGCTACTAAATCATTGCATCATGCTGAATATTTTATTTGTGTGTGCATTTTTGTGACAATATTATAATAATGCAAAAAGAAATATGTTAAATATCCAAATGGGGATTTAAATCCTAAAATAATCCTAGAATTAAGAAAAGAGAGAAGGGAGAGATTATACAAAATAGAGGAAAATAAATATATGAAAGAATACATTTTGTTCCTACTAATATTTTAATTTAGGTACTTAACTCAGTTATGAAGCTCACAAACAAGTTTGAATTCAAAATGGAGATTTAAAAACGAAATGAAACAGAAAATAAAAAGAAAAAAAAAGAAAACTAGCTAATTGGGCCTGAGCAACCGAATTTGGCCCACTTCCATTTTCCTCCCGCGCGGCCCATCTTCCATCCGCGTGTACCATTCTGGGTCCGACCACTGGTCTTTGGGATCCACCGTGTCGGCCACTCAACACCTACGCCATCCTCCACGGCATGGACATCACTATCACTGGCATGTGGGCCATCGCTCATTCCTCCGCTGGCCGTGTTTGTTTGGCTGACTGGTGGGCCGGGGGTCGCAGCTCTTCCCTCTCCAACGAACACCGCGTATGGCGGTATTGCCGTGGAGTTCGCGGCACGGGTGTGGAGGTTGTTGCACCCGATGGCGCTACCTGAGGATAAATCCTCGCATTCCCTTCCCTGACCACGTGTGCGCCCTCACCTGTTCTACCATCCCCGTGAAACACCAGTTGGAACATCGCTGCGAACCGTGGAGGGAGGCGGCTGCTACTGCACCCGTTCTTCACCGGTGAAGCAAATTGGGGCGCGTGGTTGGCCAATGACCTTCGCCGCGCCCTAGGGAGTGAGATTGACGCCGCTGCAGAACCAATCGAGGCGCGGATCAAGCAGATTTCTTCAACGAGGTGGGTGACTGTCGTGGCCGCACTTCACCGTGGTTGAAGACGACGCAGCGAAACCGTGGTAATCATCCCACCCCTCGTCTAGGCCTTTATCCTCATCATGTTACATCGATACATGGTGAAATTAGTAGACTGGTGTCCCCGCAATCGTTCACCGGAGCTATGCTCCGCCGCGGTGCCGCGGTTGTGCGGGGGCCGGGCATACCAGTGTGTCACCCACGCTGGTACTACCCTCATTAGATTCGCAGAGGCTTAGAGTAGGTCATACCCTAGAAATCCGTAGTATTCATGCGCCCTGGCATGGTCCCGGGGGAGACTCCGGCGAGCTCGCCACTGTGGGCGGTGGCGCTACCTCTGGTGACCGCTAGATGTGCTTGGCGAGTGTCGGTGGTCGGATTTCCATCCGACGGTCAGGATCTAGCGGAGGCGCACCAAATTTGAGCTGTTAGATTAAGGGCGAACGTTCCTGGTCAAATGTGAGTGAGACCTCTTTTGAAGTTAGTCGTGGGACGTTGGATGACATCGGACGGATCGGAGGTCGTCGCGTCCCTTTAAAATATCTACCGTTAGATCTTAATCCGTAGGTCCACGTTGTGTACCGGTTTGGTGCACCTGTGGGAGTAATCCGAGCCCTTGATGCCGATCGGACGGCCAGCGACTGCCCGTACCCCTTCGCCGTGCATGTTACAAAAGAAACCCTGAGCTCTTAACATATCAACCCGCGGTCCACTGGACTGTTCTCTGTGTCTAGAAATATTTACTCCGAAGCCCCTGCACTTTCTGGTAAATGAGGCCCAGTCCAGAACATAATAAAACCAGAGAAAATGATTATTAAATAGATTTTTAATAGGAAAATAATTGCTAGAACTTCAATAAATCATAGAAAATGCATATGAGCTCCAAATTACTTCATTCCACTTCCTAAAATTTTGTATTTTTATTCTCTATCACCTAGAACCTCTGTTATGTCATGAAAACAGTAAGAAAATTTATTTCACACTTAATCCTATTTTAAACACATAAAACCTTTGAAAATGCATAACTTAAATTCTATAACTCCAAAAATTATGATTCCTGTTCCTAGAATTTTATTTTATTATGTAGAATATCTCTGTGTATTTTGTTTACATGCTTGGTGTAATGTTAATTTTCCCTGTATCCTGTGCTTGTTTGTATTGTGGCGAGTAGAAGAGCCCGTTGCTGAGGATCCTGGTGAGCAGCAGGTTGAAGTAGCTGAGCAGGAGCTCATTGAAGGCAAGTTGTGCCCTTGACCACATCTTACCCAATAATGTTCTTTAATATCATTTATCCATGCATAGGTTAATTTTGATGGGACCCAATAGGTCACCCTAGATTGTTTATCTCATTACCTTGTTTACCCCTGAATCACTTGGGTAGTTTGCTATTGCTTTACATGGTTTTGGGATAATCATTTATTACCTCTATGTTCCAATTCTTTTTGTTATTCTATTTATGTTCATGTTGAGATCATTAATGTTAATTGGAACATAGAGCTTAACTTGAGAACCACGTGCCACCACAAGGGTTTAATGGGACGCCCTTGGCTGACTAATTAGGAAAGCTAGTGGAAGACTACCTTACCCGAAAGGGGCAAGGGCAGTAGGGGAGTGGTCAGTGTAGGGAGGTCCCTGGTTGATTTTGCTGCGATGGCAGTCAGCCAGGAACCCTGCATTGGAACTTCCTATAAACTGTAGCGGGTTTTCGGAAGCTAGTGGAACTTTGTAAAGGCCTCGTAGTGTTGCCCTGCCGCGCTTCCTAGGTAGAGGTGTATGGGAAGTCGCGATCCCTTGGCAGATGGGTAACATGACTTGTGGGTAAAGGGTACAACCTCTGCAGAGTGTAAAACTGGTATACTAGCCGTGCTCGCGGTCATGAGCAGCTCAGGACTCTCTGATGTTTAAATTATGGAACTTAAATTCAATTTTGTCATTTGTATTGCATGGGTTTGTTATTAATTTTGTTCTATTACTTTACTTATGGTTTGGTATTTACTTACACTTAGTAACTGCTAATAAAAGTTTGACCAACTACTTAAAAGCAATGCTCAGCTTTAACCCCTATCATTGATTAACCTTACACATCACATGATCTTACACCTTTGTGAGTTTATGTCCACTGGTTCCCCACAACTTGTTGAGCTATGATCATGTGTGAGCTCACCCTTGCTGTCTCACACCCCCCCACAGGAGAAGATCAGGTGGTTCAGGAGGAGCCGCCTAACACTGAGGAGTTCGATCTAATCTAGGTGGCGTTCCCAGTCGACATTGGCGCCGACGATCCTTAGTTCGCTTTATCTTTATTATTCTATTTTGTAATAAGTCTTCCGCTATGTAATAAATACTCTGATGTTTTATGACATTTATCTCTATACACTCTGTTATTATATATGTTGTCTTCTTGGCGCATGTATGAGATGCACCTGGCTTTGTTCCTTAAAGCCGGGTGTTACAGAGCTAAAGTGTTTATCTAGGTCAATTTACTATGTCATGCTATGGTTAAAGAAAAAATAAATTCATAATCCATTATAAGTGTCTATCAACTCCAAACAACACTTAGAACTAGTCCTTCCATAATCTTATCCTTCATTATTTGAATATTGAAACAAAATCAATAATTAGGAGCATGAAAATGATAGTTTGTTTAAAACAATCTCCTATAGTGTGACCTAACTTAAACTATATATGTAAAATGCATGAGTCACCATAATCTTATGTTGTCATTAACCACTAAAACCACAAAGAGCCTAGATGCTTTTATCATAATGAATACATAAGACACAACCAACACGAATGCATAACATGAATGTGTTTATTACTAGTTGCACCTCGAATTTACGCAGTGCAAAGTTTCTAAAATATGTTCACACATTGATTTATTTTGAGAGCTTTCAAGAGTTTTTTTTTCATTTTCTCTATTTTCCCTATCTCAATCTACCTTTAAGATTTTAGATTTTTTTACAAGCTCTGAATATTGGGGTTAGGTTTCTCGTGAACCAGTCTAGCTTTAGGATTTTTCTCAAAAAATTTAGAAACTTTAAAAAATGTTTTCCATGATTTAAAAACCTTATCAAAGTATTTACCAGATTTTCATATTATCTAAAAAGGACAAAAGTGCCCGTGCCTTCAAGACCACTTCCAATCAGCGCTAAGAAAGTAGGATGCCTTCAAGACCACTTCCAATCAGCGCTAAGAGCTAATTTGAACATTTTTTTATAATTCAGAAAGTAGGATGCCTGGTTTTTTATGTTCGAGGACGAAGAAGCAAATCATGTTGGTATTTCGACGGTACAACTGACCATGGAAAATGAATTGCCAAGGATTGAGGTGAAAAATAACTCACGGCCGGGTGGATTGTAGTGCAGTGAAACAAGTCCTCCCCGGACAGGCCACCGCCCACCGGACCCGGAAACTGTGCAATATTGCACCGGCAGCGCTATGCGTGATGTGCGAAATAGCTAGATGCTAGGTGCCGTCATTGCGTACACGTGGCGGATGCAGCTTGTATGCTATAATCCTCAGCGCAGCTGCGAGGGGGAAAAGGAGGGACCATCATGCATCAGGATCATGGTAATGCTTTGCAAAGTGCAGGAGGCGGAGAAGATGACTCAAGAAGAAGGCGTGGAATCTCGTCTAAATCTAAAGTTCAAAATGCGACCCGATCTCCGTACGCAGAGCAGTTACCTGTAAGCCGTCGGAAACTCGGAAGCATGGATACCAGGTAATGCTGCTACCGCATGTGGGGTGTTTGGTGGAATGCCCATGAGCTAAACAGCTTGCTAATATAACTTTGCGGTAGCTCGTTTCACGATGTGAGTGCCAATCATCGGGGTCACGGTGTTGGGACTGTTCTAGTGCTAGCCATGCTTAGCGATAGCAAGTTAGCAACAAATACTACTATTATTGTTCTTCCTGTGGTGATAATTACTAGGCAATGTCAGTTCTACGCTTCTATTTATACACATGCCGTGTTTCTTAAGTGATGACTAATTTTAACTACACTAAGTAGTACCCCCTCACTCTAAATCATCAGTTATTCCAACTTTTTTTGAGAGTCAAATCATCTCAAGTTTGACTTAAATTATAAAAAAAGGATTATAAAGATTTTTTACATTAAATATATATAGTGTAAAAATATAATTAATGTAGAATTTAATTATGCTTATTTGGTATTATAAATGTTATTGTTTTATTATATAAATTTAGTTAAGCTTATGTTTTGGTTCTCCAAAAAGGTTAGAATGACTTAGAATTTAGGATGTAGAGAGTATACCATCTTCCCTTTTTTTTCCTTGACTGGCTGAGAACATCCAGGCACCTCAAACCTTGATTTGTTATTTTTAGGGCGACGGTGTTGGGGGCGAAGACACCATCGCCCGTGTTTTACTTGCCCCTGTTGCATGGCCATTAGCCATTCACCGCCGATGCTTGGTTCCTAAATCTGCTCCCATTTGCCCTGCAAAATTTGCTATTTTTTTCATCTTTCTGCCTCGCAGACCTCTTCTGAAGAGGTCCTATTGGATGGATAGCGCAAGAAATTTGAAGGTAGAGATAAAGCTCACTGTTGTTTGATTTTCACTTCTTGGCCTTTTCTTTTCCCTTTTTTTTGTAATGAACTTTCCTTACCCTGTTCTTGGCTTCTCTCTGAATACATTTTATCACAAGAGATATTACATGGGGCTTTCAATTCTAATTACCATGCCTTGGTAAAATTGTGAATAGCTAAGGAAATTCATGAATCTGTTTCTAATGTGTTTTCCAATTCAAAGGCCCTACATTTTATTTCCTTCGATTTTCCTTCTTTGCAAAAGGTGTCAACGCACTCATAAAGAACACACAACTCCTGAAGAGATTCGTATGAGCAACAAAAGCAGCAAGGCGTATCAGAGAAAACGCTAGGCAAAGGGCGAACAAAGAAAACCGTCACATATTACAGTTTAATCAGGAAAATGGGTTTGTCAATCTCATATCCACCAGATGACTATTTGCCTGAGGATGATGATGATGATGATGATGATGGTATTGACAGGCTGTTTGTGCGGTCTCTAAGCTTTGATAATCTCAACACACATGATACCCTTGAATCACCAACAGCATTGCTCGATGCACTGACCTCCAAGAGGCTCATGGTGAGAGGCTCTTTAAGATTCGAAAGAAGGGAGGGTGATCCATTTCAAGTTGAAACAACGTTATCAATGGTGAGTCCTAAACCTGCAAAGAAGAGTTACAACTACAAGCCTATAGTCCTGCCAAGATATAAGTCCACAGAGAACCTACCACCAGATTCTCCGGTAATTGGGATGGTCAGCCCAGTGCACCAGGCTGCAGCAATAAGAGTGCAGAAGGTGTACAAGAGCTTCAGAACAAGGCGGCAGCTTGGTGATTGTGCTGTTCTTGTTGAACAACGCTGGTTTGTAAAATTCATTGTGCTAGTCTGATTCTGATATTAGGGCAAAGTTACTGAATTTCGTGAATTGTATGCTAAATCCAGGTGGAAACTACTTGATTTTGCATTGCTCAAGCGCAATTCAGTGTCATTTTTCGATGTACAAAAGCCTGAGTCGGCCCTCTCGAGGTGGTCTCGTGCCAGAATGAGAGCTGCCAAGGTAAATTCATGTGTCTACACATTATATGCTACTTAACCATTATTTTGAGCATGGAGCTTAGAACTTAGCGCAGTTGTCTGCTATAGTATTATGGTCCTACTATACTGGTTCTTGGCATTATTGTGATCCTTTTGGGGTCATTAATTGTTTTGATAATATTGTGAATTTGATAAACTGGACAAGTCAAACTAATTTTATTCTGCTGTTACTGTTAAATTTGGTCTGGTAGTTCTTTTTTATTGCGGAACCATGTCATTAGCGTGCCAACAGCCCATTGCTGCTATGAAGCTGATAATTATGCTCAAGTGCTGAAACGGTGTAGTCTGATTTCCACAAGGGCTATTGCCATATCTTTGTTCTAGTACGATTGAATATTGAGTTGGTATCTGCTGTTCTTTTCTTTCTTTCTTTCTTGCCTCAGGTAGGAAAAGGTCTTTCCAAGGATGAAATGGCTCAGAAGCTCGCACTGCAACACTGGCTTGAAGCAGTACGCATAAAAACAATTTCTTTAAAACACTAACTGGTGAAAGAACATCACAGAACATTCATGTTTCATGGGCAGATTGATCCTCGACATCGGTATGGTCACAACCTCCACTACTACTACCAATACTGGCTACACTGTGAGAGCAAACAGCCTTTCTTTTACTGGTATTGTTCACGTGAAACTTTTAAAGCTATCTCCCAACCAGCTGAAGAAGAGAAGTTCAAAGTTGTCTGAAATCACGTCTCAATAGGTTGGATATAGGTGAAGGAAAGGAGGTTAATATTGATGAGCACTGTCCAAGATGGAAGCTGCTGCAGCAATGCATCAGGTACCTTGGCCCGGTTAGTGCTTCAACCCTCAGCAGCTGAATACGAAATCTCAGAGCTAGCAGAAAAGGCTTCATATCTGAACCGTAGATGATTTGCTAATTTGTGCAGAAAGAAAGGGAGTCCTATGAGGTCGTGGTTGAGGATGGAAAGTTTATGTACAAACTGAGCCAGAAAATCGTCGACACATCTGAAGGCCCCAGGGATGCAAAATGGATCTTCGTGCTGAGCACAACGAGAGCTCTATACATCGGTACGGTACGTCCAACCAGGCAACCACCACATCACCTTGAAACCTTAAGCAGGCAGTAGAGAAGAACCTGAACCATGAAGATAGCCTCTAACAGATGAAATGTAATAATCTCATTGTTGTTGCAGAAGAGCAAGGGCACATTTCAGCACTCCAGCTTCCTCGCCGGTGGAGCCACATCTGCTGCTGGCAGACTGATTGTAGAGGATGGAATTCTAAAGGTGCATATATAGATCAACACTTGTCTTCCAGCCTCGTAGTGTTTTACTTGTGCAGCGCCCAAGTCACCTGTCTGATTCGTTCATCATCTTTCAGGCTGTCTGGCCACATAGTGGGCACTACCGCCCCACGGAGGCAAACTTTCGTGAGTTCATGAACTATCTGAAGAACAGGAACGTGGATCTTACAAATGTCAAGGTGAAGAAGCAAATCGATCAGATTGCTACACTTCTACACACATACCCATGCATCCTATCCCAGGAAGAAAAACCTACTGCGTTGCTCCTTTTTTTTCTTCCTCTCTGAAACAAGAACATCTTTTGGTTTGCTGTTTTTTCTACAGCTGAGCCTGTCAGAAGGTGAGGAGGACGAGTGGTTCAGGCACAGGGCCAGTAGCCTCTCCCAGCTTAACAACACGGAGAGCAGCCACCCCACGAGTGCAGAAGACTCCAAGTCCCACTCCCACCCCGCTGGCGCTGCTGACAAAGGCAATGACACTACACCAGGCACGCCACCATCCACGAGCCATGATAAAACAACGACCAGCGCAGCGACATCAGGCACGCCGGCCATGAAGAGGTCCTCGTCGGGCAGCAAGCTGCAGCGCAAGAGGCCTCCACGGCTGGCAGTGAGCAAGAGCCGGCTGGGCAAGGGCAGCGGGGAGCAGGGCGCGGGCGCGTTCGGGGACTGCCTAAACTTCTGCAAGGAGAACCTGTTCCGGGGCGGCGAGGGCGACGGCGAGGGCGGCTGCGAGGGCGAGGAGATGGTGGTGGTGCCGCAGGAGAAGATCCTGCACCGCATCAACTCCAAGATGAGCCTGCACTCTTACCAGCTCGGGAACCAGCTCTCGTTCCGCTGGACCACCGGCGCCGGGCCCAGGATCGGGTGCGTCCGGGACTACCCGCCGGAGCTGCAGTTCCGGTCGATGGAGCAGGTCAGCCTGTCGCCGCGCGGTGGCGCCGAGCACCCTAGGTTCGGCGGCACGCCTCCCCGCCAGAGCCCGTGCGCACCGCTGGTGCCATCAACGCCCGGAGGCCCCGTGTCGCCGCTGTACGGTCACGGTGGGGCGGGGACACCTTCGCCGCGGCTGCAACACGGTGCTGCCTAGAGGCACGGTAACGTATCTAGTGGCACGCCACTTCACCATGAGTCATGACCCATGACCCATGAGGCTTGAAGCCGTGACGAGGCGGAACCAGCCAGCCGGCCAGATGGACAAGTAGGGCGAAGTTTTTTCTCCTGATGATGAGAAGCAAGAACAAATGTTTCAATATAAAACAAACGGACGAATGATTAAACAAATAAAAAGGCGGCTCATTATTTTACTATACTACATACGCTTATATAGCACATTTGTGAAACAAAACTATCAATTTGAACTGTTCAAGAGTTTAAAGTAAGGTATTGGATCATCTGTTGTCAATTTATAGGGAATTCTATGGTTGGATTTATCTCTGTTTTTACCCTGATTTTTTGTATTTATACGTATGTCTTTTTTTTAATGAATGTCAGCACTTAATGGCGTTAAAATAGCTTATAAAAAAGATGTTTATACCTTACACAATTGCCCCTCCTTACATCAAATGTTTGCAATTTCGTCTCTGCTTTGATATAAATGTTTGGAATATAATTGTAACACAAATCTGATCATAAATTTTTAAAAATCAATACTTTAACTTTGATTTTAAAATATTCCAAAATTGATGATAATAAATTTAATTTAATATTAAATTTCAATAAAATCAACAACATTTTAACTATGATTTTAAAAGTATTTTAATTGATTCAATGATTTTCTTTTGGAAAAGTAATTATGACACTGGAAACATTTTAATTTTGAAAATCGACAACATTTCAAATAAGAAGACCAACAGGAGTGTTCTAATGAAAAAAAGACAATATAAGGAGTTGAGTCTATGAGCTTGTTCGCTGCGGCTTGCTGCGGCTGCAATCCGGCTGCGGCTGCGGCTTCTACAGTATTTTTCTCTCTATGGATTGCAGCTGCAGCAATCCAAACAGCTGCAACAGTGTCGGCTTGTAGCCAGCCGAACACGCCCTATTTTAGTTGTGTACATCATGGTTTTTGGCTCGGCAATGTATTTAGGGCCATTGAGAGAGAGAGAGAGTTCTGTTACATGGTTTCTAAGAGACTAAGAGTATCACATTATCTTTGGAAGTTTATGTTGATAGATGAAACAATCTTTCTCGATACATAGTTTCATTTTAGAGTTTCTTAGATTAGCCAAAAGTATTTAGTACTTTCAAGGACGGAGCTAGAAAAAATCTTAGGAGGAACTGAACTAAACCGCTACACTATAGGCAACGACTAATATGCAATCAGGTGTTATGTGCAAAGCATGCAAACAAGACTTCTGATCCATTAGATCAAGATCCAACCATATGTCACATTTAACACTTAAATCATTTCACCACTGTTTCGTGTAGATTTATAAGAAAACCCTAACAAACCACAGTATGTCTACGGTTGGATCATGATCTAACGGATCAGGATGTTCGCTTGCACACATGCAATAAGACTTGATTGCACATTAGTTGTCACCTACACTATATGAGTCTCTTCTATATTATATTTTGTATATTTTAAAATTGAGGAATGGCTTCAGTGAGGTTTCATGGACTCAGGAGCGGTAGGAGGGGCTCGATCCCCACCCACCCCACCGTACGGAATACTTCCACGAGGAGACAAAAGTATCCAATACTTTCACGATGTTGAGTTTCTTAAGTTGCCTTCTATAATGTTTTGACTTATATCCAAAAACTTATTATTGATCTTGCTCTAACATGTACATAGACATGCAATTGGATCACTTAAATGTTATTTGATGAGATTGAAATTTGCATGAAACTTGCAATTGCACGAAAGTGATGCATTAGATTAGTAAAAATTGTGATGTTAAAATAGTTAAATAACATTCCTGTTTTTTACATCTCATGTTAGCTTTGTTCTAAATCAAATATTAGTATCTTTGACAATTTATTTTAAAGATTCTTATAGTTTTGCAACATATATTACTCCCTCACAGTGCCCTTGCCCTTATACAAGTCATGTACATGTTTTTTTACGAAATACTAGGCTGGCTGGCTAAAAGCATCTCCAAGAGCTTCTAAAATTTACTCACTTTCATTATTTGAAGTTATTTAAGTAAAAATCAGTTTCTATATCTTTGTAACCTTCAATAATATTTTCATACCTTGTACGCGAGACAATTGTATTATTGGGACTACAAACAATCTGCTTCGCAATAATGCCATTCCAAACAATTATTTCGTAAAAAAGGGACTACAAATATTTTTAATTGATTCTACTACCATTTAACGTATTTGCTTCCGTTTTCCAATTCATCTCCATGTATTTGTGGTATAGGAGACGTTTTTACCCGTCACGCAACGGACAAGCAGTACTAGAAACTTGAATTGTGCTACCATGGAGGCACTCTCGAGCTCCTGCTAGAGTCATGTCGAGGCCCATCCATCCGTAGCCAGCACTGCTCTACGGACGAGCTCCGGCATGCCCCAGCTGTGATGAAATTTTGGAAAAAAAATACAAACCATTTTTAAAAGTACAGTAAACAATTAGATAGTACTGTAGCAATGTGCAGTTATGCCCTGTGCCTCCAGCCTGCTCGATGGAACGGGGGCGGATGTGCCCAGCGTGGTGGTCGCTGTCCGACGTCTCCGATCTGACAGCGATGATTTAGCTTCATGGCGGCGCACGAGATGAAACGCTCAGGCCACGTAAACAAGAGATGAAACCTGCAGAACGGCTTGAGGGGCAAAAGTGTCTCGTACGACATAAAATACAAGAGATTGTATCAGATAAGGAAGATAATACACTAAATGGCATCTTAATCAATTACTAGGTATATGCCCGTGCGTTGCAACGGGTGACACTTGTGCATGCATAGGTTATTGTTTAGTGATGTTATCAACCGACGGGTGACAATTGTGTACGCATAGGTCATTGTTTAGTGATGTTATCAACCGAACTCCGCGCGTCGGATCGACATGTGAGGGAGGTGGAGTCGGGAGGCGGGCTTGGGGGCGGGGCGTCGGGTGTGTGTGACCGTAAATCGTGTCCGGAGGCAGGCTCGTGGCTGTAGGTGGCTGGAGGCCGTGACTTGCAGAGCGCGGCGCGGTTGAAGCGAGAGGCGGGGGAGAGGTGGAGGAGGTCGGGTGTGGGTGGTTCTACCAAGTGTCGAATCCATCTGTCGGAGATAGGAGAGGTAGAACCAGAGAGGGTCAGCCTATCCCTTACCTTCTTCATAGTAGTATAGTTAAGTAAGTGTCCATGCGTTGCAACATGATTATATAATACACAATAACTTATGTACAAATATGTGTTATACTGTTATGAGCAAATATTTTCGCAATCCATTGGTGATCCTAGCCATACATAAATTTTGTTATTTTAATATAGCTATTTCACCACTACATTGCAATAATCAGTACCATGCAGACTTCTATATATGATAGTATAATGTCCATGTGTTGCAACGGGCCTCAATCAAGCTTCAACATCCTTAATAAAGCTTGTCCAGGACAGTAATAAATCGATTAAAGCATACCGTACGACGCGCGGTTCAAATATCATAATAAAATACAACATATCTCTGCATGCAGAGGAGTACGGTGTAAGAAATCATCTATAAGTTGAATAACAATTCAGCCTATAGATATTTTAAGACAAGTCTTAGCGATGCATGTAACCTAGTAACCTAGGGAACTTAGAATTTGCATAGTCAATGCATTTCTGCATTAGATACATTGCAGATATGAAGTGGCTGGTGGCCTAGTGCCTTCAATTTACTGAAGAAATAGGTGGCAGTCGCATGTGAAGAGAAACAAAGCCCACAAATTGGTCTGTAAATCTATATGTAAAATGATACGGGGAACAAGAATACCTGCAACCCAATCTGCCACTTAGCCCGTGTCTCAGCAAAAAAAGCAACACATTCATCCTTCTGGCAATTAGTCCAGATGAAATGTTGCAAATGATTTTGTTGCACTCTGCATAACACTTCCACACATACTCACCCAGATGCTGCTTCTCAAATCATCTCGAGCACCAGGTGCTACTTCAATTTCCCTTGAAATAGCTTCCCACCAACCCATTGAGTCTCAACTGGTTGTTCAAAACGATAGTTACAGAATGCATATCCAGGCTCCCCGCCAACCTCAACCGGCACTCCCTCTTCCTTTCTGCATTTCTCCTCTTATGGAGCAGCAGGAGACCGCGACGAGGACAAGATCCCAACAAAATATACTTCTGTGAATCTTGTAGCTATACTTGGCTTAATAGGTAGTAGAGATTAACAAATAGTATCTCTATTTTATTTCCATTCCGATCTGTTTCATCACTCGATAAATACAGAATCGAATCGAGCCCATTCAAATCCATGCAACAAGTATCCATATCGCGCAGTAAGGTAGCTTGAACACATTCGGCATTTCGTTGTGCCTGCCGGTGTGCTCGGGCAGCCATCATGCGGCGTCGCTCCTGACGCCGCCACCACCACTGCGACCGAACATCCCCATCCCCAGCACCCATCTCTCAATCATCTCCTGCGCGTGCACGCCCGTTGTTCGCCGGCACCAGGTGCCTCGCGTTGTACACCACCACGTGCGCCAACGCGCCCGACCGCTGCATGTAGCTCGCGAGCTCCCCGTTGTCTGCGACACGGCGCGCTCGGCGTCCAGGAACGCTCACAGGCCGTCCCAGCGCACCCCGTCCGGCCACGCCTCCGTGGCACGACGTCGTCCCAAAGGTCGCGGACGCCCTGGTATAGCAACATGCATGTCGTGCTCCAACAACAGCGACTCCACCTGTGGCACCACGCTGCACATCACGTCCGCTTGCATCGCCGTGCCCACCTCGTGGCTGCACTCCTCCCATGCCACGTCCCCACACGCGCCCATAGCCGCCTTGCCCCCGACGCGATTCAACGGGGGTGTCCGTAGTCCCACTGCTTTGCATAGTTGTACAGCGCGGCCAGCCTCGTCATGTTCTGCAACCACGACAACACCCGCCCCCGCGCGTCCGTCACCGCGACCCACCGCTGGGCCCGTGTCAGCGCCACCGCCTCCAACCGCAGCTCCTCCAGGTCCCGCTTCTGCCACGCGTTCAAGAGGCCCAGGAAGTAGGCCGAGTCCGCGTGCGTGGCCACCTGCGCCACCGGGTGCGTGAGCCATTGCCGATGGCCACACCACGGAGGTTCACGCGCAGCACCTCTGGCAGCTCCCGGTTCGTGTCCAGGATGTGCGCCCCCGCCGTGGGGATGTACTTGCCCATGTAGATCCCGCCCGTTAGGAAGAAGGGCTCCGTGCGGAGGGCCAGGTTCAGGGCGTAGAAAGACTGTAGCACGGTGAGGATGTGCTCGGCGATGATGGGCTGGTTGGTGGGGATGTCGGCCAGGGACGATGCCGTGCTGAAGCCGGTGCTGAGCGGGCTGTCGACGAAGAGGAGACCAAAGTGGCGGTTCCATGCGAAGGGGTTGCGCGAGAGGGTCTCGCCACCAGGGTTGACAAAGTAGGGGTTGCTCGAAGAAGTTGCCTAGGAGGCGGGAGCACCCCGGCCGCCCTGCAGCCAGAGGAGTGGCATGGTGGCCGGCAACGTGACAGGGTCAGTGGCCTGGTAGAAGGCAAAGAAGAGGGAGGCGTTGGCGGGCAGGATGGGGAGGTACCCAGATTTGGTAGGGAGGGCTTCTTTTGGAAACACCGCCACTGCCGCCGCGGGAGCAGCCAAGAGTGGGACGTGCGACAGCGAGGAGGATCAGAATGAGGTGCGGCGGTTGTTGCGAGCGGGCGATCTCGGGCCTTCGCGAGTGGGAGGGTCGGGCGGCAGTTGTTGCGGGCGAACGAGCGCAGAACGCGGTCGGGAGAGCGGCGCGTGCACAGAGGGGACGAGCGGGGGCATGGTCTACATTATTGTCTTAATAGAGAGTAGAGATAAGATCTTTATAATCCCATTTCTGCGAGCTAATTGTTTGGAATGGTATTATTGCAAAGCACACTGTTTGTAGTCCTAAAAATACAATTGTCTCATTGACGCCCTCTAGAGTCATCCTCAATCTCGTAAAAATGGTTCTGAGAAAACATAAAGACAATATGATCCAACCAACATCTACGTGAACAAGACGCTTTGGTGAAGCACTAGGACCCTCACCAAGCAGATGTCGAGATTAAGGGGGTGTTTGGTTTCTAGGGACTAATGTTTAGTCCCTTCATTTTGTTCCATTTTAGTATATAAATTGACAAATATAGAAACTAAAATAAAGTTTTAGTTTCTATATTTGATAATTTTGTAACTAAAGTGGAATAAAATGTAGGGACTAAAAATTAGTCCCTAGAAACCAAACACCCCCTAAGATAGCTACCACCATGACTAAAAAACACATAGACGACCATACTACAGAGCAGAATCAAGCCCTGAGATTCAGCTAGTTTTCAATCCATGCTACAAAGCAGAATCAAACCTGAGATTCAACTAGTTTTCAATCCATGCATCAATTGAGCTAATATGGCGAAGCATATCCATGTCTCAACACAACTGCATTTCATGAGGGCCTACTTGAAATCAAAGTATTTTTACATTTTCTAGACGATATCATGGTTTTTAATAATATCATAGTATTTCAGACCATAATATGTTTGGTTGCATTCCTAAATGTTTTCAAAACCATGTTTCTAGATACCAAGGTATTTTTGAAATATTAAAAACTTCACTCTAATCCGAAGCTTTCGAGTGTTTTTGGTTTGACTTTAGTTTTGCCCCCTAAAAACCAAAAGACAAACCATAGGGTTAGATCGGAAAGGAGTTTTTTCTAAAAGACGACATTTTTGTAGTATAAAACTGAAAGCACCTCTACACCTACTTTTAACATCTTTTGGATGAAACTATGAAACTATGTATATATAACTTTTAACAGCCTTTAGAAGTTTGCGAAACAGTTTTTAGTTTTTTGAAAACTCATAGCCCATAGCAACTTTATTTTATATCACATTCCCCCATCAACTTTTCTACAGCCACAGCCCAACCAATCAGACCTGATTCATTGCATTGCTAGCTTTTATACAATACCAGACAATATTTCTCAAAACCAAGGTATTTTTAGAGCCATGACAATTACGGCAACGACTGCTATGCAAGCAGTCGTTCTGTGCAAGCGTGCAAGCAAACCATCTGATCCATTAGATTACGATCCAACCACAGATACAACCATAGTTTGTCAGAGGTTTTTTTATAAAGATTATTGAGCTGGTGGTGGAAGGGTTTAAGTGTTAAATGTGACCTACGGTTGGATCACGATCTAATGGATCAGATTGTTTGCTTGCACGCTTGCATAGAAGGACTGCTTGCATAGCAGTCGTTGCCGACAATTACATATTATAGTATTGTAAAACTATGATTTTGATAAATACTGTTGCCAAACATACCCTCAACCGGATCATAAAAAACCAAACTGCAATCTTATCACCAGGCTCACAAATAATCATACAAGGCAGGTGTTTTGAAGGTCATACCAAAGTTTGACAAACATAGCACAATTAGATGACATCCAACTCCATACGAAAACTACCAATACACTATTCCGCCTCAACGCAGCCTCCTAGCCTCCCTCTCAGACTCGAGCAGTGTGAGGATGTCTCCCTCGCGAACCGGTCCCTTGACGTTCCTCATGATGAGACGGTTCTGGTCATCCAAGAACTTCACTCTGACCTGGGTAACCTGACCCCTGGAGCCGGTCCTTCCCATCACCTTCACCACAACAGCAAGCTTCACTTGGGTGTCCATACTGCACTTGTAGAAAGCATTTGTCAGTTGTCAAGGTGAATCAGGCCCTTTGTTCACAAAGTTCCTCAAATCACAGCTTTGAAGTAGAAACTGGCAAACAAATTAACAACATTACACAAACAAAAAACAAACTAGGAAAAAGAACACGCTCCATCTGGTGTCCAGCAGATTGCCTTTGCAGTATGAAAGAGAAGTGAAGTTCACAGGTTCTTGCTATGGCACAGTCCAAACTATTACCATCACCTTGCAGTCGGTAGGTTCTCCAAGAATGCTTGCCTGTTGTGGGCAATGCGCTAAGAAATAACTGTCCTTCACGATGTTCGATGCTTAATTAGACAAACCTACTGATCAGCTTTATTCACGGACTACATTTAAACCTGGAGACCCCTCAAAGTTCTACCACAAAGTCTCTACAGATCACATGAATAAGCAAGAACAGATTCCTGGTCACACAGCGCAGCATCCAACATTCAGAAGGAACAAAATCAGAGCTACCTACTCATCCATCACGTAGTAGCCATGGCACGAGAGAGAAAAAAACAGCTTAACACCAGAAGATTCAGGGCGCTCATACAACAACAACCAAGTCTCCCCAACTGTCAAAGATTTTATTCGCTGTACGCTGTCAGCCTTTTCGCTCAATGAAAATAACTAATGTGAAGCTTTGCTCCCCCGAATTGATAAAAAAAGTCTGGCAGACATGAAAGTGGTACTACAGTAACAAATGAATAAACACGCGACACAGCATAAAGCCTGCAGCTACGGCATATAACAGGGATGGATACACTGGAGATATAAGATGATCACCTCTCGCTTCTCGCGCAGAGTCGCGGACGGAGGACGACGGGCTTACGAAGGAAACCGGGGCGGCGGCGGCGATGACAGCACTGGAGGAGGAAGGAAACCCTAGGCCTATATATAACAAAAGTAGTGGGGTTTGCACTTTGTAGCTGAGCCCAGGGCCCCAGGCTGCCCTGGACGGGAACGGGACGCGCTGGCTGCCATTGCGCTAGACCGTCTGGGTGGGCGTGGGCCTCATCGAAAGCCAACTCGTGCGTTGGATTCAGTGTGGGCCGGACCGAGTTTCAGGCGTGACATGAATCATGATTGGCAGTTTCCAAAGGCCGGCCCGTTACGGCCCACGGAGACTGCTCGCGTCATTGCGCGCGTGCAAGCGCAATGGCAGTGCCTGTCGCATGTTGTGTCCTGAACTATCGACAATTCGACATAAAGTTCACGTGGCACCAAATTAATCAAAACCAGAAAAAACATGAATTCAGGTGTGTTTGATTGGGATGACAGAATGAAATAAGATAAGACGATCTTATAAATAATGTTGTTTGTTCAGAGTCAGAAGTTAGAATAAGACTATCTTAGTGTTGTTTCTCACAATTGGAGGGACGAGAAAAGACGACAAGGGACGTTTATATTCTGTTTGTCCTTAGCTGTCCCACAACCAAACCTTAGCTGTCCCGTAACCAAACGCATCCCTACGGCCTTGTTCGTTTGTGTCGGATTGCACCCGGAATCGTTACAACTAATCAAAGTTTATATAAATTAGAGAAGCAATTCGGTTAGAAATCGTTCCGACCCACCAATCCGGCACAAACGAACAAGGCCTAAATGGACGGACTAAGTCTCGCCTAAATGGACGGACTAAGTCTCGGTAACCGTTTCCTAGCTTTAAGAATCTAGAGATGTGATACGGCTTACCAAGTTTAAGAACCGCAGATGTATTTTACATCGACATTCGTACATTACTAAGATCTATCCCATTAACCGTGTCACGAGTGGAAGTTCTCTTGGCTGATCAAATGTTCAGATAAAACAGCAGTGCCAAGAACAAAAAGGATCAGCAGCCAGATGAGAGGTAAGGTACTGCTGATACCCCATCGCCTTAGCTTAGCTTAACCCATGCCCTAACATCTCGTACCCATAGCATAACAGGAACACACAGTGCAACTACTACAACAACAAGGACACCAGCAGCAAATTGTCTGTCACGTCACGTACTAGAAAGAACAACAACACATCAAATCCTACTGGTGGCACAACTTGACAGAGGGTCTAGAACGAGCTAGGCGACAGCTCTGGCACGAGCAGGAGGAGGTAGCCGGCGAGCAGCACCGCGAGTGCAGCACCGGCGGTCGCCGCCGAGGAGGAGACGCCGCGTCCGGTGGTCGCCTGCAGCGCGCGGGAGTCGGTCGTCGCCGTCGAGTTGTCCTTGGCTGCAAAAGGACAGACAAGAGAGTGGTCTCAGATCGAAAAGGAAACGTCAAATGAACGAAGAGCAACGAGGAGGCAGTGGAGGTAGAGAGGCAGGCTGACCTGGAGCGGCAGTGGAGCCCTTGTCGCCGCCGGGGCTGAAGACGGCGGCGTCTTTGGAGCCCGGGGGAATATGCAGGAGCTCTGCAGCAAAAATAAAATAAAATAAAATAAAATGACACAGACATGATTTGGCTTGGGGAGAAAAGAATGAAGCAGTAAGAAAAGCAACGCCGGGCCCGGGCGGCGGCCTTGTGGCTTCGCTAGCACTGGCTGGCCGGCTGAAGGAAGAAGAAAGCGAGGACGTACGAGCGCAGTGGGAGACGTTGGCGCGGGTGGCGCCGCAGGCGTTGGGGAGCGCGAGCGCGAGGGTGGCGTTGATCTTGATGCCCAGGTTGGGGTCGTCCTTGTCCTTGACGAGCACGCACAGGCACTTGGGGCTCTTCCCCAGCACCTGGCGCAGGCCGCCGCAGCAGTCGGGCGGCGGCGCGCGGGCCTGCCCCTGCACGTACTGCAGGCACGGCGCCAGGCCCACCAGCTGGTCCGCGCACTCCGTCTTGTCCGCGCTCATGTCGCCGCCCGCCACGGACGCCACGGCGATGGCCGTGGCCGCGGCCAGCGCCAGCACCGCAGCCCACCGCGCCATCGACGACGAGCTTGTGTTATGTGTGCGTTGGCCCGTGCAAGCTCCCTCCGCTGCGGGCAGCGGTTCAAGTGTGGCTGTGTGACTTGTGAGTGAGTGAGTGAGAGCTGGCTGGGATGTTTGGTGAGGGGCAGTTATTATAGCATCCGGACGAGGTCGACGTCACACAAGAGAAGTTGAGAGGAAGCGCGGCGTGGCGTGCCCGGCCGCGCCAGCGCTGCTGCTGGTCTGGTATGGACAGGCGGGTTCGCAGTGGCATGGCACACTGTTTCATGACCTGCCGAGGACGGGACTGGAGGGGGCCCAGCTGTCTGTCCGGTCTCCGTCCTGGAGTGTGGTCACTGCTCCAGTGTTGTTGATGCAAGCGCCGGCCGGCCACACGACGTTCCACTGGACGCCAAATCGAACTCGCCCTCGTGTTCACGGATTCTCTGGCTATGGCGCCTCGCCGTGCCGACTGTCGCAGGCGGCAGTGGAAACTCCATGTGCTGCCATGGGTGGACAGGACACACTGGCTTGGCTTGACAGCAGGAAAGAGAGAGGGCAACTGTATTGCGTCGGTGACGCACCGGAAACTCCTCCATGTTCATGTACTACACACACACACAAACAAACTCGTCTCGGGCACGGAATTGCCTTGCATCGGCGACGCACCGGAACCTGTCACGGGACTTCTTGAACAGATAGATTGACATGGCAAAAGAAGAACCAACTCAACTAATCCTTCACATGAAGGAAGCAGTAAAAGGGAACACGATTCTCATAGCTGTTAATTAGTTTCAGAATCCGTACGCGGACAGGACCAGCCATCTAAATGCGGGCTTTAACTTTCACGTACCAGGGAAAGCAGCAGCACAGCCGCAATGAATCGTGCTAGTAGTAGGCAGCATAGTGCACAGGCTGCTGTTACTGTAGGCAGGGAGTGGCGTCAAGATGCTGCCAGCGCAGCGGGTGGCATGATCACATGACATCAAAGACTGCCGCCGCCTGCATTGCTAGTCTTTCCGATCCATCGGTCTTTTTTACACAGGCAAATTACCCAACATTGCCAGGCTACATTATCCCACCAGCAGCTTCCATCTCTTCCAAACCAGTTCCAACATGTTATTGCCATGTGAAACAAATTACTTTGTATAACAAGTTCAGGAATAAAAATATATATATATAACAATAGATTGAGATGGGTGCTTCAGAAACCACTGCAAGAGAGACATCAAAATTCACAGTTTTCATTCAGTATAGCTTCCCCAATGTGAAGCTCTCTCTAGTCACCAGGTATTCGTTCAATATCCATCATAGATAACCCGACATCACTTTTCAACTAAGCATCTTCAACACAGTAAACTACGCCAAAGCTGATCCCTGCTCAAGAGACATACATACACTATGGAAGGGGCCATTTTTAGTTTGTAAGAACTAGAGCACATTCATGGTAGGAAACAAAAATGTGGACAATGAACTCACATTGAAGAGGGGGGGGGGGGGGGGGGGGGGGGGAGGGGGGCGAGAATGTGAGGATGGAAAACTAAAACGGCACACGAATCTATTAAATCATTTCTCTTTGCATTGATAATATATCTTCTATTGGAAGTCGCATTCCAACTAGTGCCACTAGAGAACATCGAGGCGGAAATGTAAAAGGGTGAGGAACATAACAAGCCTCTTTCCCTTAGGCTTCTCGTTCCTGCCTTCGCCAGGGTACATTCTCATCATCTCATGCGATTGTCAAGAATCCCTCCCCTACAGCTCCTCCTGGCAAACACAAACGAGTATGATATGAGATATAGATGGTAACATCATCAGGGTCAATACATGGGCACATATACTAGCACAATTTCTAGCAGATCATGCATTCAGTGGGTTCCACAATCAAGCATACAACTTAAAAATATAAGAGACAGACCTTAATATTATCTACAATGAGTGGGGTCTGGGGAAGGAATAATCGAGGCAAGACTTACCCCTACAAAGACCATTAACATGGGGGACAGGAAGTAAAGTCGAAGGCAGTATTGAATGAGTAATAGTAATATTCTCCCCATACCTAAAGTATCATCGTCTAACTCTAAGCTTGCACCGGAATTCTGCTAGGAGCGCTATATGATCCGATGACCATTCAGGAGAAGGAAGAGCCGTGTCTTTTCTCAAGCTATCCTCATCCAACAGCTCCAATAATGACTCTACAGTCAATGAATCCGCTGAAATAGAAGAGCACATTGTAAAAGACAATGTTAACACAATATCTACTTATTCCAGATCAACAGAGATAGCCAAACTAAAAGGAAAAGAGATAGCGCAAGCGGCCAAGCGCTTGAACCAAAGTAAAGGGAAGAGATAGAGCAAGCGCTTGAACCAGTCCAAGAATTTAAGCACTAACCTGTGTAAAATATGTAATCTAGGGTACCGGTAAAATCCCTTGTGCAATTTGTGAACAATGGCTCATTTGTCCCAGGGTCCATCCTCCTTCGCTGGTGATCCAAATCATAGCCAACACCAGCCATACTCACGAATGATGAGTATGCACTGACCTACGAACAAGCAAAAACTTTATTAAGAGCCACAACAAGAATAAAAAAAGGAAACCGATAGGTAATATCCATGATAAATTGAACGTACCAGAGGAAGCTGGTGTGTCAGCTTGCTTAGTGGGCGCAAAATTCCAAGAGGATCTATTGCTAGATCTGGATGCAAATGATCAACTTTGCCCCTTGCAAGAAGCCCATGTGACGTACTACATGAACCACATGATTGTTTACCATTTGGTAGAAATATTCAAACTGAAAGACAATAACTCTAAATCTCTAACACAAACAAAAAAGAAGGGCTGCTAAATCTAACAAACCTTCCAGGAGTTGAATTAAAATCTCCACAGACCAACATTGGAATGTCTGCACTAACAGCTATTTTTTCCAACCCTTTTAGGAGGGTATGAATCTGCAAGAGTTTGCAAGCCATGAGATTCATCAGTTAAAGAAATTATAAAATGTTATGAAATTATACAGAGGGAGGGGGAAGTATTTGAACCTGCCATAGCTTCACATCTTTAAGGTCATGGTGGATATTTATATGTGTATTAGCCTGCACAAAAAATCAAGAAACATGAGATCCACAAGGAATAACATATTACTATCTCCAGTCTAAAACAGATGCCTCCTACAGCAGACATAGCCAAACTTTAGAAACTTTGACCACCATTATCCGTAAAGCGTAAAATTGATACAAATAGACCACCATCGAAGTTACTTCTTTATCGTAATAAAATTATTGAATTTCGCTAGCACATACTTTGACCAGAGATCATATTTATATCCGATACAACAAGTAAATATAAACATAGGTGGTATAAGACCCACACAATAAAACAAGATCAATTGCTATATTCAAAAACCCAACAAAAAGAATTAGAGGGACAATTGGCATGATCTAGTCAAAAGAGCTCTACTGTTCAGTGAAATCGTTTTCTTGTCACTTCTGCCATGTAAAAACATGGTTGGCCACCTTCCAGAATAAAAAGCATAGAGGACCAGTTTACCTGTCTTCCAAGTTCCAATATCTTTTTTATTCCCCTAACTATTACCATTATCCCCATGTCTAGCAAAGCAGTTCAGTCTGACCTGATCATTGCATGGATCTAGCTAAATCGTGTCATTTATATTCATTCTAAGGATCCCGCATCTAGGGTAGCTTATTAAAAAGATGGCAAGCAAATTATGGCCAATGAACACTGGCCTAACCATAATAAATTCCAAATGAACATCAACATCAACATCAACATAGCCTTTTAGTCCCAAGCAAGTTGGGGTAGGCTAAAGTTGAAACCCAGCAAGAAGTCACCAAAAAGAAAGAAAGAGAAAGGGAGGGGGAAAGCTTTTGAGAGAACTAAAATGGAAAAGGCCTAATCACGGTTCAGGCACGTGGATAGCTTATTTCCAAGCCCTTCTATCCAAACACAACTCCTTTGCGATATTCCATTTCTTCAAGTCCCTTTCGATTGCCTCCCCCCATGTCAAGTTTGGCCACCCTATACCTCTCTTCATATTAGTGTCATGTCTTATGATGCCTCTGTGCACCGGTGACTTTGTGGGTCTCTGGTGGACATGCCCAAACCATCTCAATCGGTGTTCAATAAGTTTTTCTTCAATTGGCGCTACTCATAGCCGATCGCGAATGTCATCATTTCTCACTCGGTCCAATCTTGTGTGCCCACATATCCAACGCAACATATGCATCTCTGGCTCTCTGCGACACATAGTTGTTAAATATGACATCCTTAGTACTTAGTAGCCCAACACTCAACCCCATATAACATAGCAGGCCTAATCGTGTCCTGTATAACTTGCCTTTCAGCTTTTGTAGCACTCTCTTATCACATAGGACTCTCGATGCTTGACACCATTTCGTCCACCCTGCTTTGATCCTATGGCTAACATCTTCATCAATATCACTAAATTCCAAATGAACAAGTGATAAAAAAATAGAAGTGCCAAATTTATGTGGCATGAGAGTGAATCCTTGATGAGAAAAAAGAAAGCATTCTCATGGGTAAAGATACCATCAAGTACTCACAACAACAAAAAATAACAACAAAACCTAAAGAACTCAAAACCAAAAGATATCAAATAACTAGTTGTACCTAATGATACTCAGCATTTCCATGGGTTATTATGAATATAGATAACATGCAAATAGATCCCTGACATAGCAAGAGCACCACAAGTTAAAAAAAAATGACTGATCCGGTGTTCTATTTTATTTTTCTAACCATGAGAGACTCATATTAGTGCTCTAGTGTTCATTAACCGGACCTGAAAAGGTTGCATTAAATGACATCCTTATTCTAGCCACATGTTTTCAGCATAGCTGTTCTCACCAGACTCATGGAAGTGATTTTGATTATATTAAAAACAGCACAGAGATGATATTACCGATGCTAATATGCGATAGTAAGGAAGCACTTACCACACAGAGAAGTTGCCTTTTACTAGGGTTTTCAGTTCCATGGTTACTAAATTTAGCTTCTAAAACTGCAATTAGCGCAATATTATCCTGCATGGCAGATAGAGATTGTAATAGATGTAAGGTAATGATCGACCATGTAGCACTTATGGTATATTTGTAGTTCCCATATTGGTTGCACCTTAACCAAACGATTTAGAGCTAACTTTTTTTGAGCGGCAGGAATAATTGCATCAGTTAAAGACTGTGCAGCCTTATTGAACTCGACCTGCATATAACAAAGTCCAGAAAGCATTAGATGCTGATAGTATCAAGTCAACTCTCAAACACTGCAGGAAAAAGAAGGCACTGACCTCATATTTTTTGACATGCGAAAATCTGTCCCGACGAAAGAAAGTAGCGCAACCATCAATTGCTTGAGGACTTCCGCTGTACACCTGTGACAGCAATATTCCAAATTACGCACTACACCATACCAAGGTTTTACAGCAAGCAGTAAAGAACCAAACAAACCTCTGTCGTCCTTTTCTTATATAGAGGTTGGTACCCATGTTTATCAAGCTCCGGTGAAAAAAAATCTTCAAAGTGATTACTTTGTACCTGCAAATAGTAACATATAGATCACCTTTAGAAGCATAGAAATGGCATGGTTTTTCTTTTATACTGATTCTTACAAAATAAAGACTCCTTCCTCTCTGAGACATTGATCATATGAGAAAGGGAATAATTTCAGGTGTCACTTATGTTTTATGCTTCATGAGTTTAAGGGGGGATGCAGCACAATCAAGAAACAACAATCAAACAATTTAAGGACTCCAGAAGGCAGATAAAAAAGTTATGATAGTACTTCTCATTCAACAGAAAGGTGCTGGGAAACTATCCTGCCTCGGGCAGTCGGGCTAATGAAGAAATCACATTAACATTATTTTTATAACTACAATTTAGTTACTCAGAATTAACAGAAGACCAAAGGATGGTGTCATGAAGCAATGGAGCAATCTCAATGTATCACAGATTGACAGGAACATAACAACATCAATAGTAATTTCTTAAACTCATCATGCTGAACATAATAAGTGCAATTTATTAACAATTAAAGATGCAAATCAGAGCCTTAAACTTCAAACATGAAAAACAATAGCATTCATACCTCCTGAAGGCAGATAATATCAGCATGGTAACCAATAATTTCACGCAACAAATTTTGCCTTCTATAAGCCCATGTAAGTGCCCAAGTTGGACAATAGCTGTATGTATCACTTGTTGCATATGTATCAGCAAGAATATTGTAGGACAGCACAGTAAATGTCCCAAAAGAAGAAGTCCGGCTATCTAAATCGAAGTGGACCATTGCATCAGCTGCATTAACAGGGATCAAGCGGCGTGGTGTCGGGGTCGGTGCTGGGATTACACGGGATGTCATGACTGAAGTAGGAGCTCTCACAGTCCCCCGTGTTTCCACATCCACAACTATACATTCAAATCTTAGCACATGTCCAATATCATCAGTAGTTGCCGTATATGTTCGTGACCATCCCACTTCAAACCAAGTTTCACCAGAACTCTTCTCAGTGCCTGTTGGATACACAGGTGTAGGTCCATTATTAACACCTGAGCTCAGTGAAAGGTTTGATGTTGAACCAGACAACGCAGCACTAATAACCCCTGAGCTCGAACTGCCGCTACCAAATCTGCCAAACAACTCATCATCTTCGGTTCCGTTTTCATTTAAAGCACTTATAGCACGGTCATGCAAAACCTTGTGGTGTTGCCAAGCATCGGAGAAGCACTTAGAAGAACAATGGTAGCTCTTAGCAACAGGTATTTTTGACTTCAGACACCCTATGCACTGAAGTGTTGCTTGTTCTGTTGGGTGTACACTGCAGATAGCAGCTCTACGATCACTTTGTATGCGGTACCTTCAAGAAAGGAAGATCAATATTCAGGATTTCATCGGTATTCTTGCCTTAAAAAAGTTCGAATCTGACACCCTATACCAGTTGTTTTTAACATGTTCAGCATGTATATTCATTTCTAGACAATATTCAAGCATCATATGACACTTTGCTGGTCCCTAATGCACCATGAAAACATAGCAACTAGAAAGTGAACCTTAAGCATCCAACTATTCATATATCTACCAATCAGTATGCACCACTCCGAATGACTATACTGTTCCCATAGATTATGCTGGATCAGAAAACTTGCTACACCAGTCAAAAACTATGAAAAAAAACAACTCGTGATTTGGCAGAAATCATAATTGTCTGACAAGAGCCCAATTAAGTATTCAAACTAGCGATGTAAAAATATTCAGTGTCACAAAAAAAAACACTTCAACAAACCAGAATGTGGTGTGTGCTTAAAATTGCTAATAACTCGGTTATTCTGGAGTCTGGACACAGTATTGAAATGGTGAAACAAATAAATGAAGCAGCTTGCGTCCAAATAGCAACTCGAATGGATGAAACCATGCTTGGTTGACTATAAATTGTCCTGATTGTGACTGACGAAATAAAAGAGGCTCGGAATGGACTGCTCACCACTTGTAGCGCATGAAGTACCCATCCACGGGCGCGGTCTCAGACACGTCGTCGGTGAAGACGCCTCCGTCGGGGCGCCGCAGGAGCACATACGGCGTGATCTCACAGCCGACGATCGGGATCTCCGACGGGAGGTGCACCCGCAGCACGGTCAGCATCCTTCCCCCAGGGGCGGGCTTCACCTGGGTCATGAGGGTTCAGGTGAACCCCCAAAATTATCGAAAACCCAACAACGCCCGCGCCTGAATTAGGGCACCGGAAACTGCTCAGATGTACACAAGTGCCGATCTTGCGCGCTGACGATTGACGAAGGACCCTATCAAACCAAGGCCGGATAGATTGGATTGCGTTAGCTGGGTAATACCACGCAGCACAAAAATGGACGGTTAACTGGATCGGAATGGCGAAAACATCGATTTGGGTTTGATTGAGAACACCACTACCGAATCCTCACTTTGAACGAAAGAACTCATCCGAGCAAAGGTTACTAACCAGCACGGGAAGGAGCCAGTCCCGCTAGATCGATAGAGATGCAGCAGGCGGAGGAGACCGCGGATGAGAAGGGGGCGGTGGCGGCGGAGCTGTGCTCGCGGCGTCGAGGCTTTGGGGGGTTAAAGCTGCTGCGTCCACTTGGTGGTAAGTCTGACTGCAGGTTCGCCGTTCACGTTCACACGATAATAATTTAGAATGCAACATGTTACATTTTAAATGTTAGAATTATCTATATCTAATCTAAACTATTATAAGAACTTAGGTGCCGTTTGGTTCCTAAAATGTAACGTAAATGGTAACGGTAATGGTTTGCATTCGATAATCAGCGGTAACAAATTTAAATAGGCTGATATCAATTTCTAGTGTGGTATCCGATTACGGTTGGACTTAAACAAACATGATTTAACGTTATTTGTTACTCATTACATTACAAATATGTGAACCAAACAATACCTTAATGTGTGACGCTTGGGCCAAGCTGACACTCTAGGTCCGCCCAACACGTCCCGCCTCGACGCCATGCTCTATAGCTTATAGGCCCCACGTCCAGCGCTCGCGCAATGCTCTCTCAGCTATTGCCCTATAGACCCACAACACTCGATCTCGTCCGCGCAACTACCACATCATGCAAAAAATAGTGCAGAACAAGCACTCGAATCCATGATCCTTGCTCCAAAAATTTAAGGCTAATCATCAGACCACACATAACTTAGTGTTTAGAAATAAACAATAATTATATTTGAATAAATATCTCAATACCTATTGTATGATACATAATAAACGTAGCAAAACATGGTCAACCGACTAGTACAATACATAAGGCCTTGTTTAGGCACTCTATTATTTACTCAAATCTACATGTATTGAGATCTATTAAATATAAATTAATTTAATTTACACCCCCTAATCCATCTCAAGGCATGTTCGTTTTTATCCTACTCTATGGATCAAAAGGGATTAGGTAGGTTTAAATCCATAGTAATTAAAAATCTCTTCCAATCTATATCAATCCCCTACAATCCATGTGGATTACAAATAAACGAACAAGCCCTTAATCCATGTGGATTAGCCCTTAATACATGTAGATTAGGTTTAAAACTAGAGTATCTAAACAAAGCCTAAATGAAGATTCGGACCATGATTATTAGCTCTAAACCTACACTCACACTTGCCTAGAAAATAGAACACGTATATTCGTGTATTTTATATTCTATACTTTTACATAAATGGAAACGTAACAAAGTACAAGCACTTTGCTATTCAGTAAAAATCGTATTGCATTCAATTAAAATCCACTGTTAATCAACTTTTTAGTTAAAAAGTTTAAAAGTATAATAGATATTCAGTTTTAGGTACAAAATAAAAGTTATTCTTGAATTTTTTTTCATTAGATATATCAAATTATTTTTAGTTTGAAAAAATATTAAATATGAAATAGATATTAAGTTTTAGATAAAATGGATTAGTTATAAAATAATAGTTGCCATAGGATTTTCATTAGATATATTAGATCGTTTGAATGTAGAGGGTATATCCCTACTAGGTTACTACTATTAAGCGTGGAAAGGGGCGTTCACAAGGGCGAGGTCGTGCCCCTGCCCCGACGCCCCCCCTCCCACCGCGCGTTCCTAAAAGTAGTCTAGAAGGGGTGAGTAGGCTATACCAACAGAAACTTTGAACTTTTGTGAGAAAAAGATGGCTCAACAGGGGAGGTCAGTTCAACCGGGTTTGAGGCCGATTCAACCGAGATTCACCTATTCAAAAAGTACTCAGATCTACTAATAATAAACATAGTAGAAGAGTTGAATTGAAACCAACTAAGTAGATTAAAGATCTTAGATGATGAGAGACAAAATCACACCCACAAAAGCACACGAGACACACGATTTTTACCGAGGTTTGGTCACACCACCATGGTGCCCTACTCCTCGTTGAGATTCCCACAAAAGATCGGGTCTTTCTCAACCCCATTCCTCATTGTCGACCACACAGTTCAAGGCGATCCCTTACTCAATTTGCCCAAAAAGAGTCGGTGATACAAAATGTTTTTTAGGGTCGTCCACAACTTTGGAGACTCCTAAGGCAAGATTACAAGCACATAAGGAACAACACGTTCCAAGAACAAAGATATCACAAGTAAGAACGATTTGCACCAACTAGAAAGAGAGAGATTGAAGAACTTGAGTCAACATCGCGCTTTAGATCGAGAACTTATCTCACGCCGAAGAATCTTCCCATCGATCGAAGGAGGAACGACTTGGGGCGCGAGAACGTTGTTGCAGTGCTTTGAAACAAAGGATAGCAGCTATCACAGGGTTTAGATTCGAGAGCCTTAGGGTATATAAGTGGGGGAGAAAGGTTTTTATAGCCGCCACAAATCAGATCTGGTTGATCATGGGCGACTACGCAATTACCAGTTGAACCGGCCCTAATCCCAGTTGAACCGATATTCAACGGAGAACTCTCTGTAAATTCTCGGTTGAACCTAACTTTAAAATTCTATTTGAGCCTAAATTTTATAGAGAAGAACCTGAAGAATTTTGGTTGAACCGGTATACACAGGAAAAGGCAGATTTGAAGGGAAAGAGGGAGAAAGCAAATTGTGGCTTCGCAACTATTCAAAACAAGAATTTTGAAGCGGATAGAATTAGTTGGTGCATACCATCCTTACCTCGAGAAAAAACTAAGCATACGGATATCCCTATTACTAAGAGAAAATAATCAAAATACTTGGAGATGTTCGCCAGAAACCACCTGCAGATCTTTACTTTTCATCGCTTTGTTTCCTGTTAGTTCATTTATATCATTAATGTGCATCCTTTTATAATTTAAAACTGACATACACTAGGAGCAAACTCATTAGTACATTTTTATTTGTTTTGTCCATTAATCATTAAAACCTTCAAGAGGTTGATTGCACTTACAATCTCTCCATTTTTGGTGATTGATGCCAAAACAAATAAAACGATAAGAAATAATAGGAAGTATTGTTGTTATTCTTTTGAACATTTGTGTTTGTATGACTCCCCCTAAATGTGTGCATCGAATAAACTTTTGAATTGACCTGATATGTCAATTTGCATCACATTTGGAGATAAAGTGAAAAAGACACACATACACATTTGTTCGAGGGGTGCACATACGTGTCGCGAAATATTCGTGAACAGAATACATATGACATATTATGCACACAAATATCTCAACAACCATGGTAGCATAGATATCATAGGTTACATAGTAAATAAGTACTCAAGTAAGACCAAACTAATATCCATCATCATAACATGAAATCAAAGACATGTCCATTACATAAAGATCCATTACACAGAGTGGAGTATAATTGTGCAATGGCTTCATTATTACAATCATATGTGAACGTGATGATATCCCTCATACCTTTGTTTTCACATGCCTACAAAGCCCTTATCAAGTCTGGATCTCCCATGTTTTCGCATTCCTCCCAGTTGATAGGACGTTGCAAAATAATTGGTTGATGCTTTCTTGACATGATGACCAAATTATAGAAATTTACATGAAAGAGCACCCAGAAGCGGTTGCCCTCGATTTGTTCATCCCTCGCAAAAAGACGAGGATTGGCATACCTCTTGCCTTGTAGTAGTGTTGAACCACCCTTGGAGCAAAAATCCATGGTAGGTTCACCACCACGGCGAATAACACGAGCTTGGTGAAAACAAAGCCCACAAACAATAGGTGCATCAGGTGGGGAAGCACGATGACGTACTCCATGTGGTCATTGTCATCATCCGCAGGGCTGAGCCCTAAGGATTTGGACGAGCGGCACATCTAGCCGTAGCTCAGAGTCAACTTTCCCTAGCCTGAGAGCTAGATCTAGCCTCGACAGATCTAGAGCCACGACCTCTCTTTTGTATAGAGCGTCAAGGGCGCTCGGCATACACTTGTTCTTTTTGAATTTTGGCTATAGAGTCCTCTAGATCACTCTCAACAATAGAGGGCCTTCGTGGACGCACCATCTTCCAAGAGATAGACAAGGTTTTAGATACAACTACTACAAGGTGCATTGAGAAATCAAAGAGAGAAACATGATGAACTCGTTCTTGAACGATACAACCAAACCAAAGGAATGATTCAACTGAACATGAACGGTTCAACTGTATTTTCTCCCGATCTTATTGGATCGGCAACGACGATCGACAGCGGCGAGAGAGTTCGGCCGCCGGAGACAAGAACAGGCACAACACAGATAAAGATTGAGTGAGTTCTGGGCACTTGCAAATTCGTGCAGCACCACTCATGCATTGAAACAGTCTTCTTAACCCTCGGTCCGTTTTCCCCGCCACTCCTTACAGCTGCACGACGCCCCTTTCAAGCAGGAGCTCGCGCGACTTGCACGACATGCACGACGTGGCGGAAAACCAGGGCTAGACGCGGTCACTGCGTATACTGGGCAGTCTCCAGTACACCAGCGATTCTACGTGGTACACAAATAGATTTATAATTTAACTACCCGAGCTAATGCAGCTAAATGCACTGATAACATATTGACATGATTACAGAATGGCTAAATGCAACATTCACCCCCTTAATCTTGTCAACCTTCTATCTTGACGACACCCAGTTGCCTCCTGAGTTCTGAGAATTTCATCTGGCCAAGTGGCTTTGTCAGAGCGTCGGCTAACTGACCATTAGAACTCACATGAGCCACATCTACCATCCCATTGCTGACGCACTCTCGGATGTAATTATATCGGGTATCAATGTGTTTGCTTCTTTCATGATAAACAAGATTTTTGGAGAGTTCTTGAGCTGATCTGTTATCAATCAGTAAACTGAACTTCTTCACATTTACATCTAGTAGATCACTCAACAATCTTCTTAGCTGACAAGATGGGGTGTCTTCTTCTCGCCGAGGAGTGGTTCGAGAAAAACAAGCATCGCTTCCACTCCAACTACAAGGAGGGAGGTGGTGGCTCCGGTGCCACTGCTCCCAAGCACAAGGCGCAACCACGATCAGAAGGTGGGACCTCGGGTTCAGTCAAACTGACCTCCGAGGGGACACCACGGAGAAAAGGTCGGTGTCGCAAATGCGACATCTATGGCCACTGGGCGGTTGACTACAAACGTTCAAGGAAGGAGAAAGCGAAAGAACCACATAAGTCAGAGGCCAATCTGGTCGTCGACAGTGTCGAGGATCATGGTGCCCTGATGTTGTCCATGTGCGATGTTGCGCATAACTCATCTTATGATGTTCATTTGACAGAGAAGATAATACCAATGATTGTCCCTGATGGTGTGTGGGTGCTCGACCATCACCACACAATGTGGCAACACTCCCCCAAAAAACTAGCCTATTAGGGGGTTGCACCCTCAACCATATAAACCATGCTTTCCCACCATCACCACATAATGTGGGACTATTCCCAACAATATTCCCTCACACATTGTGAGCCGAGATTTGTATGAGAATGCACTAGGCCAACCTGGCTCCGATACCAATTGTTGGAACTGGACCGCCGACACATAGCGTGTCCGTCAGGGCCACCCACACACACGACGCGCCCACCCAGGTTGTCAGGCCACGACACACGCGCCCGCACGTATAGCAGCGGGCTTTTAGGTCTCTTGGGCCAACGATACCAATTGTTGGAACCAGACCGCCGACACATGGCGTGTCCGTCGGGGCCGCCCGCACACACGGCGCGCCCACCCAGGCTGTTGGGCCGCGACACACGCGCTCGCACGTATAGCAGCGGGCTTTTAGGTCTCTTGGGCCAACACTCCCCCAAAAAGCTAGTGAAAGGGAAATAGGCTTACACCTTTTTCCTAATTGATTTTGGTGGTTGAATTGCTCAACACAAATAAATGGACTAACTAGTTTGCTCTAGATTATAAGTTTCACAGGTGCCAAAGGTTCACAACAAACCAATAAAAAGACCAAGAAAGGGTTCAAATAAAAGGAGCAAAAGACAACCGAAGTGTGCCCTAGTCTGGCGCACCGGACTGTCCGGTGCACCAGGGAACCCAACTCCGAACTGCTCACCTTTCGGGAATTCTGGGAGCCACTCCGCTATAATTCACCGGACTATTCGGTGTAGTACCAAACTGTCCGGTGTGCCAGCGGAGTAACGGCTACTACAGCGCCAACGGTCGTCTGCAACAGCAGTTAATGCGCTACAGTGCGTGCAGAAGTCAGAGCAGAGCCAGAAGGCGCAACGGACAGTGAACAGTGAATGTCCGGTGCACCACCGGACTGTCCGGTGGCCCAGACGTCAGAAGCTCCAACGGTCAGAATCCAACGGCCGGGTGACGTGGCTGGCGCACCGGACAGTGTCCGGTGGCGCACCGGACAGTGTCCGGTGCGCCATGCGACAGATGCCCTTACCAACGGTTCTTTTTGTGGTTGGGGCTATAAATACCCCCAACCACCACACTTCAATGCATCCAAGTTTTCAGCCTTCACACCTCATACAAGAGCTATAGCATTCAATACAAGACACAAACAAAGAGATCAAATCCTCTCCCAAGTCCGGAATCACTCCAACCAAATTAGTGACTAGAGAGAGAGACATTTGTGTTCATTTGAGCTCTTGCGCTTGGATTGCTTTTCTTCTTCCTTCTTTCTTGATTCCAACTCAATTGTAACCAAGGCAAGAGACACCAATTGTGTGGTGGTCCTTGTGGGGACTTAGTGTCCCGTTTGATTGAGAAGAGAAGCTCACTCGGTCTAAGTGACCGTTTGAGAGAGGGAAAGGGTTGAAAGAGACCCGGTCTTTGTGACCACCTCAACGGAGAGTAGGTTTGCAAGAACCGAACCTCGGTAAAACAAATCACCGTGTTCATCCGTCTTATTTGCTTGTGATTTGTTTCCACCCTCTCTTCCGGACTCGTTTATATATCTAACGCTAACCCCGGCTTGTAGTTGTGCTTAAAGTTTGTAAATTTCAGCTTCGCCCTATTCACCCCCCTTTAGGCGACTTTCAATTGGTATCAGAACCCGGTACTTCATTAGAGCCTAACCGCTCGAAGTGATGTCGTGAGATCACGCCAAAAAGGAGATGGTGACCGGCGAGAAGCCCGCCACAAGCCATGGGAAGGCTCCATCCGGGGAGCCCGACAACAAGGTGAAGGGATCCCCTTCACACGACAAGTCGCGTCGGAGCGGTGAAAAGAAAAAGAAGATGAAGAAGGTAGTCTACTACGAGACCGACTCATCATCGCCATCCACCTCCAGCTCCGACACGCCGTCCGTCACTTCTAAGCGCCATGAGCGCAAGAAGTTTAGTAAGATCCCCTTATGCTATCCTCGCATTTCCAAATGCACCCCTTTACTTTCCGTCCCACTAGGCAAACCACCGGTTTTTTACGGTGAAGATTATTGTATGTGGAGTGATAAAATGAGGCACCATCTAACCTCACTCCACGCTAGCATTTGGGACATTGTTGAGTTTGGTGCACAGGAACCATCCGTGGGGGATGAAGGCTATGACTCAGACGAAGTAGCCCAAATCCGGCACTTCAACTCCCAAGCCACCACTATACTCCTCGTCTCTCTAAGTCGAGAGGAGTATAACAAGGTGCAAGGGTTGAAGAGCGCCAAAGAGATTTTGGATGAACTCAAGACCGCGCACGAAGGAGACGAGGTGACCAAGATCACCAAGAGGGAAACAATCGAGGGGGAGCTTGGTCGCTTCGTGCTTCACCAAGGGGAGGAGCCACAAGCCATGTACAACCGGCTCAAGACCTTGGTGAATGAAAGTGCATTCATCCCTTTTGTGAGTTTTGGTGATTTGGATAACAACACATTTAAAGGTCTAACGAGTTTGCTAAGTGTTGAACAGGAAATTCAGTATGATGAACATACTTGAATAGTGTATAATGATCAGTGAACAAAGGTTCAACACGAGGTTAAATAACCAATGAGACAATGCAAATGGATATAATATGATCTCTATATTGGTTTGAATATACGGACAAGACCTGAGAAATCACTACATACATATGACCAGAATAGAGGACAAAGTGATTTAGAGGATTGGTCAAGCCAAAGAGAATAAGATATGAGGAATCGTGAATTGGCTTGACCATATTACTGTCAGTCCATATATGCTTCTATGAGAATCAAACTAGAGCTTGATTGATCTTGACAATTATATCTAGAAGACATTCAAGCAAGGTTCACAATATTGAAGAAATGATTCTCTCAATGGATGCTCAATTTGATGTGACTCAAGAATGGCTTGATAGGGTGAAGATAGCAAGGAAAGGGCTTCGAGGAACTAAGCGAAGGTGAAGGTCAAGCGACGGCTTGTAGACCGAGGTACCATGGCTAAGGTGAAGAAGGGAGTACTTGCACTAAGTCGATGATCTAATCAGCTATGAAGAGTTATAACATGTTGATGCATCAGTAAGGTGACTTGAAGCCATGATTTGAACTCATATAAGGTGATATGGTACAAGTCACTGGGTTTGATTTGAGTTTGCTTCAAAAGGCGAGACAAAGATGTTTGTGATCCTTATGAAGCAATGTCATGGAGAAATCACACATGAGACACCAATGATTCAAGGAGTTTACTTCATTATATTTTATTTAACTTGAGTATAGGAATCGTCGTACTATAAAGGGGGATCCAAAAAGAAGGTTGGTGTTTGCCAAAGCTCAAACCTCTCTATTCAAAAGCTATTTTTGAAAAGCAAAAATCTCTTTAACGTTCTATGGTTGACCGTGGTTAGGGTTGAGAAACCTAGAGTGTTCTTGCTGAAAAGCAGCTGAACTTCTTCAACTGCAGCTGAGCTTTCCAGCTGAACTTGACTTCAGCTGAGTTGAGCTTCTTCAGCTGCAGCTGAGCTTTTCAGCTGAGCTGAACTTCAGCTGAGTTGAGCTTTCTCAACTTCAGCTGAACTCAACTTCAGCTGTGAACCTCTTTGACCATACACCAGCTGAACTTGCCTCCGGGCAGTTGAGCTGGGGTTTTCTCTCCTAAACTCTCTGGTCAAGACTAGTTGAACTGGTCCTGAGGGGCAGTTCAGCTGGTCTCTGACCCCTCTGACCTCTGACCAACAGTCTGCAAGTCAGACTGGCAAACAGGTCGCCAGAGGTGTCAGGGGCGGTTCAACCGCCCTGGGGGAGGTTCAACCGGTCTGGTCAACCCTGACCAGTCTGTAGGTCAGTCTGCGCGTCAGTCTGCCAGTCAGACTGGCAGACAGGCTACCAGGCCTGCCAGGGGAGGTTCAACCGCCCTAGGGGGAGGTTCAACCGGTCTCAGACAGAAAAATCTGCCCAACGGCTAGTTTTGAGCTCCACCTATATATACTACCTCCTACCTCTCTCCCCAAAGTAGTGAGCACGATTTGAACTCCATTTCTAACCCAAGAAACACCTCCCTCTCTCTCTCACACATCTCTTGCCTCTCCCATTTCAAATCTTTGGAGAGAAATCCTTGAGTGAGCTTGAGAGCTGCGGTTTTGTGCTTCATCTCTAAATCTCTCTTGCTCTTCTTCTTCATTCGAGCTTTGGTACTACATCGAGTTCTTTGTGGATTCATTACTCTTGGAGCTTCTAGCTCCTAGACGACTAGGTGTCTCTTGTGAGTCTCCAAATCTTGTGGAAGACCACAAGAAAGTTTGTATTACCCGCTCGTTTGAGCAAAGATTATTGTGTGGGCTTGACCTTTGTGGTCGGCAAAGGGAGGATTAGGGTTGAAAGAGACCCAGCTCTTTGTGGGCGCCTCAACGAGGAAGTAGGGCACCTTTTGTGGTGTGACCGAACCTCGGGATAAATCTTGTGTTCTTGCTCATTGTGTTTGTTAGTGTTCTTCGTTCTCTCACCATTCCGTGGAAGATTGTTTATATCTTTTTGGTGTGTGGATTTTGAGAAGTGCCCTTCTCTGATCTACTACTTTGAACCCTGTGGATCATTTAGAACATCTCATTTCCAAAGTTAACTGGGTGAATTTCGAGATCAATTCAGTTTTACCCAGTTTGCTTCTAGTTTTTGTTGAAAAAGTTTTAATTTGCCTATTCACCCCCCTCTAGGCAACTTTCAATTGGTATCAGAGGCTAATCCTCGTTCTAACGCTTAACCGCGTGAGGAAAGATCATGTCGGGGGGACTAAGAAACGAAAGTGCTTCTAAGCTTGAAAAAGTTGAGGTTGCCTCGACTTTATCTTTTGGTGCAGATGTTGATCCTAGGGCAATAGATCTTGCCATGAAAATCGCCGAAAGGATGTTCCTCAAAATGAAGGAAGATGAGGCGAAGAACAAGATTGAAGAAGAAGGAAATGATCGATGGAGACCAAACGACGAATCCACCTCTTCACAAGGTTCGTCTTTCAAATCCACTTCTCATATGTGCTTTATTGCTAATGGGAGTGACAGTGAAAGCGAAAGTGAGGATGAGGAGGAGCAAGAAAGTGATAGTGAAGATGAGGATGATCTTCAACAATTCTTCGCTCAGCTAAGCAAGAAACATCGGATGAGCTTGCTTAAACTCATGAAAAGAGCGGAAGAACAAAAAGAAATGCTTCATAAGCAAGAAGACTTCCTCATCAGAAAAATTGAAGACTTAGAGAAGTTGACCAAAGAGCATGAGAAGCTAAAGTGCTCTCATGATGATTTGGTCCAAAGGTATGAAGACATTTCAATTGAGCAAATTAAAGCTGTTAATCATTCATCATATATTGCTCAATTAGAAAATAAAAATGCTATGTTCAAGAACACGATAGAAAGGCTAAATATTGAAAATCTAGCTTTGCAAGAAAAACATGATATGCTTGTGTGCTCTCATAATAAATTTATGGATTCACATATCATGTTAGAAATGGCTCATGAGGTTGTGTTAACTAATTTGAAATCATACCAACCTCACATGTGCACATGTGTTGAAATTGAAACTATATTACCATGTGCTAACAAATGTTGCTCTCAAGAAAGCCAATCTTCCATTGAGCTAGACATTTCAGGAATTAGTGATACTTCTATCACACAAGAAAATAAAGAGCTCAAGGAATAAGTTGGAATGCTAAGAAGGAGCTTAACTCGTTTGAAGGGAAAGTGTCATGCTCAACCTTCTCAAGATAACCATGATAATGTGGTGAAAAAGCTTGAGAAGGGGACAACCGTAGCATGCACAAAACCCCTTCAAAAGAATACCAAGCTTTCCAAGAAGGACATGAGCAAAATCCATGGTGAGAAAATTAATGCTCATATGATTTGCTCTAACAATGTACCTATGTGCTTCAACAAAGAAAGATCAAAGAGAAGCGATAGGAGATGCTATGGATGCAAGGAGAAGGGCCATGAAATTGATTCATGCCCCCACATGAAGAATCAAGACCTTGCACGATCAAGAAAGATGACCATCAAAAAGGATGAAAGCAAAAGGCAAAAGCATTGCAAGGACAAGCATCGCATTTGCTACAATTGCCGTGAAAAAGGTCATCTATTCAAGGTTTGTCCAAAGGGTAAAACTCCTAAGCCTAACTTGTCAATACATTCAAATATGCTTAGGAGACCCAAATTTGACTCTTGTGCTAGAAAGGTGATGAGTTCGCCACATTCTAGGACCAAGGCTATTTGGGTGCCTAAGTCCTTATTGGCTAACCTTGATGGACCTATCATGAGATGGGTACCAAAATGTACTTAATAAGTTTTGTAGGTACCCAGAGATGATATGAAGCTTTGGGGTGCTTGAGCGGTTTAACTCAATTCTTATCTCAAGCTATCAATCTTACATTGTCTATCATTTAAGATTGACCCAAAGATGAATTGAGTTGTTATATCACTAACTTCATATTCTTCTCTAGCAAGAACTTGTGTTGTAGGGAATAAGGATTAACCTTTGTAGGAATCAAGCAAAAGGCCTACAACCAAGTGATATCCAAAGGATGGTAACAATTAACTCTTAAGTGCACATTGCTTTTAATTGGTATATTCCTTTGTGTCTTTTGTATTCACATAGGAAAAATGAAGCACTTGAGAATGAACTTAAAAGATTTTACCTTGCTTTGGAAAGGATCTAATTACATGGTAGATTGCAAGTTCATATTTTTATATTGTGACAATCTACATGCTTTAAATTGATTGTATGTATCTTGTGGCATATTTCAAGTTAATCATCATATTATTGCCATGACCTAGACATAAAGAGTATTATCCCATGTTCTTAAATGAATAGAGTGCTAAGTAAGAAATTCAAATTCTTAAAGCACTTATCAAAAGGGGAATTCTCTATATGACTAAAGTTGTGAGACTAATGTTCTTATCTGAGTGATTTATGTAGTTTCACAACATGAGAATGTGTTTCTAAAATAGCGTGTGTCATTCAATCTATGCGTACATTTTAAAATTTGAAATGAGGTTTATTGTGGAAAATTATTTTAAAATTTTCATTCCAAGCTCAACTGGTCTGACCAGCTGAACTTTCTAGCTCAACTGGGGAGACCAGCTGAACTTCTGAGTTGAACTTCAGTTCGGCTGGTATTCACCAGGAAACCCCCTGGCTGAAACCGGTTGAACTGGTGTCCAGGACCGGTTGAACCGGTCTGGCACAGTTTGACTGGCCAGTCTGACCATTTTTTCAGACTGCGTCAGCCCTTTTTCAGACGCCTTTTTCAGACGCCTTTTTCAGTCTGCAACAGCACATTTTCAGCAACTTTTGCAGCACCTTTTCATTCAACTTTTGCAGCACCTTTTTAGTAACTTTTGCAGCACTTTTTCGGTCATTTTTGCAGTACTTTTCAGCTTTATTTTTGCAGACTTTTACTGTTTCATTTGGTATGTGACCAATAATAGTTCCTTTCAAGTGACATTTTTTTCAATTGGTACTAATCTATTTTATGCAAAGAAATGTCAATATGAAAGTTAAATTCTTTTTGGCTTAAATTTGTAAATTGGTGCATATTATTAATTCACTCATCCATGTGCATTAATTTAAAAGGAATTTAATTTATGCCTTTATGCCTCATAAATGATGATTTATTTGCCATTCATATATATATATATCATCATTCATTAAATACTTCCTTGTACTACTAATACTTTTTTTCAAAGTGTTTTATCGACTAGTTTAAAAAGGAAAAGAGATAACAAAGAAGGAAGTCTCCACAAATGATGAAAAGAAGAATACTAAGGTGACACCACCACAGATAGTAAGATCTATCAATTTGGTATAACAAATGGTACATTCTATATGGTGGTAAGTATTCTTAGGCATAAGTTAATTCATTGCAAATTTGTCATGCCTTGACCAATATATGTAATGTACTCCTCATGAGACTCTTAACTGAATTGAAAGTGCATATGGCAAGTCATTCAAATACTTGATGCACATATCTAGTGGGAGAACATTATATATCTTGTGTCATAGAGAATAAGTTTAACTTGAGTAAGCTATACTAAGACAATCCAAAATGGTAAATTTGTATCTCATTCATATGGATTGTAATCTTTGTTTTCTAAATAGCTACTCTTGATGCAGTTTAAAATTCCCTTATCGTTAATTCTAAAAGTGCATAAGAAAATTTTTGTTGATATTCATCACATACATATGCACTAACATGGATATGATTTTTAAACTATAAAAGGTACAATTAGTGATCCATACTCTCTAAATTTTGGAAACCCATATTTTGATATCTTAGAAATCTACTTCAATCGGTATCCATATGCTTCATATTGAATTGGATCACTAAGTTGTACATTCCATGCATAACTTGTCTTTATGATATGAATGCTTGTGTGACTAACCTTGATAAGCTAGGTGCACTCAAGGTCAAGCTAGGTTCATCATCAAGAAGGCAACACAATGATGTATCAAGAAAAGGAGAAAAGGCTCCTATTCTTAACTCTAGCTTTTATCTGTGTGATTAAATATTGACTTAAAACCATGTAAGATGGTTGTCAAGTATATGTGGGTGCCTACACAAAGAGAAAGGCCACAATAAGGATTGTGTGGGTACTTAAGGCTCTTACTACTAATCTCAAAGGACCCAATTCAAATTGGGTACCAAGATATGCAGCTTAAACTTGTTTTGCAGGATCACGCCTTCAATGGATCAAGTTGGGTGCTCGATAATGAATCCACTAAGGAAAAAGAAGCACTTGAGGATGTACATCAGTTGTTGATTATGAAATAAAGGTCTAATTGGAAGATGAATGAATATTATCATATGGTGAACAATCCAAAATTATGTGACGTATTCTCTATCTAGTTAATTTGGATTTGATTCTTCTTTATTAGACACTCACCATAACATGGATTAAGTCAACCCTTTAGACTTCATTGAATAACCATGCATATTATCCATATCATTCAAAATATATTGTGCTTAAGGGCTCAAGGGAAATTTAGTCCATATTATGAGGTTTCTCTATTTTTAGCAACACACTTGTCTTTTGCATATAAAGGGTTGCTAAATAAGAAACTAGTGCTTGTGCTACTAATGCCATCTCTTGTGTTGAGTTTATCCATAGAAAATCTATGTTAAGAGATGGTGCTTGTTTTAAATTGGATAAATCACAAGCTTAAGGATACTATTCAACTAAAGTAAGATGAAGTTGATAAGAGGCCAAGGTATGAAAACTTCCTCTCCTTCAGTTGTTTTAGTATTCTATCCTTAGTGGGATGTACCATAGTATAGCTTAAATTCCTTGCAATGTAAAATGTTCAATAGTGCATATAACTTTGACATTAACTATATGTGTGCACTAATTTAAGGAATTTAGTCTATCCTTTTCGGTTTCAATAATGATGATTCATTTGCCATCCACATATAAGGATCATCATTTGTGAAACCCTCCCTTGTGTTTCTAATGCTCTCTTTTCTAAGTGTTTCAATAAGGTCCTTCCAAGTGCTTTCAAGATGGATTCAAAATCTACAAATATAAGAGTCTTGGTTCTTTCAATCATTGAGTTTCAATGAATCTCATATCAAGTATGATCGAATCAAGAAAAGATGAAAGAAGTTCATGATCACTTGGTTGGATGAAATCGTAAAAAGAAAAGAGATCACAATGATTCAAGAAGGGAGTTATATTTTTTGTTTTTTGTCAACCAAATAATGAAGATGTAGTGACATATTTATATGATATCCTTCATTATGAGGTTTGAGATTTATATCAGCATGCTTTACCCTTCAGGATTTCAATTGATATACTTTTAGTTCTTAAACTTTCAATTGGTTTATTTTCATCATCTATGAAGGCATGTTATGTTCAACCAAGATATAGTGCAAACATCTTCTTCAACCTCGTATTGTTGATATGCATAAGTATACTTTGTGTACTCTTGCAAGCACAAATTGAGGGAGAGTTTAGCCTATATCTTGTGAGACTAATGATTTCTTTCAAGTTCATGTTGTGTAGTCTCACACCCTGGAGAACATCAAACGAGGATGAATGGTTCCATAGAAATGAAAATGAGTTTCTCTTAATCGTGTGAAGAGGATAAGTTTCTCTTTGAAATGTCAAGCCTATCAAAAGCTAAGATGGAAATTCATGATTATAATGGAGACCATGTGGCGTAGAACAAAGGTGTGTCACTCCATGAATTATTGTATTACATTTGTGCATCTAGGCTCTTACATGCTAGTGTGTGCATGTATATGCAATATCTTAAGTCACACCCTAAGGTTGCACTTGTGGTGACGATTAAAGAATCTCTAGATATTTGATTAATACCTCTTGTGGTGATATCATAAGTTAGTCTTAAGTCATCTTAGTGAGGTATGAGTCAAACATGCTAACTTATCAAGAATCTTGGCTTAAAATATTGCATATCATGTCTACTTTAATACCTTTTGGATTATGAGCAATTCCTTCAATTGGTACAATTTCACATTTTTGTACTTTATTTGTACCAAGGTTCAAATTGTAGGACTTAATCCCCTGGCCTCACAAGTCCTAGTGCATAAGCTAAACAAAGTATTCATCACTTGTATGCACACATTTAGGGGGAGAATGGTCTATAATTTGAATCTTTGAGACTAACTTCATTTTCAAGTCTATTATGTGTGTAGTCTCAAATTAGAAAGGAATCTTCAAGCAAAGACAATAGCTTCCACTGTAAATTTTGATGGGTATCAAAGATTCTTTGCTCCAATAAATGTATCTTTTATACATTTCATAGGAGAATGAGTTTCTCTTGTATATGCTACTCCAACTTCATCTAAAATTGGTAAACATGTATCATATTCTTTTGGTTTGCAAATGTCTAAAGTAGCATAGCTTATGAATTGTCCTTTCTAGAACTTAATTGATTAAATAGTGCACATATTCCTTATGTTGCATGATTTTGTTCAATTGATACTCCTTTTTATGCCAATGGTACATTAAGTTGCAAATAAGTACTCTCAACAAGTATCAATTAAATTCATATATATATGTGTGCACTAAAACTTGAGGAGAACTTAGTGTAATATGCTATTAGTGATCTATTTATCTATCAAATTGTATCAATTGGTGTTTTTCAATTGATATTTTTCATACATGATCACTAGTTGCATAATCCATACTTGTGCAATTTTCATGTTGCCTGTTGTTGTGATAAGAAAATGCTAGGTGACATCTAGACTCCAGGTATCAAGATTTATCTTTCAGTTAGTATGACAATCTTCATTTGATATCTTGGACCTATGTCACAATTATGCCAACAAGAGCTTGCAAATGAATTCTAAATCCAACACAAGTCTGAAAACCCCTTGAAAAGGTAAAACGCAAAGGTACATCACTTATGACACTTATCCATTACCTTTGTGCCATCTAAGGATCCCTTTCATAATAGTGTGTTCCCATCTTGCTTAATCATAATTTCTACCCTTTATATTCTTTGTATCCTTTTTGGAGATTTATGACAAAGGGGGAGAAATTTTGTATTAAAGCTTACCTTTAGTCTTATGTAACTAAGTGTTAGAAGACTTTTAAAAAAAGGGGAGAAATAATTAACAAAAAAGGGAAGTCATAAGAAAAACATAAGATGAAGAAAGTTGATAAGTGCATTCCATGTCATGAGCATCACGTTTATTTTATGACACACTGCACCCTATGAATAGTATGATATAAGTTGTCTATACTTTGACCTAAATATGTGTTTTTGGCATTTGAGTACAAAAGTGTTATTTTCTGAAATGCACATATTAAGGGGGAGGAAACTATATCATAGGATTTAAAATCTTATTTATCAAATCTTATGTAAGCTTTAAATATGTGCTTTTGGCATTTGAGTACAAAAGTGTTATTTTCTGAAATGCACATATTTAGGGGGAGGAAACTATATCATAGGATTTAAAATCTTATTTATCAAATCTTATGTAAGCTTTAAATGTGTTGTCATCAATCACCAAAAAGGGGGAGATTGAAAGTGCATTCATCCCTTTTGTGAGTTTTGGTGATTTGGATAACAACACATTTAAAGGTCTAACGAGTTTGCTAAGTGTTGAACAGGAAATTCAGTATGATGAACATACTTGAATAGTGTATAATGATCAGTGAACAAAGGTTCAACACGAGGTTAAATAACCAATGAGATAATGCAAATGGATGTAATATGATCTCTATATTGGTTTGAATATATGGACAAGACCTGAGAAATCACTACATACATATGACCAGAATAGAGGACAAAGTGATTTAGAGGATTGGTCAAGCCAAAGAGAATAAGATATGAGGAATCGTGAATTGGCTTGACCATATTACTGTCAGTCCATATATGCTTCTATGAGAATCAAACTAGAGCTTGATTGATCTTGACAATTATATCTAGAAGACATTCAAGCAAGGTTCACAATATTGAAGAAATGATTCTCTCAATGGATGCTCAATTTGATGTGACTCAAGAATGGCTTGATAGGGTGAAGATAGCAAGGAAAGGGCTTCGAGGAACTAAGCGAAGGTGAAGGTCAAGCGACGGCTTGTAGACCGAGGTACCATGGCTAAGGTGAAGAAGAGAGTACTTGCACTAAGTCGATGAACTAATCAGCTATGAAGAGTTATAACATGTTGATGCATCAGTAAGGTGACTTGAAGCCATGATTTGAACTCATATAAGGTGATATGGTACAAGTCACTGGGTTTGATTTGAGTTTGCTTCAAAAGGTGAGACAAAGATGTTTGTGATCCTTATGAAGCAATGTCATGGAGAAATCACACATGAGACACCAATGATTCAAGGAGTTTACTTCATTATATTTTATTTAACTTGAGTATAGGAATCGTCGTACTATAAAGGGGGATCCAAAAAGAAGGTTGGTGTTTGCCAAAGCTCAAACCTCTCTATTCAAAAGCTATTTTTGAAAAGCAAAAATCTCTTTAACGTTCTATGGTTGACCGTGGTTAGGGTTGAGAAACCTAGAGTGTTCTTGCTGAAAAGCAGCTGAACTTCTTCAACTGCAGCTGAGCTTTCCAGCTGAACTTGACTTCAGCTGAGTTGAGCTTCTTCAGCTGCAGCTGAGCTTCTCAGCTGAGCTGAACTTCAGCTGAGTTGAGCTTTCTCAACTTCAGCTGAACTCAACTTCAGCTGTGAACCTCTTTGACCATACACCAGCTGAACTTGCCTCCGGGCAGTTGAGCTGGGGTTTTCTCTCCTAAACTCTCTGGTCAAGACTAGTTGAACTGGTCCTGAGGGGCAGTTCAGCTGGTCTCTGACCCCTCTGACCTCTGACCAACAGTCTGCAAGTCAGACTGGCAAACAGGTCGCCAGAGGTGTCAGGGGCGGTTCAACCGCCCTGGGGGGAGGTTCAACCGGTCTGGTCAACCCTGACCAGTCTGTAGGTCAGTCTGCGCGTCAGTCTGCCAGTCAGACTGGCAGACAGGCTGCCAGGCCTGCCAGGGGAGGTTCAACCGGTCTCAGGCAGAAAAATCTGCCCAACGGCTAGTTTTGAGCTCCACCTATATATACTACCTCCTACCTCTCTCCCCAAAGTAGTGAGCACGATTTGAACTCCATTTCTAACCCAAGAAACACCTCCCTCTCTCTCTCTCACACATCTCTTGCCTCTCCCATTTCAAATCTTTGGAGAGAAATCTTTGAGTGAGCTTGAGAGCTGCGGTTTTGTGCTTCATCTCTAAATCTCTCTTGCTCTTCTTCTTCATTCGAGCTTTGGTACTACATCGAGTTCTTTGTGGATTCATTACTCTTGGAGCTTCTAGCTCCTAGACGACTAGGTGTCTCTTGTGAGTCTCCAAATCTTGTGGAAGACCACAAGAAAGTTTGTATTACCCGCTCGTTTGAGCAAAGATTATTGTGTGGGCTTGACCTTTGTGGTCGGCAAAGGGAGGATTAGGGTTGAAAGAGACCCAGCTCTTTGTGGGCGCCTCAACGAGGAAGTAGGGCACCTTTTGTGGTGTGACCGAACCTCGGGATAAATCTTGTGTTCTTGCTCATTGTGTTTGTTAGTGTTCTTCGTTCTCTCACCATTCCGTGGAAGATTGTTTATATCTTTTTGGTGTGTGGATTTTGAGAAGTGCCCTTCTCTGATCTACTACTTTGAACCCTGTGGATCATTTAGAACATCTCATTTCCAAAGTTAACTGGGTGAATTTCGAGATCAATTCAGTTTTACCCAGTTTGCTTCTAGTTTTTGTTGAAAAAGTTTTAATTTGCCTATTCACCCCCCCTCTAGGCAACTTTTAGTGAACCAAGTGCGCAACCTCAGGAGCACTAAATGGGATGACCATGAAATGGTCAAGGTTATTCTTAGATCACTCTTATTTCTTAATCCTACTCAAGTTCAATTAATTCGTGGTGATCCAAGATATAAACTAATGTCTCCCGAGGAAGTAATAGGAAAATTTGTGAGCTTTGAATTGATGATCAAAGGCTCTAAGAAAATCACCGAGCAAGGCGCCACCTCTACATCCGAGGTGCAACCCGTCGCCTTTAAAGCGACGGAGGAAAAGAAAGAATACTCTACACCAAGTAGGGTCCCCATCGACGCCTCCAAGCTCGACAATGAGGAGATGGCGCTCATCATCAAGAGCTTCCGCCAAATCCTCAAGCAAAGGAGGGGGAAGGACTACAAGCCCCGCTCCAAGAAAGTTTGCTACAAGTGTGGTAAGCCCGGTCATTTTATCGCTAAATGTCCATTATCTAGTGATAGTGACAGGGGCAACGACAAGAAGGGAAAGAGAAGAGAAAAGAAGAGATACTACAAGAAGAAGGGCGGCGATGCCCATGTTTGTCGGGAATGAGACTCCGACGAGAGCTCCACCGACTCCTCCTCCGACGAGGACGCCGCCAACATCGCCGTCACCAAAGGCCTCCTCTTCCCCAATGTCGGCCACAAGTGCCTCATGGAGAAGGATGGCAAAAAGAAAAAGGTAAAATCTAAATCCTTCGCTAAGTATGCAACATCTAGTGATGAGGCTAGCTCTAGTGATGATGAGGATAATTTGTTAACGCTTTTTGCCAACCTAAACATGCAACAAAAGGAGAAATTAAACGAGTTGATTAGTGCTATTCATGAGAAGGATGAACTCTTGGACACCCAAGAGGACTTCCTAATTAAAGAAACAAAAAGCATGTTAAGATTAAAAATGCTTATGCTCTAGAGGTAGAAAAATGTGAAAAATTATCTAGTGAGCTAAGCGCTTGCCATGATGTTATTTCCAACCTTAGAAATGAAAATGCCAAATTAATTGCTAAGGTTGAGAAATCAAATGTTTGTAATGATTCAATTGACAATCTTAGAAATGATAATGCTAGTTCAAATGTTAAGATTGAAAAATTAAATGCCTCTCTTGCTAGCCTTAGAAATGAGAATGAAAAATTAATTGCTAAGGCTAAGGAATTAGATGTTTGCAATATTTCTATTTCCAATCTTAAAGATGAGAATGACATTTTACATGCTAAGATTGTTGAACTAAATTCTTGCAAACCCTCTACATCTATCGTTGAGCATGTCACTATTTGCACTAGATGTAGAGATATTAACATTGATGCTATTCATGATCACATTGCTATGATTAAACAACAAAATGATCATATAGCAAAATTAGATGCTAAAATTGCCGAGCATGAACTAGAAAATGAGAAATTTAAATTTGCTCGTAGTATGCTCTATAGTGGGAGACGCCCTGGCATTAAGGATGGCATTGGCTTCCAACAGGGAGGCAATGTCAAACTCAATGCCCCTCCTAAAAGATTATTTAACTTTGTTAAGGGCAAGGCTCCCATGCCTCAGGATAACGAGGGTTACATTTTATACCCTGCCGGTTATCGCGAGCACAAAATTAGGAGAATTCACTCTAGGAAGTCTCACTCTGGCTCTAATCGTGCTTTTATGTATAAGAGTGAGGCATCTAGTTCTAGGCAATCAACCCGTGCTAAATTGCCTAAGAAGAAAACTCCTATTGCATCAAATGAACTTAATATTTCATTTAAGACTTTTGATGCATCTTATGTGCTAACTAACAAATCAGGCAAAGTAGTTGCCAAATATGTTGGGGGCAAACACAAGGGCTCCAAGACTTGTGTTTGGGTACCCAAGGTGCTTGTTTCTAATGTCAAAGGACCCAAGACCGTTTGGGTACCTAAGAACAAGGCCTAAATTTGTTTTGTAGGTTTATGCATCTGGGGGCTCAAGTTGGATCATCGATAGCGGGTGCACAAACCACATGACAGGGGAGAAGAAGATGTTCTCCTCCTATGAGAAAAACCATGATCCCCAACGAGCTATCACATTCGGGGATGGAAATCAAGGTTTGGTCAAAGGATTGGGTAAAATTGATATATCTCCTGACCATTCTATTTCCAATGTTTTTCTTGTAGATTCTTTAGATTATAACTTGCTTTCAGTTTCACAATTATGTAAAATGGGCTACAACTGTCTTTTTACGGATATAGGTGTTACTGTCTTTAGAAGAAGTGATGATTCAGTAACATTTAAGGGAGTGTTAGATGGTCAGCTATACTTCGTAGATTTTGATAAAGCTGAACTCGACACTTGCTTAATTGCTAAGACTAACATGGGTTTGCTCTGGCATCGCCGACTAGCCCATGTTGGGATGAAGAATCTTCATAAGTGTCGGGGACCATAATTAGGGGTACCCTCAAGACTCCTAATTCTTAGCTGGTAACCCCCATCAGCATAAAGCTGCTAAGGCCTGATGGGTGCGATTAAGTCAGGGATCAGTCCATTCGAGCGACTCGATCACGCCTCGCCCGAGCCTAGCCTCGGACAAGGGCAGCCGACCCCGGAGGATTTCCGTCTCGCCCGAGGTCCCACCCCCCTCCGACGGCGAACATATCTTCGGCTCGCCCGAGCTCCTGCCTTCGCTAAGAAGCAACCCTGACTAAATCGCCGCACCGACCGACCAAGTCGCAGGAGCATTTAATGCAGAGGTAGCCTGACACCTTTATCCTGACACGCGCCCTCCGGCAGAGCCGAAGTGACCGACGTCACTTCGCCGCTCCACTGACCGGCCTGACAGAAGGACAGCGCCACCTGCGCCACTCCGACTGCAGTGCCACTTGACAGAGTGAGACTGACAGGCAGTCAGGCCCTGCCAAAGGCACCATAGGAAGCTCCGCCCCGCCCGACCCAGGGCTCGGACTCGGGCTAAGCCCCGAAAGACGGCGAACTCCGCTCCGCCCGACCCAGGGCTCGGACTCGGGCTAAGCCCCGGAAGACGGCGAACTCCGCTCCGCCCGACCTAGGGCTCGGACTCGGGCTAAGTCCCGGAAGACGGCGAACTCCGCTCCGCCCGACCCAGGGCTCGGACTCGGGCTAAGTCCCGGAAGACGGCGAACTCCGCTTCGCCGACCCAGGGCTCGGACTCGGGCTAAGACCCGGAAGATGGCGAACTTCGCTCCGCCCGACCCAGGGCTCGGACTCGGGCTCAGCCCCAGAAGACGACGAACTCCGCTCCGCCCGACCCTAGGGCTCGGACTCCGCCCTGGCCTCTGCCGACGACCTCCGCCTCGCCCGACCCAGGGGCTCGGACTCGGCCTCGGCCATGGAAGACAGATTCGACCTCGGCTTCGGAGGAGCCTCCACATCGCCCAACCTAGGGCATAGGCTCGCCACGTCAACAGGAGGCGCCATCATCACCCTACCCCAAACTGACTCAGGCCGCAAGGAACAAGACCGGTGTCCCATCTGGCTAGCTCCGCCAGATAGGCAATGATGGCGTCCCGCATGCTCTGTGACGACGGCGGCTCTCAGCCCCCTTACGGAAGCAAGAGGACGTCAGCAAGGACCCAACCGCTCCGACAGCTGTCCCTCCGCCAGGTTCCATCGCTCCTCCGACGGCCACGACATCACACCAGCTGGGTGCCAAAATCTCTCCGGCTGCCACATCGGCATGTACTTAGGGCGCTAGCTCTCCCCCGCTAGACACGTAGCACTCTGCTACACCCCCCATTGTACACCTGGATCCTCTCCTTACGCCTATAAAAGGAAGGACCAGGGCCCTCTTAGAGAGGGTTGGCCGCGCGGGGACGAGGACGAGACAGGCGCTCTCTTGGGGCCGCTCGCTTCCCTCTCCCATGTGGACGCTTGTAACCCCCTACTGCAAGCGCACCCGACCTGGGCGCGGGACAAACACGAAGGCCGCGGGATTCCCACCTCTCTCACGCCGGTCTCCGGCCGCCTCGCTCTTTCCCCCCTTCGCGCTCGCCCTCGCGCTCGACCCATCTGGGCTGGGGCACGCGGCGACACTCACTCGTCGGCCCGAGGGACCCCCCGGTCTCGAAACGCCGACAGTTGGCGCGCCAGGTAGGGGCCTGCTGCGTGTTGATGAACAGCTTCCCGTCAAGATCCAGATGGGCAGTCTCCAGCAACCTCTCCAACCCGGGACAGTGCTCCGTTTCGGGAGTCTTTAGTTCATGTCCCTCGACGACAGCTACGACATGATACTCCTTCCACCGCCGTGCGACAACGACAATGGCGGCCGATAGCCCGCCCGCCGGCGGCGAAATCGACGACGTATTCCCCGCGTGGCGAAAGAACAACATTCGAGCTCGTCCCGCCTTCTTCCCCGCCGACGGAGGGGAAGGCGGGGCAACCAAGGCCAAGCAGGAGGCAACGCCTCGTTGGCTGTCGAGCGAGTCGACAGCGCCGGCACCCCAACGAGGGGCGCACCGGTTATCGACTTCACGCCTGAGACGAAGACGAGCGCCGTCTCCCCGCGACACGCCAATCCCGAGCAAGCAGACGACGCCAGCACGCTCGCGGAAAGCTTGCTGGGCGTCACCCTCGTACCTAAGACGACGGTGCAATCAGTCCCCGACGTGACTATGTCGCCGCTCGTCGACCGAAAGGTACCGACCGATTCCCATCCTACGTCATTTGGACTCAGCCTCAACCCGCCTAGCGACCTTGCTTTGGCGGGTGCTCTCGTAGAGGCGAGTTCAAACCCTCCGGGGTTTTGCATGCGGTCGCCTTGGGACCGGCTGACGGACGTCTCGACCTACGGGCCCTCTGGGTCCGAGGAAGATGACGACCCCAGCATCTGTTGGGATTTCTCTGGACTTGGCAACCCTAGTGCCATGCGGGACTTCATGACCGCATGTGACTACTGCCTCTCCGACTGTTCCGACGGTAGCCGCAGCCTCGACGACGAGGACTGCGGCCCAAGCCGCGAATGTTTCCACGTCGATCTAGGGGGTCCCTCCAAAGGCAATCATCTCGGCATGCCGAAGGACGGTGATCTCCCTAGGCCGGTGCCTCGCACTGACATCCCACGGGAGCTAGCTGTGGTCCCCGGCGAGGGGTCACGACCCACAGCTCGAGCAAGTCCGCGGGGCACAGTCCAGGCTCGACGAGGGAGCAGGAGCGCTTGAGCCGATCCGCCGGGACGTCGGGCAGGCATGGGCGGGCCAACCCCCGGCCGGAGAAATACGTCACCTGCCCCAGGGTTTCCAGCACCGCGTCGCTGATGATGTCAGGGTCAGGCCGCCACCTGCATCCAGTGGGGTCGGTCAGAACCTGGCTGCAGCAGCGATGCTTCTCCGCGCGATGCCGGAGCCATCGACCACCGAGGGTCGGCGAATCCAGGGGGAGCTCAAGAATCTCCTGGAAGGCGCCGCGGTCCGACGGGCCGAGAGCTCTGCCTCCCGAAGGCAGGGATACCCCTCGGAACCTCATGACGCGACTTCCCGATTCATGCGGGAAGCCTCGGTCTACACCGGGCGCACGCGCAACACCGCGCCTGCGGCCCTGGGCCGCCTCGGCAACGAGCACCATCATCGCGACCGTCGGGCCCACCTCGACGAGAGGGTGCACCGAGGTTACCACCCCAGGCGTGGGGGACGCTACGACAGCGGGGAGGATCGGAGTCCCTCGCCCGAACCACCCGGTCCGCAGGCCTTCAGCCGGGCCATCCGACGGGCACCGTTCTCGACCCGGTTCCGACCCCCGACTACTATCACAAAGTACTCGGGGGAAACGAGACCGAAACTGTGGCTCGCGGACTACCGCCTGGCCTGCCAGCTGGGTGGAACGGACGACGACAACCTCATCATCTGCAACCTCCCCCTGTTCCTCTCCGACACCGCTCGTGCCTGGTTGGAGCACCTGCCTCCGGGGCAGATCTCCAACTGGGATGACCTGGTCCAAGCCTTCACGACAATTTCCAGGGCACATATGTGCGCCCCGGGAATTCCTGGGACCTCCGAAGCTGCCGGCAGCAGCCGAGAGAGTCTCTCCGGGACTACATCTGGCGATTCTCGAAGCAGCACACCGAGCTGCCCAACATCACCGACTCGGATGTCATCGGCGCGTTCCTTGCCGGCACCACCTGCCGCGACCTGGTGAGCAAGTTGGGTCGCAAGACCCCCACCAGGGCGAGCGAGCTGATGGACACCGCCACCAAGTTCGCCTCTGGCCAGGAGGCGGTCGAGGCTATCTTCCGAAAGGACAAGCAGCCCCAGGGCCGCCCATCGGAAGATGCTCCCGAGGCGTCTACTCAGCGCGGTGCCAAGAAGAAAGGCAAGAAGAAGTCGCAAGCGAAACGCGACGCCGCCGACGCGGACCTTGTCGCCGCCGCCGAATACAAGAACCCTCGGAAGCCCCCCGGAGGTGCCAACCTCTTCGACAAGATGCTCAAGGAGTCGTGCCCCTATCACCAGGGGCCCGTCAAGCACACCCTTGAGGAGTGCGTCATGCTTCGGCGCCACTTCCACAGGGCCGGGCCACCCGCGGAGGGTGGCAGGGCCCGCGACGATGACAAGAAGGAAGATCACCAAGCAGGAGAGTTCCCCGAGGTCCGCGACTGCTTCATGATCTACGGTGGGCATGCGGCGAATGCCTCGGCTCGGCATCGCAAGCAAGAGCGCCGGGAGGTCTGCTCGGTGAAGGTGGCGGCGCCAGTCTACCTAGACTGGTCCGACAAGCCCATCACCTTCGACCAAGCTGACCACCCCGACCACGTGCCGAGCCCGGGGAAATACCCGCTCGTCGTCGACCCCGTCGTCGGCGACGTCAGGCTCACCAAGGTCCTTATGGACGGGGGCAGCAGCCTCAACATCATCTACGCCGAGACCCTTGGGCTCCTGCGCGTCGATCTGTCCTCCGTCCGAGCAGGCGCTGCGCCCTTCCACGGGATCATTCCCGGGAAGCGTGTCCAGCCCCTCGGACGACTCGACCTCCCCGTCTGCTTCGGAACGCCCTCCAACTTCCGAAGGGAGACTCTGAAGTTCGAGGTGGTCGGGTTCCGAGGAACCTACCACGCGGTACTGGGGAGGCCATGCTACGCGAAGTTCATGGCCGTCCCCAACTACACCTACCTGAAGCTCAAGATGCCGAGCCCCAACGGGGTCATCACCGTCGGCCCCACGTACAAACACGCGTTCGAATGCGACGTGGAGTGCGTGGAGTACGCTGAGGCCCTCGCCGAGTCCGAGGCCCTCATCGCCGACCTGGAAAACCTCTCCAAAGAGGTGCCAGACGCGAAGCGGCATGCCGGCAACTTCGAGCCAGTGGAGACGGTTAAGGCCGTCCCCCTCGACCCCAGTGGCGACGCCTCCAAGCAGATCCGGATCGGTTCCGGGCTCGACCCCAAATAGGAAGCAGTGCTCGTCGACTTTCTCCGCGCGAACGCCGACGTCTTCGCGTGGAGTCCCTCGGACATGCCCGGCATACCGAGGGATGTCGCCGAGCACTCGCTGGATATTCGGGCCGGAGCCCGACCCGTCAAGCAGCCTCTGCGCCGATTCGACGAGGAGAAGCGCAGAGCGATAGGCGAGGAGATCCACAAGCTAATGGCAGCCGGGTTCATCAAAGAGGTATTCCATCCCGAATGGCTTGCCAACCCTGTGCTTGTGAGAAAGAAAGGGGGGAAATGGCGGATGTGTGTAGACTACACTGGTCTCAACAAAGCATGTCCGAAGGTTCCCTACCCTCTGCCTCGCATCGATCAAATCGTGGATTCCACTGCTGGGTGCGAAACCCTGTCTTTCCTCGACGCCTACTCAGGGTATCACCAAATCAGGATGAAAGAGTCCGACCAGCTCGCGACTTCTTTCATCACGCCCTTCAACATGTACTGCTATGTCACCATGCCGTTCGGTTTGAGGAATGTGGGCGCGACGTACCAGCGGTGCATGAACCATGTGTTCGGCGAACACATCGGTCGCACGATCGAGGCCTACGTCGATGACATCGTAGTCAAGACGAGGAAAGCTTCCGACCTCCTCTCCGACCTTGGAGTGACATTCCGATGTCTCAAAGCGAAAGACGTCAAGCTCAATCCCGAGAAGTGTGTCTTCGGGGTGCCCCGGGGCATGCTCTTGGGGTTCATCGTCTCCGAGCAGGGCATCGAAGCCAACCCGGAGAAGATCGCAGCCATCACCAGCATGGGGCCCATCAAGGACTTAAAAGGCGTACAGAGGGTCATGGGATGTCTCGCGGCTCTGAGCCGCTTCATCTCACGCCTCGGCGAAAGAGGTCTACCTCTGTACCGCCTCTTAAGGAAGGCCGAGTGCTTCACTTGGACCCCTGAGGCCGAGGAAGCTCTCGGGAGCCTGAAGGCGCTCCTCACAAAGGCGCCTATCTTGGTGCCCCCAGCTGCCGGAGAAGCCCTCTTGGTATACGTCGCCGCGACCACTCAGGTGGTTAGCGCCGCGATTGTGGTCGAGAGGCAGGAAGAGGAGCATGCATTGCCCGTTCAGAGGCCAGTTTACTTCGTCAGCGAGGTACTGTCCGAAACCAAGATCTGCTACCCACAAGTTCAGAAGCTGCTGTATGCAGTGATCCTGACACGGCGGAAGTTGTGACACTACTTCGAGTCTCATCCGATAACTGTGGTGTCATCCTTCCCCCTGGGGGAGATCATCCAGTGCCGAGAGGCCTCGGGCAGGATTGCAAAGTGGGCGGTGGAAATCATGGGCGAGACGATCTCATTCGCCCCTCAGAAGGCCATCAAGTCCCAGGTCTTGGCGGACTTCGTAGCCGAATGGGTCGACACCCAGCTACCGACGGCTCCGATCCAACCGGAGCTCTGGACCATGTTTTTCGACGGGTCGCTGATGAAGACGGGAGCCGGCGCGGGCCTACTCTTCATCTCGCCCCTCGGGAAACACCTACGCTATGTGCTACGCCTCCATTTCCCGGCGTCCAACAATGTGGCTGAGTACGAGGCTCTGGTCAATGGGTTGCGGATCGCCATCGAGCTAGGGGTCAGGCGCCTCGACGCCCGCGGTGACTCGTAGCTCGTCATCGACCAAGTCATGAAGAACTCCCACTGCCGCGACCCGAAGATGGAGGCCTACTGCGATGAGGTTCGGCGCCTGGAAGACAAGTTCTACGGGCTCGACGCTACAACGAGACTGCGGACGAGCTGGAAAAAATAGCCTCGGGGAGAACAACGGTTCCCCCGGACGTCTTCTCCCGGGATCTGCATCAACCCTCCGTCAAGATCGACGACACGCCGAGCCTGAGGCGCCCTCGTTCCAGCCCGAGGTACCCTCGGCACAGCCCGAGGCACCCTCAGCTCGGCCCGAGGCGCCCTCGGTTCAGCCCGAGGTACCCTCGGCCTCCGAGGGCGAGGCACTGCGCATCGAGGAGGAGCGGAGCGGGGCCACGCCTGATCGAAATTGGCAAACCCCGTACCTGCAATATCTCCGCCAAGGAGAGCTACCCCTCGACCGAGCCGAGGCTCGGCGGGTAGCGCGACGCGCCAAGTCGTTCGTCTTGCTGGGCGATGAGAAGAAGCTCTACCACCGCAGCCCCTCAGGCATCCTCCAGCGATGCATCTCCGTCGCCGAAGGCTAGGAACTCCTGCGAGAGATACACTCGGGGGCTTGCGGCCATCACGCAGCGCCTCGAGCCCTTGTCAGGAATGCTTTCCGGCAAGGCTTCTACTGTCCAACGGCGGTGGCCCCTTGCAGAAGGCGCCCGGGGGCTACACGCACCTGCTGGTCGCCATCGACAAATTCTCCAAGTGGATCGAGGCCCGACCTCTGAACAGCATCAGGTCCGAGCAGGAGGTGGCGTTCTTCACCAACATCATCCATCGCTTCGGGGTCCCGAACTCCATCATCACCGACAACGGCACCCAGTTCACCGGCAGAAAATTCTTGGACTTCTGCGAGGATCACCACATCCGGGTGGACTGGGCCGCCGTGGCTCACCCCATGTCGAATGGGCAAGTAGAGCGTGCCAACGGCATGATTCTACAAGGGCTCAAGCCTCGGATTTACAATGACCTCAACAAGTTCGGCAAGCGATGGATGAAGGAACTCCCCTCGGTGGTCTGGAGCCTGAGGACAACGCCGAGCCGAGCCACGGGTTTCACGCCGTTCTTCCTAGTCTACGGGGCCGAGGCCGTCTTGCCCACTGACCTGGAATACGGCTCCCCGAGGACGAGGGCCTACAGCGATCAAAGCAACCAAGCTAGCCGAGAAGACTCGCTGGACCAGCTGGAAGAGGCTCGGGTCAAAGCCTTACTACACTCGGCGCGGTACCAGCAGTCCCTGCGATGCTACCACGCCCGAGGGGTCCGGCCCTGAGACCTCCAGGTGGGCGATCTGGTGCTTCGGCTGCGACAAGACGCCCGAGGGAGGCACAAGCTCACGCCCCCCTGGGAGGGACCGTTCGTCGTCGCCAAGGTTCTGAAGCCCGGAACGTACAAGCTGGCCAACAGCCAAGGCGAGGTCTACGGCAACGCTTGGAACATCCAACAGCTACGTCGCTTCTACCCTTAAGATGTTTTCAAGTTGTTCATATACCTCGCACCTACGCAAAGTTTAGTCATCAGGGAAGGGTCGGCCTCGCCTCGGCAAAGCCCGACCCTCCCTCGGGGGCTAAAAGGGGGGCAACCCCCTCTGCGTCGAAATTTTCCTCGGAAAAAGATCTCTTCTGCCAGAATATCTTTCGTGCTTTCTGACTACTTCGAAAAGTGGATCCTGGAAACGACGGAGTACACGTAAGCAGCCAAGGCTGACCGAGCCGAGGGACTCCTACGCCTCCGGGATACGGATACCTCACTCATCACCTTCTGCGATAAGTAACTCGCGTTCGGATAAAGTGATTCCGCGGACCGAACAAGTCTTCACGTTCGGAAGCTCTTCTGCCGAAGCGATCCTTCGAGCCTTCTCGACTGAGTCGGTGACAGGGCCTCATGGACGGGTGAAAGTACGCGTAAGCGGCAAGGCCGACCGAGCCGAGGGACTCCCACGCCTCCGGGACACGGATACCTCACTCATCACCTTCCGCGAGAAGCAACTCTCGCTCGCACAAACATCCCTGTTACCGACAAAAAAGTCCAGATACTCGAAACAAGAGGAAAGGAGACGCAGCTTTACAACACAGCGAGGGTGTGTATTCTGGCCTCGGCGGCCGCAGAAGGCACACGCTACAAGACACTCTGATCCTGCAGGCTCGGGTCTTGACGCTGGAAGGGGGCAGTAGCACCCTCGGCATCGACGACACCTTTAGCGAGGTCCGACCTAGCCTCGGACGGCGACGCGGCCCGAGGATCTCCACTCTGAAGGACGACGTCATCGCCACACCCGGGCAATCGCTGCCAGGGACTTCTCCGGGAATCCGGCCCGAGCAGGCGGCTCGGCCGGTTACCCCTGGGGCCTTGGCCAACCATCTTCCAAGGGCGCCAGCCCGACCCGAGGCCTCAGCTGGTCAACTCCGGCGTCGGTCCCGCTAACGGACAACCCGGTTAGGCTCCGGCCAACCAGGTTTCATTTTCGAGCCAACTCCGCCTCTGTTCATGCTGATATCGCTACCCCTGGCCTCGGCTCGTCGAAGAGCGGCCAAGGGGTCCCTTTAACTAAGCTAGAGGAGCCCCAGACAACAAGGCCGACCGAGCCGAGGGACTCCTACGCCTCCGGGATACGGATACCTCAATCGTCACCTTGACACGGGGCGACTCATGCTTGGTGAAGCGGTTCAGATAATCAACAGGCGAGTCTTAGTGCTCGAAAATGAGGAAAAAAACACGGCTCCGTGCCAAATTTACATACATGTTCAGGCCTCGACAGCCATAATGAACAAAAACACTGGCATTCAAAGTGCCATTACAAACGGAACTCCGGTTCCCCCTCCGCAGGTACGAACAACCCCACTCGATAGAGGAGGGCCTGCGGAGCAACAGAAGACCGACGAACGGCGCGCCGTCACCCGCTCCAGCAGCAGCGACGACGACGACTTCTGCTCCGGGGGGCCGAACAGCGGCAGCACTGACCTCAGGGCGGATGCTGCTGCCAGGAGGCCCCCGCCCATGCCCAAACTCGTGAGGCAAGGACGGGCAGAAGGCCGTAGAGTTGGAGGTCGGTCCGTGGCCGGCCCTGGCTATCTCGCCGGCGGAGGAACCTCTTCCAGCTGCCGTGGCAGACGCCGGCGCCGCGAGCGGCTCCGAAGCCACTCGCGTCCGAGAGCCAGGCACGGTGCAGCTGCCGGCGCCACGGACGACGACCGCCCTTCCCTCCGATCACTGAGTGAAGGAGCGGGCCACCGCCCACGCAGGGGCCGACCCCAACTCGGCACACTCCCCTCCCCAGCCCTGGTGATGAAAATCCTTGAGGCTGAGGGAGGGGCAGAGGCCGCAGCCCGGCTCGCTTTCCCCCACCATCAAGCTGGAGGTCACCATCTTGGGTGACCGCCGTCGGAGGGGTGCAACCGGGCTGCATGATGAAAATCCTTGAAGCCGAACGATGGCTGAAAGGTACCAACTCCCACGGAGTTGCGTTCCTCCAACGATGAGGCGAAAAGACGGCGGGTATCCCCCATCCGGGGGCTTGGAAGGTGGAAAGACACGATGCATAAGGGAGCGCGAAGACATGGTCGCCTTCCGAAGGGGGTCACCCTCCTTTTAAAGGCAACTCTCCCTACTTGCGCCCCCAACCGTCACGGGCTGAGTCTTCTCCAACACGCTCCAAGGCCCTCCCCTGCGGCGCGGGGGCTGGGTCCCGCATGTCATGCAAGCCGGCTCAGAGCAGAAGAAGCCAAACCGCCGCGCGTGGTGCACACGACTGCCCAGCGGTTGCAAGTGACCCTCCACTTTTGCCCAGACCAACGGGCGAAAGAGGCGGGCAGCCATGCAGGCGGCATGCAACCGCGCCAAGTGGACGCGCTTCTCCGACTCCCGACACGCCCAGCATGGAGGCCCAGGCCCACGCGTCACGCAACCGGCGCGCCAGAGGCTTCATGCAAGCAACTGCACCGCCACTTGCGCCACCACCGTGCCTCCTCGATTGCGGAACCAATACCACGACTCGAGGCGACCCAGCGCACGACCCAGCAGCGCCAGCCTGGCGCGGCGGTCAATGCGGCCAAAAGTGGGCCGGCAGTAATGACGGTGGCAGGCGGGCGGGAGCAGCGGTCACGTCGTCAGCCAAGCTCACGTCGCATTCGGGGGCAGCAAGAGAACCCCCTCTCACGGCGTGAAGATAACGCGCCCGTGATCCGTTCCTCGAACGGCTCGCGCACGCGCGACGGCCGCCCCGCCAACCACTCGCCCCGTCGCATTAACTCCGCGGCGGGACAGGCGGCGCTTCTGGCAGGAAAAGCGGGCGACGCTTCGCCTTCGCCGAAATAACCGCGCCAAAAAAGGTACGCCACGTCGTTCGATTTCGTATCCTTTTCCTTTTTTCCTCTTTCTCTATCTCTTGCAACAGGGACCGGGAAAGGGGGATACCTCGAAAAGGATCCTTCCCCGTGAAGGAACCAGGCTCCGAGCCACCTTACTGATCAGAGGTTCGAAGGCTGGCCCCCCGAAGGGTTCAACAGCCGCCTCAGATCGCGTGGGCCCTACACCCACTACTGGTCAGAGGTTCGAAGGCCGCCCCCCCCCCGAAGGGTTCCACGGCCGCCTCAGGCTACTCGGGCTCCGCGCCCATTACTGATCAGGGGTTCGAAGGCTGGCCCCCGAAGGGTTCACATCCGCCTCAGACGCCGAGCGAGGGATGACCAGGGGTACGTTCGATACATAACCAAGGCTCGGGCTGCGCTACCGAGGTACCCTAGGACATTTCCGAGACCAGCGGGAGCGATCTTGTAACGGAATCCCATCAGAGGGAGGCATCGAGCCCTCGGACCCCGTCGCCAGGGGACCGGGTCCGGCAGATCACTCGCAGGTACTTTTGGGCGTGCCTCTGGGCCCCTAGCCGACCCCTAACGAACGGGGCACGGACGTCCACTCGGATTACCCGCTTGCAGCTCACCGGAGACACCATGTTCGGCGCCCATCGAGGGCAACATGGCGCTTTCCCCCCTCCTCCTTGCGGAAAGGCGACGCAGGGGCGTATGTAAAAAAGCCGAGTCTGTCCCTGATCGCCCTCTCGCCCTGTGCAGAGGCTCGGGGGCTACTCTTGCAAACCCGGCTCCGGCCGAACCGTTGACAGCGTCAACATACCAGCCCAAGAACTTGGGACCCGACCGTACACCCGGGCTACGGCCAGCTCGCATGAGGGAACAACCAGACCAGCCGAAGCATTACGCAAGGCATTAAGACCTCGAAAGAGTGAAACCACTCCTCCGAGGCCTCGGGGGCTACACCCGGCGGGTGCGCTCGCGCGCACCCACCGGAACAAAATGCAACCGAGAAAGGCTGGTCCCCTTGCAAAAAAGTGCGACGAAAGCCTCCAAGCGAGTGCTAACACTCCCTTCGAGGCTCGGGGGCTACTGTCGGGGACCATAATTAGGGGTACCCTCAAGACTCCTAATTCTCAGCTGGTAACCCCCATCAGCATAAAGCTGCTAAGGCCTGATGGGTGCGATTAAGTCAGGGATCAGTCCATTCGAGCGACTCGATCACGCCTCGCCCGAGCCTAGCCTCGGACAAGGGCAGCCGACCCCGGAGGATTTCCGTCTCGCCCGAGGCCCCCCCCCTCCGACGGCGAACATATCTCCGGCTCGCCCGAGCTCCTGCCTTCGCTAAGAAGCAACCCTGACTAAATCGCCGCACCGACCGACCAAGTCGCAGGAGCATTTAATGCAAAGGTAGCCTGACACCTTTATCCTGACGCGCGCCCTCCGGCAGAGCCGAAGTGACCGCCGTCACTTCGCCGCTCCACTGACCGGCCAGACAGAAGGACAGCGCCGCCTGCGCCACTCCGACTGCAGTGCCACTTGACAGAGTAAGATTGACAGGCAGTCAGGCCCTGCCAAAGGCACCATAGGAAGCTCCGCCCCGCCCGACCCAGGGCTCGGACTCGGGCTAAGCCCTGGAAGATGGCGAACTCCGCTCCGCCCGACCCAGGGCTCGGACTCGGGCTAAGTCCCGGAAGACGGCGAACTCCGCTCCGCCCGACCCAGGGCTCGGACTCGGGCTAAGTCCCGGAAGACGGCGAACTCCGCTCCGCCCGACCCAGGGCTCGGACTCGGGCTAAGACCCGGAAGACGGCGAACTCCGCTCCGCCCGACCCAGGGCTCGGACTCGGGCTCAGCCCTAGAAGACGACGAACTCCGCTCCGCCCGACCCTAGGGCTCGGACTCCGCCCTGGCCTCTACCGACGACCTCCGCCTCGCCTGACCCAGGGGCTCGGACTCGGCCTCGGCCATGGAAGACAGATTCGACCTCGGCTTCGGAGGAGCCTCCACATCGCCCAACCTAGGGCACAGGCTCGCCACGTCAACAGGAGGCGCCATCATCACCCTACCCCAAACTGACTCAGGCCGCAGGGAACAAGACTAGTGTCCCATCTGGCTAGCTCCGCCAGATAGGCAATGATGGCGTCCCGCATGCTCTGTGACGACGGCGGCTCTCAGCCCCCTTACGGAAGCAAGAGGACGTCAGCAAGGACCCAACCGCTCCGACAGCTGTCCCTCCGCCAGGCTCCATCGCTCCTCCGACGGCCACGACATCACACCAGCTGGGTGCCAAAATCTCTCCGGCTGCCACATCGGCATGTACTTAGGGCGCTAGCTCTCCCCCGCTAGACACGTAGCACTCTGCTACACCCCCCATTGTACACATGGATCCTCTCCTTACGCCTATAAAAGGAAGGACCAGGGCCCTCTTAGAGAGGGTTGGCCGCGCGGGGACGAGGACGAGACAGGCGCTCTCTTGGGGCCGCTCGCTTCCCTCTCCCGCGTGGACGCTTGTAACCCCCTACTGCAAGCGCACCCGACCTGGGCGCGGGACGAACACGAAGGCCGCAGGATTCCCACCTCTTTCACGCCGGTCTCCGGCCGCCTCGCTCCTTCCCCCCTTCGCGCTCGCCCTCGCGCTCGACCCATCTGGGCTGGGGCACGCGGCGACACTCACTCGTCGGCCCGAGGGACCCCCCCGGTCTCGAAACGGCGACAATAAGCTTCTAAAGGAGAGCACATTTTGGGACAAACAAATGTTCATTTTGAGAAAGACAGGGTTTGTAGCGCATGTCAAGCAGGGAAGCAAGTTGGTGTTCATCATCCACACAAGAACATCATGACAACCGACAGGTCGCTTGAGCTACTCCACATGGACCTATTCGGCCCGATCGCTTACATAAGCATCGGCAGGAGTAAGTATTGTCTTGTAATTGTGGATGATTATTCTCGCTTCACTTGGGTGTTCTTTTGTAGGAAAAATCTCAAACCCAAGAGACTTTACAGGGAATCTTGAGACGGGCTCAAAATGAGTTCGGCTTAAGGATCAAAAAGATTAGAAGCGACAACGGGACGGAGTTCAAGAACTCACAAATAGAAGATTTTCTTGAGGAGGAGGGCATCAAGCATGAGTTCTCTTCTCCCTACACGCCACAAAAAATGGTGTAGCGGAGAGGAAGAATAGAACTCTATTAGACATGGCAAGAACCATGCTTGATGAGTACAAGACTTCGGATCGGTTTTGGGCCGAGGCGGTCAACACCGCTTGCTATGCCATCAACCGGTTATAACTACACTGAATCCTCAAGAAGACATCATATGAACTCCTAACCGGTAAAAAGCCCAATGTTTCATATTTTAGAGTCTTTGGTAGCAAATGCTTTATACTTGTTAAAAGAGGTAGAAAATCTAAATTTGCTCCTAAGGCTGTAGAAGGCTTTCTACTAGGATATGATTCAAACACAAGGGCATATAGAGTCTTTAACAAGTCCACTGGACTAGTTGAAGTTTTTTGTGACATTGTGTTTGATGAGACTAATGGCTCTCAAGTAGAGCAAGTTGATCTTGATGAGCTAGATGATGAAGAGGCTCTGTGCATCGCGCTAAGGAACATGTCCATTGGGGATGTGTGTCCTAAGGAATCCGAAGAGCCTCCACAAGCACAAGATCAACCATCTTCCTCCATGCAAGCATCTCCACCAACTCAAGATGAGGAGGAGGCTCAAGATGATGAAGGAGAAGATCAAGAAGATGAGCCACCTCAAGAGGAGGGCAATGATCAAGGGGGAGATGCCCATGATCAAGATAAGAAAGATGAACAAGGTCCAAGACCGCCACACCCAAGAGTCCACCAAGCAATCCAACGAGATCACCCCGTGAACACCATCCTCGGCGATATTCATAAGGGGGTAACCACTCGATCTCGCGTTGCTCATTTTTGTGAACATTACTCTTTTGTTTCCTCTATTGAGCCACACAGGGTAGAGGAAGCACTTCAAGATTCGGATTGGGTGTTGGCGATGCAAGAGGAGTTCAACAACTTCACGGGGAATGAGGTATGGCATTTAGTTCCACGTCCTAACCAAAATGTTGTAGGAACCAAGTGGGTCTTCCGCAACAAACAAGATGATCATGGTGTGGTGACAAGGAACAAAGCCTGACTTGTGGCCAAGAGTTATTCACAAGTCGAAGGTTTGGATTTCGGTGAAACCTATGCACCCGTAGCTAGGCTTGAGTCATTTCGTATATTACTTGCCTATGCTACTTACCATGGCTTTAAGCTTTATCAAATGGACGTGAAAAGTGCCTTCCTCAATGGACCAATCAAGGAGGAGGTCTATATTGAGCAACCTCCCGGCTTTGAAGATAGTGAGTACCCTAACCATGTTTATAAACTCTCTAAGACGCTTTATGGGCTCAAGCAAGCCCCAAGAGCATGGTATGAATGCCTAAGAGATTTTCTTATCGCTAATGGCTTCAAAGTCAGAAAAGCCGATCCTACACTCTTTACTAAAACACTTACAAATGATTTGTTTGTATGACAAATTTATGTTGATGATATCATATTTGGGTCTACTAACGAATCTACATGTGAAGAGTTTAGTAGGATCATGACTCAAAAATTCGAGATGTCTATAATGGGGAGTTGAAGTATTTCTTAGGATTTCAAGTAAAGCAACTCCAAGGGGGCACCTTCATTAGCCAAACGAAGTACATTCAAGATATTCTCACCAAGTTTGGAATGAAGGATGCCAAGCCCATCAAGACACCCATGGGAACTAATGGGCATCTCGACCTCGACACAGGAGGTAAATCCATAGATCAAAAGGTATACCGGTCGATGATAGGCTCTTTACTCTATTTATGTGCATCTCGACCGGATATTATGCTTTTCGTATGCATGTGTGCAAGATTCCAAGCCGATCCTAAGGAAGTTCACCTTAGGGCCGTAAAACGAATCTTGAGATATTTAGTTTATACTCCTAAGTTTGGCCTTTGGTACCCCAGGGGTTCCACATTTGATTTAATTGGTTATTCTGATGCTGATTGGGCAGGGTGTAAAAATAGTAGAAAGAGCACATCGGGGACTTGCCAGTTCTTGGGAAGATCTCTGGTGTCTTGGGCTTCAAAGAAGCAAAATTCTGTCACTCTTTCTACCGCCGAAGCCGAGTATATTGCCGCAGGACATTGTTGCGCGCAATTGCTTTGGATGTGGCAAACCCTCAGGGACTATGGTTACAAATTAACCAAAGTTCCTCTTCTATGTGATAATGAGAGTGCAATCCGCATGGCGGATAATCCCGTTGAGCATAGCCGCACTAAACACATAGTCATTCGGTATCATTTTTTGAGGGATCACCAACAAAAGGGGGATATCGAGATTGCTTATGTTAACACCAAAGAACAATTAGCCGATATCTTTACCAAGCCATTGGATGAGCAAACTTTTACCAAACTTAGGCATGAGCTAAATATTCTTGATTCTAGGAATTTTGATTGACATTTTGTACACATAGCTCATATATATACCTTTGATCATTTCTGTTTCATGTGCTATGACTAATGTGTTTTCAAGTGAATATTATGCTAAGTCATATATTGAAAGGGGAAATAGAGTCTTCGGCGAAGACAAGGCTTCCACTCCACTCCATCGCATTGTTCATCCTTCGTCGCCACTCCACAACGCTCTCCAATTTGGTATAATCTTCACTCATATATTATTTACCATAGGGGGAGAAAGTAGTTAAAAGGGCTTATATTTCACTCACAAGTATCCGTTTTTGGTGATTCATGCCAAAGGGGGAGAAAGTATTCGCCCAAAGCAAAAGGACCGCACCACCACCAATTTCAAAAATGTAGTATTTCAAATTTGGATTAAGAAAAGATGATTTTTCAATTGGTATCTTATTTTTAATATAATTTCAAATTGGTATACCCTCTTCAAAATTAAAAATCTAAAACCCTCTTGAACACTAAGAGGAGGATTTCATTAAGGGGGAGTTTTGTTTAGTCAAAGGAAAAGCATTTGAAATAGGGGGAGAAAATTTAAAATCTTGAAAATGCTTCTCAAAATCTTATTCATATACCTTTGACTATTTGCAAAAAGACTTTGAAAAGAATTTCCAAAACTTTGCAAAACAAAACAAGTGGTGCAAGCGTGGTCCAAAATTTTAAATTAGAAGAAAGCCATCCATGCATATCTAGTAGAAAGGATTATTGGTTTCATTCCAAGCAACCTTTGCACTTACATTATGCAAACTAGTTCAATTCGGCACTAATATATTTGCTTTGGTTTGTGTTGGCATCAATCACCAAAAAGGGGGCAATTGAAAGGGAAATAGGCTTACACCTTTTTCCTAATTGATTTTGGTGGTTGAATTGCCCAACACAAATAAATGGACTAACTAGTTTGCTCTAGATTATAAGCTTCACAGGTGACAAAGGTTCACAACAAACCAATAAAAAGACCAAGAAAGGGTTCAAATAAAAGGAGCAAAAGACAACCGAAGTGTGCTCTGGTCTGGCGCACCGGACAGTGTCCGGTGTACCAAGGAATCCAACTCTGAACTGCTCACCTTCGGGAATTCTGGGAGCCGCTCCGCTATAATTCACCGGACTGTCCGGTGTGCCAGCAGAGTAATGGCTACTATAGCGCCAACGGTCATCTGCAGCAGCAATTAATGCACTACAGTGCGCGCAGAAGTCAGAGCAGAGCGAGAAGGCGCACCGGACAGTGAACAGTGACTGTCCGGTGCACCACCGGACTGTCCGGTGGCCCAGACGTTAGAAGCTCCAACGGTCAGAATCCAACGGTCGGGTGACGTGGCTGGCGCACTGGACAGTGTTCGGTGCGCCATGCGACAGAAGCCCTCACCAACGGTTCTTTTTGTGGTTGGGGCTATAAATACCCCCAACCACCACACCTAAATGCATCCAAGTTTTCAGCCTTCACACCTCATACAAGAGCTATAGCATTCAATACAAGACACAAACAAAGAGATCAAATCCTCTCCCAAGTCCGGAATCACTCCAACCAAATTAGTGACTAGAGAGAGAGAGACATTTGTGTTCATTTGAGCTCTTGCGCTTGGATTGCTTTTCTTCTTCCTTCTTTCTTGATTCCAACTCAATTGTAACCAAGGCAAGAGACACCAATTGTGTGGTGGTCCTTGTGGGGACTTAGTGTCCCGTTTGATTGAGAAGAGAAGCTCACTCGGTCTAAGTGACCATTTGAGAGAGGGAAAAGGTTGAAAGAGACCCGGTCTTTATGACCACCTCAACGGGGAGTAGGTTTGCAAGAACCGAACCTCGGTAAAACAAATCACTGTGTTCATCTGTCTTATTTGCTTGTGATTTGTTTTCACCCTCTCTTTCGGACTCGTTTATATTTCTAACGCTAACCCCGGCTTGTAGTTGTGCTTAAAGTTTGTAAATTTTAGCTTCGCCCTATTCACCCCCCTCTAGGCGACTTTCAGCTAGCCTATTAGGGGGTTGCACCCTCAACCATATAAACCATGCTTTCCCACCATCACCACACAATGTGGGACTATTCCCAACAGATCTAGCCCAAAAGAGTGTAAATCCATAGAGAACTTCATACATACAACACACATTGCCCCTATCTCGAATGGATTTACAAGAAATTTCAAGGAATTGGAAAAACTCCCCATGAACGCCATGAACATACCTTGGAGAGAGGCTTGAATCCAATCCATGCAAGAGGGAGTGGAGGAGAGGCACTAGGGAGAGCAGATCTGATTTCTCCATAGGTTTTCCCCCAAATCGATGGGAGATGGGTGGGTTTGGTGGAGGAGAGGGAGAAGGGAGTAGATGTGGCAATGGACATGAGCTAGGGTTGAGGAGGGAGCGACTGGGAAGAGCAATGAGAGGAGAAGAGAGAGAAGGAGAGAAGAAAAGGGGGAATTGCCCAAACTGCACAATCTCGGTTCAACCGGTAATCAAAATTCTGGTTCAACCGGGAACCCAGCAGAGAGGAATAACTCAATTTTCGGTTTAACCGGCCGTAGGCCCGGTTGAACCCGCCTAACCCAGAAAAACAAGAAAACTCAAAAAGGATATAGAGATAAAAATTCAAATAATTTAACAAATGAAAACATTTAGAGCATTTAACATCCAAATTTGTGTACAAGTTCTCAAGCAACGTTACGAGAATCTATGATATTTAGTCCACTCCTCAAAGTGCAAAACCTAGACTCTTCTAGAGGCTTTGTGAAGTTATCGGCTAGTTGATTTTCTGTGATCACATGTCTGATTTTGATATCTCCTTTGGCCTCGTAGTCTCTCAAAAATGATTTTGGATATCAATGTGTTTGGTTCTGGAGTGTTGCACTGGATTGTTTGTGAGTTTTATGGCACTCTCATTGTCACACAACATCGGAATTTTGTTAAACTCACATCCATAGTCTTAGGGTTTGCTTCATCCATAGCAGTTGTGCACAGCAAGCACCATCAGCTATGTACTTAGTTTCGGAAGTGGATAGTGCAACACAATTTTGTTTCTTGGAACTCCAAGACACCAAATACCGCCCAAGGAATTGACAAGTCCCGGTAGTACTCTTTCGATCATCTTTGAAGCCGACAAAATCTGAATCAAAATAGTTAAGTAGATCGAAAGTGGAGCCATCAGGGTACCACAAGCCTAGGTTAGGAGTGTGAACTAGATATCTAAGAATTCTCTTAACGACCACTAGGTGCACTCTTTCGGGTTTGCTTGAAACCTCGTGCACATGCACACACTAAGCATAATATGAGGCCTAGATGCACAGAGATATAGCAGAGAACCTATCATAGACCTATATAACCTTTGATCAACTGATTTACCTACTTTGTTGAGGTCAAGATGATCGTTTGATGCCATGGGAGTTTTGATGGGCTTGGCATTCTCCATGTCAAACTTCTTGAACATTTCTTTGATGTACTTGGTTTGACATAAGAAAGTTTCATCCTTCAATTATTTGATTTGAAATTCAAGGAAGAACTTTAGCTCACCCATCATAGACATCTCAAACATTTTGTCATGGCTCTGCTAAACTTGTTACAGAAAGTCTTATTAATACTGCCAAATATAATGTCATCGATATATATTTGACACACAAATAATTCATTATTAAATTTACGAATGAAAAGAGTAGAGTCGGTTTTGCCTATTTCAAAGCCATTTTTAGTAGAAAGTCCTCGAGGCATTCATACATGATCTAGGTGTCCATTTGAGCCCATAGAGCGCCTTATGGAGCTTGAAGACGTGGTTTGGCTTATTAGGGTCTTCAAAACCTAGTGCTTGCTCAACATAAATTGTCTGTTGGATTGGTCCATGCAAATAAGCGCTTTTGACGTCCATTTGGTAGAGCTTGAAATCATGGTTAGTGGCATAGGCAATTAATATTCTAATTAACTCTAACCTTGCCACCGGTGCATACGTCTCTCCAAAGTAAAGGCCTTCCACTTGAGTGAAACCTTGAGCTACTGGTGTTGCCTTGTTTCTAGTTACCACGTCGTGCTCGTCTTGTTTGTTCGGGAATACCATTTTGTTCCAGTCACATTTTGCATGGGTCTCTACACCAAGGATCAGAGTTCATTCCTAGTGAAATTATTGAGCTCCTCTTGCATAGCTATCACCCAATATGGATCTCCAAGAGCTTCCTCTACATTAAGTGGCTCAATAGTGGAAACAAACGAGTAAAATTCACAAAACAATCCACTCTATAATGAGTTGTTACCCCTCTCTTGATGCTACCAAAGATGTTGTCGATAGGATGATCTCTTTGCAAGCTTTGATGAACTCAAGGATGTGGTGCTTGTCGTTGGCATTGAATGGGTTCATCATCATCTTGTTCTTGTGGAGCTTCTTCAGCTACTGCTTCTTCTGGTGAATCTGCCTCTTGCATCGCTTGTGGTTGACCGACCTCGTCTTGAATAGAGTGACTTGAGGTTGGAGGATTTGCTTGTGAGGTGTTTTGATCATCCTCCATCCTTGCATCTCCATGTACAACTCCATTAGTCATCCAAATCAGTTCTTCATCTTCATCTATTTCTTGTGGTCTCACTTCACCAATGGCTATCTTCTTAATAGCTTCACAGGTTGGTACTTCATTTCCTGTCAACTCATTAGCAATATGCCCTTGCGAGCCATTAGATTCATCAAATGTCACATCTATCACAATTTCAACAACACCACTAGTATTGTTGAAAACACGATATTTGCGAGCATTCGATGCGTAACCAAGCAAGAAGCCCTCATCCACTTTAGGAGCAAACGTTGATCTTTTTGGTTTCTTGTTAAGAATAAAACATTTGCAATAAAAAACTCTAAAATAATCAACTTTTGGTTTGTTACCATTGATTAGCTCATAAGAAGTCTTCTTGTAAATCTTGTGGAGATAGAGACAATTGATTGTATGACACGCGGTGTTAACGGTTTCAGCCCAGTAGTTGTTTGGGTTTTGTATTCATCAAGCATTGTCCTTGTTGTCTTAACGAGAGTTCTGTTTTTTCTCTCTATGACATTGTTCTGTTGTGGAGTGTAAGGAACTGAAAACTCATGGTTGATGCCTTCTTCAGTTAGGTATTAATCAACACCTGTGTTCTTAAATTATGTCCCACTGTCGCTAGTTATCTTCCTGATCTTTAGTTCAAATTCATTTTGTGCTCGCCTCATGAATTTCTTTAGAATATCTTGGGTTTCACCTTTATCACTCAAAGAAAACCCAAGTGAAGCGAGAAAAATCATTAATAATAACTAAACCATATTTAATACAACTATTACCGAGGTAGGCCACTGGTCCGAAAGGGTCCATGTGCAGAAGATCCAAAGGCCTTTTGGTAGTGGCCACATTCTTTGGATGGTGTGGAGCTCTATGTTGCTTTTCGGCTTGGCAAGCTCTGCGGAAGCGAAGCACCACTTGGAGAAGGCTCGCAGCTCTCTCGGAGTTACTCGTCTGTGGTGCTTGGCCCTCGCGTGGGCTACCTTTGCGTAGGGGAACCAACGAGGCTTAGTCGGGACCTCGCGTGGCTCCAGATACCACGATAAAAATACCGGTGTCGTCCACAGGAGTTTGCATCTCTACCTTTGCTCTTTACCTCCCGCATTTACATTAAGTACTTAAGTTTCAATCTCTCCTTTCTAGTTAGAATATTTAGGATTGGAACTTAGGTTGCGAAATTCCTTTTGCGGTAGAGATAGCAACACTTAGTCAAAACCTAGTTTGCACAATATAGTTTACATTTTTTGATAGGTTTTGTTCTATAGATTTATTTGTGGCCTAGTTTAGAGATAGTTTTTAGAAGTCCTAATTCACCCCCCTCTTAGGTGTCACTGTTTCCTACAATCTTCACTGGAAGACCCCGAATCAGCAAACCCCATGGAGAATGTAGACGGTGTTCTTGAAGTTGGAGGTAGCAGTCCTCCTATCTTCTGGGTCTAAACCAGCTATGTCGGATTCAACCCTGTCTAAGTCTGAATGAGCTTACATCTTAGCTTCTATGGCATCCTGATGAAGCCAAAAACTGTCCTCACAAGGACCTCCTCATCTTGCATATGGTCTAGTGCATGGTCCACCAAACTCCCCAGGGTGAGGCAATGTACCTCAACATCATGAAAGGGTAGTGTAAATTTGGAATCTGGTTGCCTAGGAAAAAAGGTACAAAATGTTTAACTCCATTTCACATGTCAACTAATAGTAGTGATATACTAAAAGGGTTTGGCCTAAACACTACTACATCCCTGTCAATATGTTCAACCACCCAAATATGATACGCAAACAAGTTAATAGGCCACACAAAAATCAATATGTCCCTCAAATGGGTATGGCCATTTCAGGACTAAAAAATAATTGGTTGAAGTCGAATTACAGTACTAATAACAATTTGGTTTGACAAAGTTGCAATGTCGAGAACAAAGTAACGGGTTCACAATTATTGCAAAATTTAGTAGATAACTATTGGAAATAGCTTGAATTGTGAACAACCATCAAATTATTGACAGGTTGGAGGATTTTAATAACAGCTCCTAGAAAAACCTATGTACAGTCATGAAAATAGTTGACAACTATTTTACCTCATTAAATTATGCACACAAATTAGTTAAATTTTGTTACACTACTTGCAACTGAAAGCATCTAGGCCCCTGGTTGGTTTTAGTGATTAATGACAACGTAATATTATATGTGACTAACGTGTGTTTTGCAGAGGCAGATGGTAAGTTAGGTCGCATTACAGGTAGATGTACTACAACGGTGAAAACAATCCCAGAGATAAGAACTTGAAGCGACGGCTAAAGCGAAGAAACAAAAAGTGAAGGTCTTCGTATTCCGAGTGTCAAGGAGTTGCGGACACTCGTGATATAGTTAGGTCTTTTATTTTGTTTTAGCCGTACTATAAAGATGGGTTGTCGATGAGTAGTTTGACCAAGAGAGTTCTAGTGTAGTGTTGGTGCATATTCACACTCACATATAGTGCTAGGTGTCACTTTAGAACATACTCACAAGCTAGAACGAAAACTGAATTGAAAAACAGCAGAAAATAGAAACTAGGGTTTCTGGCTTTGGGGCATCGGACTGTTCGGTGTGCCCTCTGTCAGGTGGGGCCAGGTTGGCCCGGGGAAGGGTCTTCCCCAGCGCAGAAACCCGAGACGCGCTGTTCACAAGTCGAATTTTAGTGGCACACCGGACAGTGAACAACCATCTGCCCAACGGCTAGCTGTCAGAACTAGCCGTTGGAGTCGACCGTTGGCGCACCGGTGGCGCACCGGACTGTCCGATGCGCCCATGCGCAGCAGATTCCTGGTAACGACTAGTTGGTGGGTGAGGGCTATTTATACCCCCTCCACCCACCATATTAATTGTCTTGTTGCCCACATTTACTCCTACACTTCGGTAGAGCATTTGCAAGCACCACAAATCCTAGTGAGATGATTAGAAAATCTTAATCCCCCATTCGGACCTCATTAGCGCTAGCGAGAGCCACCTAGAGCACACACCGCATGCATTAGGCTTCTCTTGGTCAAGTGAAAGTCTACGTCTTGTTACTATTGGTGATTGGCATCACCTAGACGGCTTGGTGGCGTTGGGAGCTCGATGATCACCATGGAGATCTTATTGGTGACCCAACTCAAGTTTGTAAGCGGTTGTGAGGGATCCACTGTGCCGGAGTGGCAAAGGATCATCTCTTAGTGAGCACTTGGTTCTTGCGAGGACCAAAGGGGAGCGATACCCTTGCGCGGGTGCTCCAACGAGGACTAGTGGAGAGTGCCGACTCTTTGATACCTCGGGAAAAAATGGAGGAGTCTTCTAAACCTTGCTTTACATTCCGCACTTAATTCAAGCATTTTACATTGTGTATTTGTTTAGCAAGTATTTGAACCATTGTCTTAGCATTGTTGTATTTCTAGTATTATTGTGAAAGTCGCCTAGAGGGGGGGTGGATAGGCGAAACCTGAAAATTAAAACTTTACACCCCAACTAGATCCCTTGATTAGTGGTTAGAACAAGATTCACGATTATCGGAGTATAAAAACTAAGTCCTTCGCTTGTAAGGAGTATTGCTTTCAAATAATGCGAAATTGATGAATCAATACTACTAATAAGTCTAAGAGAATAAATCAAGAAGGCTTAGATAAGAAGAGCAATAACACAAGATCTTTCTTGCAAAGTGTTGCTTCACTAAATGAGAATTTAACTTAAAGCAACACCAAATAGTATTAGCAAAGAATAGTGCAAGAAAAACTTAGAAAGGGAAAGAACAAACAAATCACAAGCAATAAGCACACGAGACACGGGTGATTTGTTTTACCGAGGTTCGGCCCTTGAAGGCCTAGTCCCCGTTGAGGAGTCCACTAAGGACGGGTCTCTTTCAACCCTTTCCCTCTCTCAACCGATCCCCAAGATCGGCGAGCTCTTCTTCTTCTCAAGGATCACTTAAGACCCCGCAAGGATCACCACACACTTAGGTGTCTCTTGCTAGCTTTACAAGCCTCCAAAACTTTGGAGGAAGTTCAATGGGAGTCAAAACTCCACGCACAAATGAACGCAAGATGTAGCACACACTTTCACTCAATCAATCTCATAAGGCACTAGAGCTAAACTCTCACAAGAGGCTCTTCTTTGCTTGCTTTCTCTTTTGTGGCACTTGTGTGGTTTGTAGTAGTCTAAATCTTGTGTATAGGATGGATCAATGAATAGAGGTGGTTGGGAGGGCTTGAATATGTCAACTATATGACTTGGAATGATGCTTGGGCTTCCACACCTTGAAGTGGCCTGTTGGGGTGGTATTTATAGCCACCAACCAAATTATAACCGTTGGAGAAGGCTGCTGGCGATGGGCACACCGGACAGTGTCCGGTGCACCACCGGACAGTGTCCGGTGCGCCGCCATGTCATCTTGTAGTTAGGGCTTGGAGCTGGTCGACCGTTGGAGGCTTTGTCCTCATGCGGCACCGGACAGTCCGGTGCCCCTCTGACCATCTGCTCTGACTTCTGAATTGCACTGTTCACTTTGCAGAGTCGACCGTTGCGCGCAGGTAGCCGTTGCTCCGCTGGTACACCGGACAGTCTGGTGGCACACCAGACAGTCCGGTGAATTATAGCGGAGCTGCGCCTGGGAAACCCGAAGCTGAGGAGTTTGAGCTGATTCACCCTGGTGCACCGGACACTGTCCGGTAGTGCACCGGACAGTCCGGTGCGCCAGACCAAGGCACACTTCGGTTTCCTTTTTGCTCCTTTCTTTTGAAGCCTAACTTGTTCTTTTGATTGGTTTGTGTTGAACCTTTGGCACCTGTAGAATGTATGATCTAGAGCAAACTAGTTAGTCCAATTATTTGTGTTGGGCAATTCAACCACCAAAATCATTTAGGAAAAGGTTTGATCCTATTTCCCTTTCAATCTCCCCCTTTTTGGTGATTGATGCCAACACAAACCAAAGCAACTATATAAGTGCAGAATTGAACTAGTTTGCATAAGGTAAGTGCAAAGATTACTTGGAATTAAACCAATATACATTTCATAAGATATGCATGGATGCTTTCTTTATATTTAACATTTTGGACCACACTTGCACCACTTGTTTTGATTTTGCAAATTCTTTTGTAAATTCTTTTTCAAAGTCTTTTTGCAAATAGTCAAAGATAAATGAATAAGATTTCGAGAAGCATTTTCAAGATTTGAAATTTTCTCCCCCTGTTTCAAATGCTTTTCCTTTGACTAAACAAAACTCCCCCTCAATGAAATTCTCCTCTTAGTGTTCAAGAGGGTTTTAGAGATTAATTTTGAAAGGGGTCATACCAATTTTGAAATTATATCAAAATTAAGATATCAATTGAAAAACTTCTCTTAATACAAATTGAAAGACTACAATTTTTGAAATTGGTGGTGGTGCGGTCCTTTTGCTTTGGGGCTAATACTTTCTCCCCCATTGGCATGAATCGCCAAAAACGGATACTTGTGAGTGAAATATAAGCCATTTTTACGTTCTCTCCCTTTTGGCAAACAATATATGAGTGAAGATTATACCAAATTGGAGAGCTGGCGGAATACCGACAAGGAAGGATAATACCGAAGATGTAGAGTGGAAGCGATATCTTTGCCGAATACTCCATTTCCCTTTCAATCTAAGACTTAATACACAAGATGCTCATGGAAACATATTAGTCTTAGCCTTAGCACAATAGTGATAGGAAATATGCAAATGTACCAAAGGAAAGAGACATGATTAAAAAGATATGTCAATTAAGCTTAAACAATTCTATATAATATAGATTGCTCCCCCTAAATATGTGTCGGGAGAGGAATACGAATTTTGGCCTTTAAATGCCAAGTGCATATAGTTAGGTTAATGAGGTCATATCTATATCATAGAGAATGTGTAGTTCATTGTGTCATAGTATAAGTGTAATGCTCATGACAGTTTATGCACTAATGAAAGCATGTTATAGACAACTTAAGCATTTTCCCTTAAGGATTTCAAAGAGGATTAAGGACCATCCACCTTTGGAACAAAGGCAGCTTATCGTCGTTAGAAGGTTAAGCTTTAAGCTCTTTGACAATAAAATCACTTCACCCAGCTTTAACAAAGATGCAAGAATGAATGTTTGAGTAGTTAAACTAGATATGAAGCAGGGGTAATGCATGAACATGCTTTCTCTTCCTTTTTATACAAGATATGCAAAGAAAGTATGGAAAAAGGAAGATTTAGGTACAAGTTAGAATGAAAGGAAGTTGTTTTACCCTTTTGTACCTTCACATAGAGACACTCTCTTCATTGTGCGTTGTCCTTAGTCTTAGATGCTTAAGACCTATACTTAAGACAATATATGGAAATATTTTTCACAAGAAAGAGTTCTACAACTAGTGATCCTTTTCTAAGTCATTGTTAGCATATATCAAATAGATCACAAATTGCATAGATGTATCATGAATTCTCCTTTTAACTTAGTGCATATCAAGAGAGATATTGATTGAAATTACATGAGGCACTAAGAAGCATAAGTGTTAATTGAAGTTTATTCAATGATCAAACACACAACAGATGCGATCAAAAGAACAACATAGGCATTGGATCATTAAACAAGCTTAACATGGGAGAATCCAGTAAATATGCTACTTTAACAATGAAAGCTACAATCCTTGATAAAGGTGATATTACTTTACCAAGATGAATTGACATGTAGTAGCATACTTCATGAGAAACTTATTCTTATACTTGAGACTATATGAGATTACTAAGATAAAGTGTTAGTCTCAATATAATTAAGATTTAGAAATATGCTCCCCCTAAAGATATGCATCAAGAAATTGAATGAATTGGATAGATGTACTTACTTTTAAAACAAATAGGGAGAATCATTATTCATCTTGATCGAGGCTTACAAAATTTGCAATAAACATTTTATGCCTAGTATTCTCACAATGAAAAAGATTTAGAATGCTTACAACCACACCATTGATTATTTTGAAGATCTCATTATCCAAGTAGGTGTTGTTGCTCTTGATGTCTTCCTTTTTCATTTGAGTGTCCTCCCTTTATAGTTGACTCTTTTTCCTTCCAAACTTATTGAAAATACTCAAGAGAGATGTTAATAGTACAAGTGAGTATATGATGAAGAATGATTTCTTTTAGATAAGGAGTATAAACAATTTATCATTCACAAGTCACACAGACATGAAGTAAAATCCTTAACATTAGTGCACATTATTAGAAAAGAGGAATAAGCACCTTTTAAATATCTTGATCAATCATAGGAATTTTACTTCTTCATATTGAAATTATTATCATGACTTAAAAGCAAATCAATATGAGAATAGATATAGCAAAGGCATGAATTAGATTCTAATGGACAAGTGCATTTATGAGAATGAGATTGAATGCACATCTAGCTGACTTAAGTCCAATAAAGAATCTATTCTTCACATAGGTAGAATTTAGAGTAAATAACCATTGATGGGAACTATATTTGATTAAGAAGATGAATTCCCATACCTTTACGTTTACCTTTCTTCCTTTGGGTGAAGAGTAACCCTTGAGGCTTGCGGCTTGCTCTTACTCTCTTGTAGATTTTCATAAGAAAGCTCAAGAGATATGTCATTAGTAATACAAGCACTAGTTTCCCTTTGTGTAATCATTTTGATAAGGAATGGAAAATATATTACTAAAGCATGGAAACTTTATAATATGAACTAGGTTATTCCATGATGTATGCTTAATTTTGCTTACAAAACAAGCATAGATAATTCTTTAGGATTATGAGAATAAATCTAATTCATAACATGGAGAGCGATAAATATAGAACAATCATATTCAATTTAAGCAAGAGGCAAAACAACATAAATCATTGGATTGACTTTTCTTTTCATGTTAGATTACGCATCTCCAAAGAGAAACTTATTCTCTATAAGTGAGACTACTTGGGTTATTTAGATAAAAGCATTAGTCTCACTCTTCTAGTTATAGAGAGATTTTTCCTTTTATAAGTGTCCTAAGGATTTGAATTCCTTACATGACACCTTATTCTTTTAAGAACATGGAATATCTCTCTATATCTAGAACATGGCAATGATAGGATAAATAGTGTAAAGCATGCCATGAGTTACTTTACAATTACTAAAAGCATGTATATTGCCAAAGTATAGAAATGATGAATATGCAATCTACCATATGAGAGGAATTTCTTTAAAGAATGGTGACATAATTTAAAGACATTTGAAGTGCTTTCTATGTGACTACACAAGACACACAAGAAATGATAATTTAAGATACTTGCACTTAAAAGCATAATTGTTACCATCCTTTGGCTTTCCTCCATGTTGTAGGCCTTGACTTTTCGGCATAGGATTAATTCTTTATTTCCTACAATATCAATATCTTCCCTAAGATGATATGAGTTTTAGATATAACAACTCAAAATAACTTTGGGTCAATCTTGGATATAGATCATTGAAGATTGATAGTTTGAGTTAAGAAAAATTGAATTAACTCTCTCAAGCACCCCAAAGTTTCATACCATCGCCTTCTCCTGCAAGGCTTGTCAAGCATATTTTGGTACCCATCTCTTGATGGGTCCATCAAGGTTAGTCAACAAGGATCTAGGAACCCAAATGTCCTTTATGCTAGCACTAGGTAAACTCATTACCTTTCTAGCACAAGTTGCAATTTTGGGTTGCCTAGTTACAAGAGAATTAATTGACAAGCTAGGAGTGGGATTGTTACCAATGGGACAATCCTTGCATTGATGTCCCTTCTTTCGGCATATGTAGCATAGGCGATCCTCAAGTCTTGAAGATTTCTTCTTTCCTTATTTCTTTCTTGCTACATGGTTAGTGAATATTTTCTTTTCTAACACTATGCCTTTTTGTTTTAAATGGGGACAAGACCTAAACAAGTGTCCCTTCTTGGAGCATTTAAAACAAAGTTTATCATCCTTGTTAATAATCAAGTCATTTTTAATATAGGGACATGTCCTAATCGAGTGCCCCTTTTCAAAGCATTCACTACACTTCTTACTTCTCTTAGTGTGAAGTGTGACTTGATTATTACCTTGGATGTTACCTTTTATGGAGGCATGGTTGAGGCTTTTGGAAGAGGTATTGATTTTCTTCTTTTGTTCTCTCCTCTTGGCAATCCTCAAGTCCTTTACATTTACTTCAAGGGATTTAGTGCATGCCACGGTTGTTCCCGTCTCAAGCTTCTTCACCATGTGATCACGATTATCTTGAGAAGGTTGAGCAATGCACTTCCCTTTTAGTTGTGTCAAGCTCATTTTTAGCCTCTCATTTTCTTCTTTGAGCTTTTGATATGTATCATCATTTGTTCCTGCAAATTCTAGCTCAAAGGAAGATTTGCTTGTCGACGGACAACAAGCATTAGCACATGGTAATGTAGTTTCAATTTGAATACATGTGCATGAGTGAGGTTGTTGGGATTTTAAGTTTTCTATCACAACCTCATGAGCAATATTTAATATGATATGATCATCCATAATATTTTCATGAGAACATAGGAGCATATCATATTTTTCTTGAAAAGCTAGATTTTCATATTTTAGCTTTTCTACTTGGTCCTTAAGCAAGGCATTCCTATTTACTAATTGAGCGATACAATGTAAAGTGTTATCTTGCTCAATTGAAATAGTTTCATACCTTTGGACCAAATCAACATGAGAGCACTTTAGCTCCTCATGTTCTTTAGTCAACTCGTCAAAGTGTAGCATTTTCATGGAGAGAACATTTTCTAGCCTTTGACGAGCTTCGCTTTGCTCTCTCGCTCTTTCTAGAAGTTTTAGCATGACCGCCTTATATTCTTGGCTTAGGCGAGCGTAGAGTTGCATGAAGCTTCTTTCTTCCTCCTCATCCTCGTTTGTGCTTCCACTATCATTTTCATTAGCCACACAACATATGTGGGAATCGAAGTGGGAAGACAAACCTCTTGGAGAGGTGGATTCATCGTTTGGTCTCCATTGGTCATTTTCTACTTCTTCCTTGCAAGGGTTAGTATCACAAAGACCAAAGGAAGTAGAAGCACAAAATGAACTATCATGTTTGGACTCATCAAATTTGACTTTAATTCTAGTCCAAATATCATGCGCATCACGAATAGATTCATTATAATTTGATATGAAGGCACGATAATCTTCATTGTTAAGAGAATTACTTAAGATGTCATAAGCTAGATAGTTTAAGCGTATACATCTTTGATCTTCCTCGGAAGCATTTTTCCTATCATAACTAGGATGAATAATACTCTTGTCTAAAATTTGTTCTAATTGTGGATCTACGGTTCTAAAAGCATTTATCACTCTAGTAGACCATGAATCATAATTAGAACAATCGGAAAGTAATATCTCAAGAGTTACCTCCTTGTTCTCCTTTGGAGTTGTCTTCTTATTCTTTTGGGATCTTCTACGAGCCATCACTTCGAGTTGTTAGACTCAATATGAAGTGTCTTGCTTTGATACCAACTGAAAGTCGCCTAGAGAGGGGGGGTGGATAGGCGAAACCTGAAAATTAAAACTTTACACCCCAACTAGATCCCTTAATTAGTGGTTAGAACAAGATTCACGATTATCGGAGTATAAAAACTAAGTCCTTCGCTTGTAAGGAGTATTGCTTTCAAATAATGTGGAATTGATGAATCAATACTACTAATAAGTCTAAGAGAATAAATCAAGAAGGCTTAGATAAGAAGAGCAATAACACAAGTTCTTTCTTGCAAAGTGTTGCTTCACTAAATGAGAATTTAACTTAAAGCAACACCAAATAGTATTAGCAAAGAATAGTGCAAGAAAAACTTAGAAAGGGAAAGAACAAACAAATCACAAGCAATAAGCACACAAGACATGGGTGATTTGTTTTACCAAGGTTCGACCCTCGAAGCCTAGTCCCCGTTGAGGAGTCCACTAAGGATGGGTCTCTTTCAACCCTTTCCCTCTCTCAACCGATCCCCAAGATCGGTGAGCTCTTCTTCTTCTCAAGGATCACTTAAGACCCCGCAAGGATCACCACACACTTAGGTGTCTCTTGCTAGCTTTACAAGCCTCCAAAACTTTGGAGGAAGTTCAATGGGAGTCAAAACTCCACGCACAAATGAACGCAAGATGTAGCACACACTTTCACTCAATCAATCTCACAATGCACTAGAGCTAAACTCTCACAAGAGGCTCTTCTTTGCTTGCTTTCTATTTTGTGGCACTATTGTGGTTAGTAGTGGTCTAAATCTTGTGTATAGGATGGGTCAATGAATAGAGGTGGTTGGGATGGCTTGAATATGTCAACTATATGACTTGGAATGTTGCTTGGGCTCCCACACCTTAAAGTGGCCGGTTGGGGTGGTATTTATAGCCACCAACCAAATTGTAGCCGTTGGAGAAGGCTACTGGCGATGGGCGCACCGAACAGTCCGGTGCACCACCGGACAGTGTCCGGTGCGCCGCCACGTCATCTTGTAGTTAGGGCTTGGAGCTGGTCGACCGTTGGAGGCTTTGTCCTCATGCGGCACCGGACAGTCCGGTGCTACACCGGACAATCCGGTGCCCCTCTGACCATCTGCTCTGACTTCTGAATTGCACTGTTCACTTTGCAGAGTCGACCGTTGCGCGCAAGTAGCCGTTGCTCTGCGGGTGCACCGGACAGTCCAATGAATTATAGTGGAGCTGCGTCTGGGAAACCCGAAGTTGAGGAGCTTGAGCTGATTCACCCTGGTGCACCGGACACTGTCTGGTGGCACACCGGACAGCCCGGTGCGCCAGACCAGGCACACTTCGGTTTCCTTTTTGCTCCTTTCTTTTGAAGCCTAACTTGTTCTTTTGATTGGTTTGTGTTGAACCTTTGGCACCTGTAGAATGTATGATCTAGAGCAAACTAGTTAGTCCAATTATTTGTGTTGGGCAATTCAACCACCAAAATCATTTAGGAAAAGGTTTGATCCTATTTCCCTTTCATATTCTCTTATTGCTAGTTGTCGGGGTGAAGTTGGGCTCTTGCTTAGGTTTTAATTAGTGTTGATTTTTAGAAAAGCCCAATTCACCCCCCTCTTGGGCATCGTGATCCTTTTAGCAACAAAATGTGCACACATCAAAACAAGCGCTTCTACCATATGTAGTTGTTGCACAATAATGGTCCTCCTTAGGATTTGCAACCGTTTAACAATAGCTATGTGACCACAGATTTATGTCGGATGCACGGAAATTGTAAGATTTTACATTTCTTTACCTTGGTTCGCAAACATTGAAGCGACATAGTGGTGTATAAAAGGAAGCACTTGTTTTTCAATTCCAAACAGATTCACGTCAGATTTAACCAAAACTATAGCATGAGGTACACATATTACAATCCAAAATGAATTATCTAGTTCTCGAGTTGTACACAGTTTATCACGTGTTTTACACATTCCAACCCTAAACTCCAACCGTGGACGAACAAGTCAAGATTGTCCGAATCGTGCATGCAAACATCGTTTGTGCTATGGAAAATTAAAGTAAGGAAATTGAAGATCTACAAATTGGGGAATAGGATCCATACAAAAACTTGGGGGTCAGATCCAAATCCACGCTCGTGGCCGACTCGATTTGCTTGTCGCGCTCTGCTCGACGACGCTTCGTGGCCTCCTCCTTGTCACCATCGTCGAGATCCGCCGATTCCGAAGACCGGTGTCAATCGATGGCTCCTCATGTTGCCTACCTTCAACGCCATGGTTGCCCCCGTGCCGAGTCGATAAACCGCGAATCCAGGATGACTCCCTCACTCGACCGCGGTCACTGCTGCTTCGACGCCGTCTTTGGCGAGCTGCTGTGCGCTCGGCCAAATCCGTCTCTCTGCTTCCATCCTCGGCAAGTCATTTCTGTCCCGCGCAAATGCGAAGGAGAGCCTGTCAGGCTGTACGCAACGCAGCCCCCTCAGTATCCCCCTCCCCTTGCATGGGGGCTGTAGGGGGCACTCCACAGCCGCAGCGGTGCCCCCTACAGCGCCCCCTACGCGCCGACCCTTTTCTCTCTCCCCTCAGATCTAGCGTGTCACTGTTCATCACCCTAAACATTGTGATGTGGGTCCACGAGTAATTGTTAGTAGATAAAAAATTGATAGTTGATATAGAAAATGATATTTTATAGTTGTATTGGGGTATATAGGAGTATTTAGGGGGAACCGCTGCGGGAGATGAAAAAATAGGGAGAAAAATAGGGGGGAAAGTGATATAGGGGGGAAATTTAGGGGTAATGGTTGCGGATAGCCTCATGCTGCTGCTGGGGAGGGGGGAGCGCTTCATCGGGGAGAAACAGAAGAATGTCGTGCGACAGGGTGTCGTGAAGGGGAGACGATTGTTGCTGGTAGCGGTGTCCTGTTGCCGCTATTGGAGGGGAGGGGGAAGGGGGAGCGACATCCGGATAGCCTATGACTATCCGTAAATGTTCCCTCAAAATTTGACCCCCTATATCACACTTTCACGCCACACCACCTAGATTTCACCCTCTATTTTTCTTCCTCTCGCAGCGTTATCTCTAAATTCTCTCTATGCCCCACTACGTTCTCTCTATGCCCCACTACAAGCACAAAATATCATTTTTATATCTACCTAACATTCATTATCGTTTTTTCCAGCTAACAATTATTGACGTGGACACAGTGTTTAGAGAACAACCTAGATCTAAGATGAGTGCCACCCTCTAGGACCGTAGCACCCGCATGGACAGCGCTGAGGCGCTTGGAGGCGTATTGTACCCATACAGGCCCTACAGTAACAGGGGAGTGGTAGACGCTGCACTCAGTCTATAGCTCCACTGCCGATCAACGACAACGACAACATGAGGGCTAGTTTGGGAACACTATTTTTCTAAGTGATTTCTAATTTCCCAAGGGAAAATGAACTAATTTCTTTTGGAAAGTTGAAATCGCTCGGAAAAATATAGTTCCCAAACTAGTCCAAAAAGGGTTCTTCTTCCATTTTTTACTCTGGCCTCATACATGTAGTTAGTGCTGGGAATTGGGCCAGGCCGGGCCAGCCCGGCCCAAGCCCATCGTGCTTCGTGCCAAACGGGTTCGGGCTAGGAAAGCCCAAACAATTTTTGGGCCGTGCCGTGCCAGCCCGAAGTATAAAAACAGTGGCCCAGCCCGGCCCTAAACCACGTCGTGCCTTCGTTGGGCCGTGCCGGCCCAAGCCCGGCCCGTATATTTGACCACATAAAATCAAAATATTATAACTATATAAAGTTCATAGCTTACTAAATTAAAGATATTAAACAATTATAGCATCATTTAACCACATAAACTCCAAATATAACAACAATATAAAGTCGATATCTTACTAAATTAAAGAAATTAAACAGATTGGGCTTAATTGGGCCGTGCCGGCCCAAGCGCCATCTATGCGTGCCGTGCCGGGGGCCCGACGGGTCGGAATTTAAGGCCCGGCCCAGGCCCGCCTTCGGGCCGTGCTAGCCCGGCCCATATTATTTCGTGTCGGGCCGTGCTTTAGGCTCTTATTTTCGGGCCGTGCTCGTGTTGGCCCGAAAAGCCCGGCCCAGATTCCCAGCATTACATGTAGTCCAATGTGCTTGGTAGCCTTTCCCAGCCTACCCATTGGAGCTGTCGTGACCTCGTAGGGGTCCTCGCTGTGCCGATCACTCCTGCCCTGCCACTAATAAATGAGACAGCCGACCTCGACCAACCGGGCACCGGCGACCGCTCCTCGTCCACGGCTGCTGCTGGCGCCCAAGCGGGCATGGCGTGTGTGGCGACGTGGCGTGGTGGTCCATGCAATACTCGCGGAATGAAGTGCTATAGCTAGCAGAGACGGACAAATAGGCTTAAGCTTAAGGAAGGATCATATCTACGAGAGGGACGCGCAACCTCCTGCAATGAACACACCCTATATATCCAGCTGGTCCATCCCTGCAGACGTGCTCTGTGTTTAGGTCCATGAGGCGATCGCGTATTCAGGCCGGCGCTTTTCTGATAGCCCAGCCTACTTGCCCCCAACACCGACCGCGGGGGAGGAACCAGCGCGAGGCCCGGGCCGGCAGTGCCCCTGGCTCCCCAGTCCCCACAATGGCCAATGCAGCATGCATGCATAGATCGAGTAGATTGTTGCTCGAAAGCGACAGCAGCCGGCACGGTTGTTGCTTGTGGGTGGTGAAAAGGCAGGCAGCCACACACACCAGATCGCCTAGCTAGCTAGCGCACTCGTGGTTTCTGGAGCTGTGTTTGGACCTGGGACACTCGAGCTCGTATCGCTGTTTCTCCTTCTCTGTTTCCTGATGCTACCAGACCTGGCGTGTTGTCTGGAGTGCCAGGACGTACTCTCGCGCCGGCGGCAGTACGCGCGCGTGGCACGGGCCAACCACCCGCAGCTATTGGGCACGAGCAGGATCCCCTACCTGCCTGACGAGTCCCGTGCCCCCAAAGGGAGGAGTCTATCGTTCTGTTGTACGCCCTGGGCTAAGTCTGCTGAATTTTTATTTCTTTTCTCCTCTCGTCTTGATTATTTTACAATGGAGCAACTTATATGAACCACACTTTCTACTCACCGGGTGGCCTAGAATGTGGATCTATCCTTGACCGCCACATTATTTTTCTTACGTATTCTTTTGTCGTTTTAATGAAATATAAATATAAATGATTACATAATTACCTAGATAAAATTTACTTAATTCATAACAAACAAACACATCCTCTACTTATAGACCAAATATACTAGTTGACATGGCGCACGAGTGAATCAATCAAAACATGCCACGTCGCTAAGGACGAATGGTACCAACCGACTTGAGTCGGTATCGATCGAACCGTCCAACGCATCGTTGGTATCGACCAGCGTTGATTTCATCGTGGTTGGTACCGATTGGACGATCGAACCAACGGACATAGGGACTGACACGGTTGCTATCAACTGTCTCGTCACCCACGTCAATGTGTTCATAGAATAGGCTTGTGTCTGAACCAACCTTAGGCTCACCCACGTCTAGCGCTACGTCGTGCCACATCGGTTATCGATTCTACTATTGACTCTTGTAAGTCCTTATCTACCGCAACGTTTAAGTGCGCAACCTTTAGCCTCAACCTACATTCACCTCGGCGCCACAACATCTTTTCTTTTGTAGATTTTAGTTGACATGAAACACATCGTTTATTAAAATAAAAATACATATGTTTACATAATTAAGCAAATAAAATACATAATTCATAGAAAACAAGTAAAAAAACCCATATCTTAAACATAAAATACAAATTATATAATTCATAAATATAACCAATAAATTGTTAGTCCTCTTCATATTCTATCGTTTCTTTCTCCTCTAATTTAACTTGTTTTTGTCGACTTTTTAAGATCAACTTGTGGACCCTTTTGTGTCTTCGTCCATATTGGCGGTGGAACGATCTATCAATTTCTTAAATTGCTCAAATAATTTAGTTTGAGTGATCCCCTTGCTACCCTTGTAGAGCTTCCTTAACATTCCTTTCTACATAGATGCATTAACATTCCTTTTCTACATAGATGGAGAGTTGTTGACTTGCTGCTATTTATTGTTGGGACCTTCCCGTTCTATTGAGCTCTTGCCCTATCATGGTCATGACCAATATGGCACAGTGTGTCCATATATTCATGCAATCTTGAGCTATGATATCCGTCTAAGTTGAGATGGTATCTTTTGCTCCCATGATTCAAGCCATTTCACCGTGCTTCGCGCACCACTAGGGGCTAATGGTGAAGAGTGTGCCACATGCACACCACTTGGGGCTAATGCATAAAATGGAGGACAAGCACCATATAAGAAAGGAACACCAAACGAGGGACATAATGGAGAAGGAGCACCATATGATCCATATAGAGGAGCACCATATGGATATCCATATAGGCCTGGAAAGTGAATTGTGATGAAGGAGGAGCATCGGTGGTAGGAGCTTCGGTGGAAGGAGAAGGATTGTCGATGATAAGATTATAATTCAGAGGAGGAAGAGTATTCATGGAAGGTCAATAGAAATATAGAAGAGGTCAGTAGGATATGACATATGAGTATGGAAATGGAGGTTATGGAGTAGGGAAAGGAAATGGACAAAAACATTTCTCTCAACGATTATGTAGGGAGAAAGGCTATCAAAAAGACCTCCTCACACTGGCAGAGTATTGCAAAGTTGTGGAGATTGACCGTTTGGTAATAAGTCGGTGAAGGTTTGAACTCTACATCTATATTAAAAAAGATTGGACGCCTACAATATAAAAGAAGATGAGTGAAATGGGGAGTACGGGGTGTGAATAAATCTGAACACGCTCCCTTCATTTATAGATCAAACTCTGATTTTTCTTGAATTTTTATTTTTTTTATTTTTTTGAAATTTTGGACCTTGAACAGTTTAGAATGGTTAACCCATGTGACATACGCCTGAAAAACATGTCACGTCGCTTAAAATGATCGGGACCGACCAGTTTAAATCAGTAACAACTGAACCGAACAATCAGAATCGGCCACGTGTAATTGCCTGATAGGTACCGACCTCACCGTTCAACGGACTGATTGGAGTACGGGCTAACGCAGTCGACACGACACGATCGTTACCAACCAACCGCCGGTACCTGTTACCGTTCAGGGTTGGAAGTTGGAACCAGCCTTGATAGCCATTCTCATCGCATGATCCGGCTGCCTGATTCAGGCATGCGGCAATGTAGTTTTCAGACGAATTGGTAATCCCGGAACATGCCCTCAGCGACCTTGAGCAGCACGTGACCCGTAAGAGCTTGTTCGGTTAGCTCTCAATCCATATGGATTGAATGAGATTGAGTGAGTTTAAATCCCAAGCAAGTTAATTTTTTTACGATTTTTTTCAATCTCATTCAATCCATAGGTAACGGGATTAACCGAACAAGGCCTAAATGGAAGCGCCCTCGATCATGCTGCGACGGACCCAGAAGGGCGTCCGTCTCAAAACACGCGAGCCTAAGGCTATCCGCAACTGTTACCCTTAAATTTTTCCCTCTATTTCACTTTTCTCTCCTATTTCCCCCCTTTTTTCATCCCCACAGCGGTTCCCCCTAAATACCCCCTAGACCCCACCACAACTATAAAATATCATTTTCTACATTAACTATCAATTTTTTATCTACTAACAATTACTCATGAACCCACGACACAGTGTTTAGGGGGATGAACAGTGACATGCTAGATCTAGGAGGAGAGAGAAAAGAGTCGACGTGTAGGGGGGCGCTGTAGAGGCACCGCTGTGGCCGTATAGTGCCTTTACAGGCCGCATGCAAGAGAAGGGGGCTGCGTAGGACCGTTGCAGTTAGTCTGGAGATGAAGTTCTGCAAGCAAGCCTGCAGTGCAACTTCAGCTTACTTTACCGCTCACCAAACAATCGCCTATTCTGTCGTCCGTCCACGCAGACGTCACGTAGGCAAAGGCACCCAGCGCCAGCGCGGCCGTCGCGCGCTGCTATAAATAAATCCCCTTCACGCAACTCGCTCCCGCCTCCACGCAGCTCCACTCCACGGGCTAGCAGCAGCAGCAGCTTCCCCATGCATGCAATGGCGTGGTGGGGCGGCGAGGAGGGCGAGCCGTTATTCCCGTCCGTGGACAAGTGCGACGCGTCCCGCCTCGGTCGGGACTCCACGCTGGTGGCGGACCTGGACGGCGCGCTGCTCCGCTCCCCGGACGCCTTCCCCTACTACGCGCTCGTCGCCTTCGAGACGGGCGGCGCGGCGCGCCTGGCGCTGCTGCTGCTGCTGGCGCCGCTGGCCGCGGCGCTGCGCCGCGCGGTGTCGGAGTCCGCGGGGGAGCGGGTGCTGGTGTTCGCGGCCACGGCGGGCGCGCGCGTCGCCAACGTCGAGTCCGCGGCGCGCGCCGTGCTGCCCAGGTTCTACGCCGCCGACGTGCGCCGGGACGCGTGGCGCGTCTTCTCCGCGTGCGGGGGGCGGAGGCTGGTGCTCACCGCCGCGCCGCGGGTCATGGCCGAGCCGTTCCTGCGGCGGTACCTCGGCGCCGACGCCGTCGCCGGCACGGAGCTCGCCGCGTGGCGGGGACGCGCCACGGGGTGGGTGGACGCGCGCCGCGGCGGCGTGCTCGTCGGCGAGAGCAAGGCCCAGGCGCTGCGGCAGATGCTCGACGCCGGGGAGGTGCCCGATGTCGGGCTCGGCCACCGGAGATCGGATTACGCCTTCATGAGTTTCTGCAAGGTTTCGCATACATATATTAACCAACAACCATCCCAAAAAAAAAAGGAAAATGAAACTGGAACAAATGTATTGCCAAAGCTGCAACGCTAATACCTTTTGCGCATCACTTCGCACCAGTGCATGCAAGCAAGCTATTCACTTTGCATACACTGGATTCATATTCGGGGTTTTGTGGGAAAAAAAAGACTACAGTGTTTATTTAGCCATCGATCTCCTTCTTAGCGTGACAAACCCTAAATCAAAGTTTAGCTACCGAAAAGCTAAAAGCTCAGAAAAGCCAAATTTGTATGGGTACCAAAAAGACTAGTTTTATAGGGTTTTTTTGTAGCTTCTAGAGTTTAGGTAGCTAATAAAATCATCGAAAAATTATCACTAAATTTTTTGTATAAGTTGTTGTTGGGTTTTTTGTTCTAAGTAGTTAATGATAGTTTTTCAATAACATTATTAGTTTACTAAACTCAGAAAACTATAAAAAAAACCCTACAATATTAGACTTTTCTACTTCCCTTATAAACTTAGTTTTTTACCTTTAGCTTACAGAAGCTAAACTAAAAGGCTAGAATTTGTTTTTATCTTCTGGCTTTTAATGTTAAGAAGCTGCATGGAGCACAAAAATTATACCGTAGTAGATTAGATTATAGTTGCATTTTAGGTACTACCTGAAAGATTGGCATGCGTAGAATTAAGGCCCCGTTTGGTTTGGGGTATATATGCAGAATCTGAGATGATTTTTCCTGAGTACGTATATATGCAGGAGGCCTACCTGGTGCCGCGGACGCCGGTGGAGGCCGTGCGCGCGGACGAGCTGCCGAAGCGGGTCGTCTTCCATGACGGCCGCCTGGTGCAGCGCCCGACCCCGCTCGTGGCCCTTCTCACCGTGCTGTGGTTCCCCGTCGGCCTGCTGCTATCGCTGGTCCGCGTCGCCGCGGGGGTGCTGCTCCCGATGCGGTGGCTCCGCGTCGCGTTCCACGCGCTGGGCGTGCGCGTCGTCGTGCGGGGGACGCCGGCGGCGGCGGCGGCGGCGGCGACACGCACGGGGGTGCTCTTCGCCTGCAGCCACCGCACGCTCCTGGACGCCGTCTTCCTCTCGGTGGCGCTGGGCCGGCCCGTGGCCGCCGTGACCTACTCGCTGTCCCGCCTCTCGGAGTTCCTGTCCCCGATCCGCACCGTGCGGCTCACCCGCGACCGCGCCGCCGACGCGGCCACCATCGGGCGCGTGCTCGCCGAGGGCGACCTCGCCATCTGCCCCGAGGGGACCACGTGCCGGGAGCCGTTCCTGCTGCGGTTCTCGGCGCTGTTCGCCGAGCTCACCGACGCCGTCGTGCCGGTGGCGGTGGAGTGCCGGATGGGCATGTTCCACGGCACCACGGCGAGGGGGTGGAAGGGGATGGACCCCTTCTACTTCTTCATGAACCCGAGCCCGGTGTACACGATCACGTTCCTCGACAGGCTGCCGCCCGAGCTCACCTGCGGCGGCGGGAACAAGTCCGGCCACTGGGTGGCCAACTACGTGCAGAGGCTTATAGCCTCCACGCTGTCCTACGAGTGCACCGGCCTCACCCGGAAGGACAAGTACAGGGAGCTAGCAGACAACGACGGCCTAGTTTTAAACTTTTAATTTGTAAAACTTCGTCGCCACTGTAGATTGCGTAATAATCTTGTTCTGTCCTGGTGGCGCTGAATATATTGACAATCGACCACTGCCTGCTGGACACGACATGGCGTTAGAACAGCAGCTTCATTTTTCTTTTTCTTTCATTACCAGGCAAAACGATTTGCCGAAGCTGCTCCTGCTCCTGCCACTGCCACCGTGCCCAGATGCAGAGGTGGATATTCCACTTACCCAAAAAATAAAAATTACGGGTCCGGTTTTACACTAAAAAAAGCACTACTCATTGGTGATCGGTCCTTCAAATTGCATCGTATCTTCGTATCAAGTAACAACAAACTAAAATATTAAACCAGCATAGATCTATATTGAACATTACCAAATAATAAATTTATATTGTACTAACCCACTTCATGCCTTCGAATCATTACTATATATATAAAGAGAGATGTTGGGGCCTTTGGCTTTCGAATGTCCTCAAAAACATGATTTAACAATATTTCTGAAGTATGATACATGAACAGGTACCTTCGGACTTATGTCAAAACCACAGTGTGAAGAAGCATAAAGAATACTAAGGATGGTGCATAGCCGAAGCTATGCGCAGAGGAGCTTCGGCATGATAGCAGAAAAGGAAACCGACTTAAAAGAGGAAAAGACTATTTATACCCCGATGGATTACTATAGAGTTATTAGCAACGGTAAAGGACATGAGTGTAATTTTACATGGGCTGCGTCACGTGCCTATAAATAGATGAACAGTGCTCCTGTACTATTCACGCTGACTTGGCATTTGCCTTTGCGTCACGCTTGTACTTTTACCTTCCTTCAAGCCGAAGGTACCTTTGTAACTTATTATCATTTCTATTTTTCCATAATAATGAAATAAAAATGAGTTGATGGTAATACATAACTGTTTATGTTACTTTTTGTATTTCATATGTCTCCTCCGTTATTTATATGTTATATTGACGAAGGTACGTCCTCCATAAACTTTGTCCGAAAATCATTATTTCTTAAGGGAAATAATGCTTCGAAGGACGAAGGACTTTAATGTTTAACATTTTCTGTGTTGCCTTGTTCTTAACTCATAGCATTTGAGAACAAGTCTCCAACATTGGCGCCCACCTCCGGTGAACTCTTATCGACCACCTTCGGAAAGCATTGACCTTCGTCATGCCACCGAAGAAAGCTTCGGCGACAGGAGCTGCCGCTCTGCAGCCGCTGGATCCGAACCAGGAGACCCTTTCTCTTCGAGAGGCCCGGAGCCAGAAGAGGAAGGCCACCAGTCCAACGCCCCAGGAGGACGAGTTGGACTAAGAGATCAGGAATATGGAGATGCTTCATCAGCAAGTGCAAAAGAAGAAGGAAAAAATGGCTCGGTTAGCTGACTTGCAAAGGCAAATTGACGAAGCCACTGAAGAAGTACGCCATCTTGCTCAAGATGAGCAAGAACGAAGGCCCCAGCACAGGGAGCTTCATCAAGAAGGATTGTTTGATGATGATGGATGGTATAATGATTCCCATCATGGAAATTTTGCTTTTGATGATGCTTCTCCTCTGTCAACAGAACTGCAGGCTACACCTTGGCCTCCATCTTACAAACCACCTCAGCTTCCCATGTACGACGGGCACTCAGATCCGAAGCAGTTTCTGATGAGCTACGAAGCTACCATATCTTCATATGGAGGCAATACTGTAGTCATGGCAAAATCTTTTGTCATGACAGTCAAGAATGTTGCACAAACCTGGTACTCCTCTCTTCGGCCAGGAACAATCACATCATGGCAGAAGCTGAAGGACATGTTGATCACCAGTTTCCAAGGGTTTCAGAGGAAGCCGGTTACTGCTCAAGATTTATTCCAGTGCACGCAGGACCACGAGGAATATCTTCAGGCGTATGTCCGAAGGTTCTTGCGTCTGAGGGCACAAGCGCCAACAGTGCCCAATGAAATTGTCATTGAGGCCATGATCAAGGGGCTTCGGCCAGGACCTTCGGCCCAATACTTCGCCAGAAAACCCCCTCAGACCTTGGAAAAATTGCTTCAGAAGATGGATGAATACATCCGCGCTGATAATGACTTTCGTCAAAGAAGGGAGGAAGCTTACAGATTCTTCGAGATGACCAGGGGCTTCGGAGGGAGGATTCACCCAAGGCACGTCAGATCAATCCACTCTACTCAGAATGACGACAGAGGAGGTCAGCAGCAGAGGCCGCAATATTCCTCCCAGGCTTCGGGGCAGCAACAAAGCTATCCTCGGCCTCCAGCTCCAAGGGGCAGAGGTGCAGGGGCTTCGGTGGAAGGTTTGGGGATCATCCCAGGAAAATTTATTGCCTATTCTGCGGAGAGGACAAGGGTCATACTACAAGGATGTGCCATGTCACCATCCAGAAACAGAAGGAGATAGCAGAAGCTGCAGCCCAACAGAACCAGCCGAAGCAAGTTATGCATACTGCTTCGTATCATTCACCGTACATACCAGAGTACGTGGGTAACCATCCTGCAGTTTCTGTTGCTTCGGCAAGCCAACCTCAGGCATCTTGGCAACAGCCTCCACCTCCACCACCAATGCAACCCGCATATCCCCAAGGCCAGCAGCCAGAAGGGAGCCAGCACACTCACCAGCATCGAGACTTCAGGGAGCAGTCCGAAGCTCGCACAGTCAACAGTACTGTGCTAGAATCGAAGCATATCTACTAAGAGATATCCTACCTCTGAAACAGTTTTTACATTTGTCATCATTTTCCTTTTCAATAAAGAGCAATCATTGAAAGCCTAGTTCTTTTGTTGTTTTCAATTTCTTGTAATAGCTTCGTCATTATCATGATATAATATACCTTCTTCACAGACTCACGAAGTTCTAAAAGTCAGTAAAACACGAAAGTTGTTCTCAAGAGAACGCGGGGTTCACAATTATATTACAAGTTTTGTCGAAGCAACAAAAAGTCGTTCTAAGGAACGCAGTGTAGGTTTTGCCGAAGCAACAAAAAGTCATTCTAAGGAACGCAGTGTAAGTTTGCCGAAACAAACAAAAAGTCGTTCCTAAGGGAGCGCAGCGTAAGTTTTCTGCTCAAAAGTCGTTCCAAAGGGAATGCAGAGCTTACAGCGAAAAATAAACGATGATTCCGCCAAAGTATAAGGAGAAGCGCGAAAAGTCAACGTGAATACCGCCGAAATAGAAGGCGAAGAAGCTCCTAAGGGAGGCTTACAGCGAAAAGTCAGCGCTGATACACCGAAAAATAAGCGGTGAAGCCGAAAAATAAACGGCAATGAGATTGTGTGATCTACTGTGGCAATGTGTGTGTATCTTCGGCACAAACATCATTCGCATACCATAACATCATTACATCATTCGCATAACATGACATCATACATCATATTGCATCAATGGCACAAGAAGGGGTTACAATGTTGATCTCCGGAAATTGTTTCGAAGAAGGTGTGCCAAGGCACAAAATAAGTTTTTAAAGCAGTACAGCTTTATCAACTTTAATATCAAAGGAGATCTATTGCTTATGAAGCATAATATTTTCGTGGAATATAGATATTCTTCTCGAAGCATGAAAAGAAGGGAAGATGTTTTTTCGCCGAAGACTAAAAAACGGTATGTACGTAAAGTTTCATGCATCGTAAAGAACTGAATTACAAACAACTTATATATTACATTCAAAACTATAAAATATTACACACTTTGTTTAGCAAATATTACATCAATATTCTGAATGTTTTCACAACAATAGCTATTCTTTTTTTAAAACTGCTTCCACAGCTTCGTTTAATAGTTGAGTCACAGCTTCGTCCATAATAGCTTCAGCCATCTTAGTAATTTCATCTTCCTTTTTTGCTTCGGGGTTGGCCAATGACTCGAAGGGCTCCGGGGGAGGAGATAGTTTAGCTGTGATACAAAATATGAATAAGTTCGAAGTCACAAAAATAAAACGTGAAGTTAAAAAACAATTAGGCAATACCTATCCGCCTCTCAAGTTCCGCAGCTTTCTCAGCTACCTTCGTTGCTTCTCTCGTATCATGAGTATCTTTTTCGCTCTTTTTTATTATCTCATGGGTCATCCCTCGACCGCCATTTTCCCAAACGTCAGTAAAGAATTTTCCGCCAACTAAGCTTGCTTCGGCCGAGGGATCCTTCGTGTCGTCAATAGAGAAAGCAGCTTCGGTTTGGGCCAGAATCTTCACATGTTCGCATCCTGCTTTCTCCAAAATGGATGCGACTCCTCTTGCACTATAAAAGGCGCAGACGTCCCCACGGCCACTCAAAACTTCCTCAAAAGCTTCGGCTTCGCCGCTAATCCATTCAATTTGACCTTCGGGATCGCCCAGTACGAAGTTGTCTTCATTTGAATATGTGCCAATATTGGCGAAGCTAGTTTTTATCTTTTGTACACATGCTACAGATTTTTCATAGCATCTTTCTTTTGAAGAGCGAAGCTCTACAACTGTTTTTTCCCAGTAATTTTTCCAGTAGTCACTGGCGTCTCGGTCAGCTTCGTCAATAGCACATTTAAATTTTGCCTCTGCCAGCTGTTTCCGGAGATCCTCAATTTCGCTTCTCTGGGCTTCAGCTTGGGCTTTGGAAGTAGCTTCGTATTCTTTTATTTTGTTCAACAATGAGTTTAAAATCTTATCTTTTTTAAGACCTTCGTTCCATAGTTCAATTACTTCGGAACGAAGGTTGTTCAAAGCTATAGTACATCCTTCATCTTTGGCACTTTTTTGTGTCCTGAGGGCGTTGCTAAGAATGAGGCCCTACGAAAGAAGTGTGGGATTAAGTATAAGCAAATAAAATAAATCTTGGTTTTTTAATATAAAAAATTCATTCTCATACCTTCATGTTATTATATGCTAAGCTGTCCGCCAGATCATCTTTCGATAGCACCAAAAGTCCATCTTCTAGCGTCGGGAATCCGAAGCTTTTGCCCATCTCTCGGCAGACAGAAATTTCCCTACTGTCTGGGAGACAATACAAGAAATCTTCTTCTCCGCTGCCATTAAAAATCAATGCCCCCTTTGGATATTTCAATTTTTGGGCATAAAATTGAGCTTCTCGCTTTTCTTTTTCAGACAACCTTTTTCCCGAAGCATGTCGTAAAATATAATCGACAATTTCGGAAGATGCTTCGGGAGTAGGAGTGGCAGCTTGTTCTGACAGAGTATGTTCTGAAGCTTCTTTTTCCAGGGATTTCTTCTTGGCGGGCTCTAAGGGCCCAACTTCGGTCTCAGCATGACTTTTTGCAACTTCGGCTTCAGTTTGTGTTGTTTCAATTCGCGTTTTTGAAACTTCGGCTGTTTTTCTTGGAGTAGAGCTTGTAGTCTTTATTTCCTCCAATACATCTAGTACGTGGACCATCCTTTTCCTCTTCGGGGTAACTGTAAGATCTTTTTGTGCCTTTGGCACTGTCACCTCTGCTGAAGGACTTGTAACTTCTGATATCTTTGTTCTCTCGACCTCTGTCTCTTTAACATTATCGACCCTCGGCTCACCCAATTTGGCCAACGGTGCCTTCGGCGTTGCAGCCGGCTCTTCAGTCTTCTACATAAGCGCAGTTTCTTTGGCTTCGGTAGCCGAAGAGGTCTCACCGCCAAATTCAGGCACTGTGGCCGTTTCAATGTAGCGTGGTCGGTGTGTGGGGGGGATAGATGTCCCCCGGGTCCACCAAAGGAGTAAAAGACCTCACGAAAGGCCCAAGGGCCCAATAAATCGTAAGGTCATTCTTTTGTGGGCCTGGGGAGAAACAACCAACAAAGCAGAGCGACGTGAGACCGGATTGGTGCAAACCCGGACGGCCCACAACGTCGAGCAAGTAAATCGCAACAGAGACCCGACTTTCCCGCGCTGAAGCCCCCATGCAACGGAGCCATGCGAGGATAAGTCGGCGAGGGTTACGTAGGGATAAACTCAAGAGGTTCACTACCTTTTAGCTACTTGTTGTTATCATATCCACGTGTACTGCCCCACGGTCGAGTATATAAGGCCTAGGGGGCACCCCTTCAGAACGATCGACCCTATCTCACTTAGCCACCCACATCAACTCTCTGTGCCTTCAATCCAGAGAGCCCTCTTGTAACCACGCTCACCAATCATACTCACCAGGACGTAGGGTGTTATGCATCTCTAAGCGGCCCGAACCTGTAAATCTTGTCCACTGTCCTTCGTGCAATCGGCACGAACCATTTTGCTACAGTCGTCGACACCGTCCTACTCCTAGAAACACCTTGAGGGGCAACCCCGGGTGTGCGGTCGGACCCAAAACACCGACAGCTGGCGCGCCAGGTAGGGGGTGTGTCGACGATCCAAGCTTGCTCAATGGCCATCACCTTCTACAGCAAGATCACCATGCGTCCCGGATCCGTATTCTGCTTCGGGACAATCTCATCTGTAGCAGATGAAGAGGGAATTCTACACCGTATCGTGGATCCGCCGGAAAAGAAGTCTCCTCCAACAAACTCCGAAAATGCCGGAGAGGCGCAACCTCCAGCTCTTCGGAAAAAGATCGTCTCCAGAAAGTCGGGGGCCGAGGGCTCGCTGACCCGGAAGACTCCGCTGTCTACTTCCCCGACAAAAGAATGGACACGGATCGCGAGGAAGAAGGAGACCAGGGAAAAGCAAGTCGTTCTTTCCGTTCCTCCGGCCTCAAAGGAGAACGGAAAGAAAGTGCCACGACAGCAGCTCCACTCTACCCCGACGTCCTCTTCATCGGGAGAGTGGAATCGCCTACCGTCTCCGACGACGAGCTGACCGCACCCGGAGAAGAACCGCCTCAGCGAGAATCCCGCCGACGGAGGAATCAGCACAGGAACGTTCGACGACATCACGCGGCCGGAGAACGGGATCCGGAGCAGCCTGTCTCGCGAGACGAGGTCTCGGAGATAGGAGAAACTCCGGAAGAACGCGTCTTTAGAGAACGAAGGAACTCCCGACGACGTGATCGTCGACGGGCTCAGGAACAAGCTGAGCAAGACGCAAGACAACGCCGGGAGAATCCGCTCTTCGGGCGCAACCTGAATCCGGACTTCGCCCGAGCTATGAACATGCCAAGCGAAGTCGGAGGGGTACTAGCTCGGATAGCTGATGGACTTCCTCGGACTCCCGACGCTGAGGGATACCGACGCCTGTTCACCCAGGCAGCCAACCATCTTCTACCGCTCGCTCACCCGCCGAACGATCTACGACACGCCATCAACAGTCGCCGAGACGCGCGAAGCTCCATCAATGCTTCGCGCGAACGGCGGCATGAGAACGAGATTCGCCGTCGGGAGGAGTACGACCGGGATCATGGCATCCCGACTCAGAGCCAGGCCACCAGGACTGAGTCGGCAACGGCCTCAACTGGCGGTACCACTCGGGGACGGTCGAGGAACCACAATCACAACTCCCCTCCCCGGGACGGACGTCGTCCCCGACGACAGGAGGACACGTGCGGAGTGTCCGCTCTTACTCCGCGCCTTAGGGCCATCCAATGGCCTCCCAACTTCAAGGTATCCAATGTCGACAAATATGAACCTAAGCAGGATCCATGGGGTTGGCTAGCCGTCTACACCACCGCTGCTCGAGCTGCCGGGGCATCTGAGGACGTTATGACCACGTATTTGCCCATCATCCTTGGGCAAGATGCGCTACAGTGGCTACGACATCTACCCCGACACTGCATCGACGACTGGGGAGACTTTAGTCGACGTTTCACCGCCAACTTCCAGTCCCTCTCCGACAAGCCAGCGCAACCGTGGGACCTCAAATCCATCAAGCGCCGGGGGGATGAGACTCTCCGGTCGTACCTCAAAAGGTTCCAGACCATGAGGAATCGCATTCCTGAGGTCACGGAGGCGGCCGTGATCGAGGACTTCTACAGAGGATCCAACGACTCGGCTTTTGTCCGAGCCATACTACAGAAAGCGCCGACTACTTCTGAGGAGCTGTTCCGGGAAGCCGACCTCTACATCACCGCCGACGAGCGAGCTCAGGACCTCATCGGAGGAGCAAAGCCTGCACCGGCAGCACCACGACGCGACGCGAACCAGCCACCCGACAAACGCTGGGAGAAGAGGCCTCGCGAAGAAGTACACGCCGCCGGACCACCTGCCTCTCGCGCCCGAGGAGGACCTCGCGGAGGCGAGCGCACGCTGGACGACATCCTCGACGCCCAGTGCCCATACCACAAGGACATGCGCCATACTCTTCGCAACTGCCGGGACTTCAAGCACTCCGTTGGGCATGGCCAACCCTTCCAACCTCTACCTCCTCCTCCACCGAGGGGAGGACCGGATGAACCACGACAACCTCATCAGCCGGAGGAGGGAGGAGGAGGAGCTTTCCCACGCGTCGACAGGGAGGTCAACGTCATCTTCGGCGGACATGGGTCGCAAGAGAACAAGAGACAACAAAAGCTCAACGACCGCCAGATAGTGGTGGCGACCACCGGTCCTCCCGCCCCATACCGGTGGTCAGAGCACCCAATCACCTTCACTCGGGAGGATCAATGGCTCAACTTCGACCATCCGGGCAAATACCCGCTCCTCGTCGATCCGGTGATCCGAGAGAGCCGGGTGAAGAAGGTGCTAGTGGACGGGGGGAGCAACATCAACGTCACCTTCCCCCGGACACTCCAAGGCTTGGGGGCTCACCTCAAAGAGCTCCACAAGTCGGACACTCCTTTCTTCGGCATCGTGCCGACGGAGGGGGAATACCCGCTGGGCCACATCTACATGCCGGTCACCTTCGGAACTCCGGAGAACTACAGAACTGAGTTCCTGAGGTTTGAAGTGGCGAACTTTGACTGCGGGTACAACGCCATCATTGGAAGGCCGGGATTAGCCAAATTCATGGCCATTCCGCACTATACGTACATGATACTGAAAATGCCAGGACCGCAAGGGATCATAACTGTGCGCGCCGACTTCCAAGGCGCCGCAGAATGTTTCCGAGTGGCCATCCAAGCAGCCCTCACCACCAAGCCGTCAACGGTCCCTTCTACACTGGCGAACTCTAAGCCTGAGGAGGACCTCGCAGTACCGGCAAACGAAGCTCAGGCCGCGACCTCTATGCGGCCGACTGAAGAAACCAAGCGAATCAACCTGGGGTTCGCTGATGAGCGCAAGACAGCCATCATCAGCTCCAGTTTGGACGACAAATAGGAAAGTGCGCTCGTCCAGTTCCTGCAAGATAACCGAGATGTATTCGCATGGCAACCTGCGGATATGCCGGGAGTCCCAAGAGAACTGGCCGAGCACAAGTTGAAGGTTTATCCCCAGGCAAGGCCGATCCGGCAAAAGCTACGTCGTTTCACGCCCGACAAGAGAGAGGCCATTCGCACCGAGTTAGCTCGCTTGGTTGCAACTGGATTTATTAGAGAAGTATTACACCCCGAGTGGTTAGCCAACCCTGTTCTTGTACTCAAAAAGAATAAAGTGGATTGGCGCATGTGCGTCGACTATACTAATCTCAACAAACACTGTCCGAAGGATCCCTTCGGGCTCCCGAGGATAGATCAGGTGGTGGACTCTACCGCTGGATGCTCTGTGCTGTCTTTCTTAGATTGCTATTCCGGGTATCATCAGATTAGTTTGGCAAAAGAAGACGAGGAAAAAACGGCGTTCATCACTCCGTTTGGTGCTTTCTGTTATACCTCCATGCCGTTCGGCCTCAAAAATGCTGGAGCGACTTATCAGAGAGCCATTCAAACATGCCTAGTCGATCACTGGGGCAAGCGTGTGGAGGCTTACGTAGATGATGTGGTAATCAAAACAGAGGATTCAGAAAACTTCATCGAAGACTTACAGCTGGTTTTCAACAGCCTGAGAAGATATAGATGGAAGCTCAATCCCGAAAAGTGTGTTTTCGGGGTACCAGCAGGAAAATTGCTCGGGTTTATCGTCAGCCACCGGGGAATTGAGGCTAATCCAGATAAGATTGAAGCTATCATGAAGATGGAAGCTCCTCGGTCACAAAAGAAGGTTCAGCGACTTACTGGATGTATGGCAGCTCTGAGTAGATTTATATCCAGGCTGGGAGAAAAAGGTTTGCCATTTTACAAGCTACTCAAGAAGGTGGATAAGTTTCAATGGACTTCAGAAGCACAAGAAGCTCTAGATGCACTGAAGAAATTCTTGACAACACCACCAGTACTGAAACCACCCCGGCGAGCTACATCGACTCAACCGGCCGAAGATTTGCTACTGTATATCTCTTGCACGACTCACGTGGTAAGCACCGCGTTGGTAGTCGAGCGAGTAGAAGAAGGACATGCCTATCCAGTACAACATCCTGTTTACTTCATCAGTGAAATTCTAGGCCCCTCGAAGAAAAAGTATCCTCAGGTTCAGAAGCTATTATACGCAGTACTTCTAACTGCCCGCAAGCTGCGTCACTACTTTGACGACCACAAAGTCATAGTAGTCACTGGTTTTCCAATAGGGGATATTCTTCACAACAAGGAAGCCATTGGCCGAATAGCCAAGTGGGCTTGCGAGCTGGGATCCCACGACATCGAGTTCCGACCTCGCACTGCCATCAAAACTCAAGCACTGGTTGATTTCGTATCAGAGTGGACAGAACAGCAAGTACCGGATAATCCAGAAACTGCAGAAGTATGGCGAATGTATTTTGATGGCTCGCTGAAGCTGCAGGGAGCGGGAGCAGGGATTCTCTTCACCGCACCTGGAGGCGAACACCTCAAGTACACCCTCCAATTGCTATTCCCGGCCTCTAACAATGCAGCCGAGTATGAAGCTTTGATACACGGATTGAACATCGCCATATCACTGGGCGTCAAGAGATTGATGGTATACGGAGATTCTATGGTAGTCATCAGCCAGATAAACAAGGAATGAGATTGTTCAAGCGATTCAATGGGAAAATACTGCGCTGCCGTCCGAAAGTTGGAAGATAAATTCGAGGGTCTGGAATTTCATCATATAGAAAGAGATCGGAACACAGCAGCCGATGTACTGTCCAAGCTCGGATCCAGTCGAACTCAGGTCCCACCCGGAATCTTCGTGCAAGAAATTCTGCAGCCGAGTATCTCAATGGATCAAACAGAAGAGTGCAACATCATAGATCAACCCGAGTCAGACTCTGATGACTGGAGAAGGCTGATTATTAAGTATATAAAGAATGAAGAAGAACCAGACGACAAGAACTCGGCAGAGCGCATTGCCAGGCAGTCGGCTCACTATACACTCATTGGGGAGATATTGTACAGAAGGGGCGCATCAGGCATCCTCATGAAATGCGTTCTCCCGTCCACTGGGAAGCAACTTCTGGAGGAGGTCCATGCAGGGCAATGTGGAATACATGCGGCATCCAGAACACTAGTCGGGAAGGTTTTCAGGTCAGGATTCTATTGGCCGACAGCGAAGAACGATGCAGTCGAGTTAGTTCAGAGGTGCGAAGCTTGCCAATACTTGTCAAAGCAACAGCACATGCCAGCACAGCAACTACAGACCATACCAGTAACCTGGCCTTTCGCATGCTGGGGACTGGATATGATTGGACCTTTCAAGAAAGCTCAAGGGGGATATACTCATGTATTGGTGGCGATTGATAAATTCACTAAATGGATAGAGTTCAAGCCCATTGCTTCTTTAACCTCTGCTAAGGCCGTGGAATTCATACAAGACATAATATTCAGGTTCGGGATACCAAACAGCATCATCACTGACTTAGGATCCAACTTCACCAGTTCAGAATTCTTCGACTTCTACGAGAAAAAGAGCATTCAGATCAAGTACGCATCTGTAGCACATCCAAGAGCCAACGGGCAGGTTGAGCGAGCCAACGGAATGATATTGGAGGCACTCAGGAAAAAGGTCTTCGATAAGAATGAAAAATTCGCAGGAAAGTGGATAAGAGAATTGCCTTATGTTGTTTGGAGCCTAAGAACCCAACCTAGCCGAGCCCTGCATGGAAACACTCCTTTCTTCATGGTCTATGGGTCGGAGGCAGTGCTACCTGCTGATCTCAAGTTTGGGGCGCCAAGGTTGATCTTCGAAAGCATAGCAGAAGCTGAGGCCACCAGGCTGGAGGACATTGATGTACTTGAGGAAGAACGGCTGAATGCGGTAATCCAATCAGCACGGTACCAGCAGACTCTAAGGCACTATCACGACAAGGCTGTGCGGCAACGGTTCTTTTCAGTAGGAGACCTCGTCCTCCGCCGAATTCTAACGGGGGAGGGACGGCACAAGTTATCACCCTTATGGGAAGGACCCTTCATAGTAGCAGAAGTCACTCGGCCCGGATCGTATCGCCTCACTCAGATGGATGGCACAGAAGTTGGGAACTCCTGGAACATAGAGCACCTCAGAAAGTTTTATCCCTAGCTGTATTTCAAAACTGCTGGGGCGACAATGTATTCTGTAAAGTGGAAATATGTCATCAATAAAGAGAGATTTCAAAGATACTCAGCTCGTTTACGATTGACTTGCATTCTTACTTAACTCGGGGTGACCACTATGCCCTACAAACGGAGCAATCGACTTAAGTCGGCAACGACTTAAGGCGGTGCAACATGCTCATGCTTACTTAACTTGGGGTGACCACTATGCCCTACAAACGGAGCAATCGACTTAAGTCGGCAACGACTTAAGGCGGTGCAACATGCTCACGCTTACTTAACTCGGGGTGACCACTATGCCCTACAAACGGAGCAATCGACTTAAGTCGGCAACGACTTAAGGCGGTGCAACATGCTCACGCTTACTTAACTCGAGGTGACCACTATGCCCTACAAACGGAGCAATCGACTTAAGTCGACAACGACTTAAGGCGGTGCAACATGCTCACGCTTACTTAACTTGGGGTGACCACTATGCCCTACAAACGGAGCAATCGACTTAAGTCGGCAACGACTTAAGGCGGTGCAACATGCTCACGCTTACTTAACTTGGGGTGACCACTATGCCCTACAAACGGAGCAATCGACTTAAGTCGGCAACGACTTAAGGCGGTGCAACTTGCTCACGCTTACTTAACTCGGGGTGACCACTATGCCCTACAAACGGAGCAATCGACTTAAGTCGGCAACGACTTAAGGCGGTGCAACATGCTCACGCTTACTTAACTTGGGGTGACCACTATGCCCTACAAACGAAGCAATCGACTTAAGTCGGCAACGACTTAAGGCGGTGCAACTTGCTCACGCTTACTTAACTCGGGATGACCACTATACCCTACTAACGGAGCAATCGGCTAAAGTCAGTGGCGACTTAAGCCGGTGCAACATACTCGCGCCTATGTAATTCAGGGGATGACTTCCATATCCCGCAAACAAATTTCATAATCATCATGTGTCATTTCATTACCGCAAATTTACGAACCAATAAATTCTGATACAATAAGAGAGTAATTATGTCATTCGAATGATAAACTGATGTCCTCTAACAAATACTCGATCATGCTAACCGCGCGCTCAGAGCACGCAAAATGTTTCTCTATTTCGCAATGTCTTTCTCAGGAGCGACCAACGAAGAAGGGTGACTCGAGGAATCAGGGGCAGCATTCACGTCAGCCTTTATGTCTTCAGGAACAACCACGCCGGGTCTCCTCATTAAGATTCGTCCCGCCCGAATAGCCTTGTCCATGGCTTTATCGCGCTGGGCTTTGAGAGTAGCAGCAGTTTCTTCGGCAACTTTAGCAGCCAGCCGAGCAGCCTCTAACTCCTGGGCAATGGATTTCTTGGAAGCTCGGAGTTCTTTGATGGTGGCATCCTTTGCTGATATCAATTGCTTAAGGCGGGTCACTTCGTCCGCATATTCCTGCAGCTTACAACGTTGATTGTCCAGTTCCTCCATTGTAAAACGGTGACTCCTCTCCAAGATTGACAGCGAGTTGCTAGAATCACGATACAATCTGTCAAGATTGTCACGAGAAGCAACAAGGATACGCTTTTCTTCCTGCAAACAAAAATCAACTCCTTCAGAAACCAAGCAAGTAATAGGAGCATAGCAAGGCAAGGCACAGTTTTGTAAGTTACCTTTTCAGAGTCAAGCCGAGCATGAAGAGAAGAACTCAGGGCATTGGCGTCATCCAAGGCAGCGGAGACCTGATTTAGTTCAGTTTGGCTCTGAGAGTACTTCTCCTCGAAGTCAGCGCACCGTTGAACCATTTCAGCCTGATCTCGGGAATGTTTTTCCTCAAGAATTGCAATCTGCCGAGTCATTCCTAGCAAGAGGTAATCAAACAAAATGAGGTCAGAAGGTAAAACAGTCCACAACAAAGGCGAAGAGAAGAAAAAGGGCACTAACCAGCGTTAGTTGCCTCCAACTCAGATACACGACGATGAAGTGATACTGGATTCCAACACGCAAGAGACGAAGCCACTTCTGGGACGGAAGCACCCTGCAATCTCAGCTGGCTGGCCATCCCATCCACCAAAACCTGATGAGAAGAACAGATGAACATAATGACAAAAGTTCATGCAATGTAAAGATCAAGCTAAAATACAGCACAGTACCTGGAGGTTGGAAAAGAATGAAGGAATCCCCAAATCAGGAGAAATCAGCTGATAACCAGGCGCAAGGCCACCACCCGAAGCAGCTTGCAACGGACCAGTAGGAATCAGCTCAGTACCTCCAACAAAGCCAAACGCCCGACCAGCGGGGACGCTGCCCTCTAAAGCGACTCCCTGGTCCAAAGTTTTGGCTACCACCATGCAGCCAGAATGTGGAGGTGATCCCGCGTGAACGTCCATGGAAGTGCAGGAAGGAGACCCTGCTTGGGCACCCTCGGGGGCTGGGTCATAGTTGCCACTGCCCACTTGAGCCGGATCATCCCCGGCAGCACCCTCGGGGGCTGGGCAGTGGCTTACACTCTTCACCCGAGCTAAGTCATCCCCGACGACATCCTCGGGGGCTGGGCATGTGTCAGCACCATTCTTGAGGTCCAGACTCTCCGCAGTAACCACCTCTAAGGTTGACGGGCCTTCAGCCACTTCCATGGGACCAGGACAATCCAAGCCAGCATCCCGACCCTCGAGATCGCGCTCTAAGGTCGACGAGGCACGGGATGACCTCAACCCAGCATCAGGCGCGGCAGCGCAAGCCTCCGTTGCATCATCATCCACTGGCTCTGATAACAAGTCCTCTGGAACCATATCCTCAAGAGTTTGATCAAAGTTGGCCAGGGACAGTTCTTGCAGACCAATGAGGGCAGACAAAGCAGGAGAAGGAACTCCACTACTTTCACCGCTGGCGATGAACTGCCGACTGTTTTTCCGAGTTAAAGGAGCCTCATTTTCTTCCTCCTCATCTTCCACAGTGACAACACAAGCAGCACCCACATTGGGATCAGTAGCAGTTTGGGTACACTCATTGGGGTCAGCGTCAGTAAGTCCAGTCGCAGGCACTTCTTCAGTAGCAGGAACTGAGGTACCAGCGTCTTCATCAAAACTGGATACTCGCCGGAGGCGTCTTCTTTTCTTCTTTTGCTCATCAGCAGAAGGCTCAGGCTGATTGGTTCGGTTAGGGCGCCTCGGGCGAGTACTGACAGGTTTCTGGACATCCAAAGTTGTATCAACCTCTGGAAGGGGCACCACTGCCAACGTACCAGTAGGAGCAGCGTCGGAGGAATCCTCAGCTAGCAGATCAAGCATGGCATTTATATCCGCATCACTAGGGTTCAGGGGCACCTCAAAATGGACCTGCCGTTCGTCATCAGGAATCTCCCCAAGCGAAGCAACCAAAGTACTGACTTCTTCAGCAGAGGGTCGCACTCTAAGGACCAAATTGTCATCAGTTACAGGCGGATTTGACACAAAAAGGGTGAAGGCTTTGGGAGAAGGCAGGTTCTAGGCTGAGTATGCCACTGGAGCACCAACATTTGACACCTTACCCCTGAGGATCATTTCAAGTCGGCTTACCAAGTCTACAGAAGGAATTCTCCTATTGGTAACCCGAGTTGAGTCGGCTAGCCCCTCATACAGATATGCTGGATAAGCCATGTCTTTCAGTGGCTGAATGTTCTTGAAAACAAAGTCAGCAACCACAGCTTCAGCAGTTAGACCTCTCTCTTTCAGCAGTCCAACTTCAGTTAGCAACACACCAGCCTCAGCCACTTCCTGATCTGTGGGAGACTCGGTCCAGCTCGGAGTGCGAACGTCTGGCTGTCTTCCCGACCGGGAGGGGAGAGAATTTCCATAATTATCAACTATGAACCACTCCAGACGTCACCCCTTAATACTGTCCTTGAGGGGAATCTCAAGATACTCAGTTTTCCGCCCGCGACGCATCTCCAAACTGGCACCTCCGACCAACTGATGTTGTCCCCCAGCCATCCCAGGGCGACAATGATACAAATACTTCCATAAACCGAAATGTGGCAGCACGCCAAGAAAGGCTTCGCATAGGTGAACGAAAATGGAGATTTGCAGAATGGAATTAGGGTTCAAATGGGTCAAGTTAATGTGGTAGAAATCAAGGAGGCCACGGAAAAAGGGAGAGATGGGAAGGCCGAGGCCGCGGAGAAGAAAAGGAGCGTAAACTACAGACTCGTGGGTATCCTCTGTCGGGACAGTAGTCCCGTGGCAAATCGGCCAAGAACAGAGTTCCCGCGGAGGAAGAACCCCGATGGATACGAGGTGGAGAAGTTCAGCTTCGGAAATGATGGACATATGGTTACCTGCGAAAGGCAACTGGCTGTTGGGGTCGATCGGAGGGATCACCGCAGCAGACGAGCTCGCAGTCTTCCTCTTGGGCGCCATCTCGATTTCACCAGCGAGCAGAGTAGGAGGCGAATGGTAGAGAGGATTCGGAAGCGGAAATGCAAGAACTAGGGCACGGAAAGCAAAGGCGGCTAAAAGCGCAGCTCTTATGGGATATTCTCGAGCCAGATACCGTTTCAAAAAGCGCCCAGTCATCACCCGACGGATGTTTCCAAAACCCCAGCATGCCACGTGGTCATCCGGCAGTTATTTCCAAAAAGCCGATGCGCCACCTCATCACTCGGTTATCATCCTCAAAATAGCTCATGCGGCCTGCTATCACTCGGCGTTGACTCTAAAACGCTGATTTCATATTCAGTCGCTCGGCATTACCTCTAAAATGCCGACGTCACCATCCAGTCACTCGGCGTTGACTCTAAAACGCTGATTTCATATTCAGTCGCTCGGCATTACCTCTAAAAAATCGATGCCGACCTCCAGTCACTCGGCGTTGCCTCTAAAACGCTATTTTCGTATTCGGTCGCTCGGCATCACCTCTAAAATGCCGACATCACCCTCCAGTCACTCGGTGTTGCCTCTAAAACGCTGATCTCGTGTTCAATCGCTCGGCATTACTTCTAAAATGCCGACGGCGACCTTCAATCACTCGGTGTTGCCTCTAAAACGCTGATCTCGTGTTCAATCGCTCGGCATTACTTCTAAAATGCCGACGTCGACCTTCAATCACTCGGCATTGTCTCTAAGACGCTGATATAGCGTTCAGTCGCTCGGCATTACTTCTAAAACATGGACACAGACTACAAGATTACTCGGCAGCTACTTCTGGAAGCGTCAGTGTGATGCCCAAGTTATTCATCTACTGTCTCAAAAGAATCAGTTTTATAATCAAGCAAAGCGAGTCATCAAGAAGAAGCCAACATCATTCTTTCATTAAGGGAAGACAATAAGCTTACAAATCAACTCTTTGCGAGTTGATGCTTCCCTACTATTACTACATTACATTACTACTACTACTATACTACGCTATACTACTCTGCATTACTACTATATTATTCTAACTACACTATACTAATATCTAAAGACCAGTGGCGTTTAGCCACTGGCCTTGCTGCTGCTGCCACCGCCACCGCCTCTGGTGCTGCCCTTGCTGCTGCCGCCTCTGGTGCTGCCCTTGCTCTCGTCGCCGCCGCCGCTGCCCCCGCCGCTGCCGCTGCCGTCACCGTCGCCACCGTCGTCGTCGTCGCCGTCGTCGTCGTCGTCCTCGTCCTCGTTGCCGTCCGAGTCCTCCTCATCCGAGGAGTACTCCGATTCATCCGAGCCCTCGAGCCCGGAGCGCTCGACGGCCCGGATGTACGTCCAGACTTCCGCGGCAATCCCCTGGGAGTCGTCTGAATCATCAGACGACGCTGGGGGAGAGACGGGAGCCGGAGACCCCTCGGACTCGGAGGAGAACTCCTCCTCCGAGTATTCCGAGTCGCCGAAGTCCTCCGACGGAGGAGTCGGCTCGCGCTTGCGTTTGTTACTCTTGCCCATGGCGGAAGCAGACGGGAGAGAAGAGAAGGATGCAATAAAGAACAGCGAAGAGATGTGAAAAAACCAGAGGGGCAACGGCGTTATTTATAGAAGGGAAAGACAACCGCTCACCTCCAACCGTGGTCACTGAACAGTCGCAAAGCATTCAATAAGCACTTCCACCCGTCTGGAGACACGTCAGGCGGCTGACGCCGTTTCATGCAACACTACACCCATTGGGACTCCAGTCAACAGCGCAAAGGATATGATTACACTGGCCGTCCCATCACATTACTACTCAGAAGCAGCCGGCTAAAACACTCAGCGTACCAAGCCGTCCCTTGCCCACACCCATTGGGGGGGACGCCCAGGAATTATCAGTATATTTTTCAAAACGGTCACATCTGTGCAGGGCACACAATGAATACCTCAAGACAAAAATGAGATATCAGTAAAGATCAGCGGAAAGCCAAATATAGCCAGCAAAGTACAAGATATGGCCGACAGAAGCGACGTGAAGACTAGACAGAGAACGTCCATCAAACGTCCAATCAGTCGCAGAAGCAAATAAATCGCACTACCTAGCAAGATATGGATGGATTGCAAACTCGGCTGCTAAAGACAAAATATATGCTGACCTCTGCAGCAAAATATTGATGACATAATGCTGACCTCCAAAGCATAATGCAAATAGCTTCGTGCCAATTTTTACAAACGAAAGGGATAATTTTCAGCAAAGAGGCACGAAAGGAAGACCTTCAAATGGATTATCCTTAAAAAATCCATTTGAAGGTCGGAGACTACACCCATTGGGTGCACCTCCGGTGCACCCCATGGATTATCATTCCAAGCTGAGATAGTGCCGATTTCTAAGGCGTGGGACAAGATTAAAAGACCAACCCTCAACCAAGATGAAGGAGCACAAATGGAGATAATTTCGGGGGAAGACCTTCGAGAGTAGATTATTTTCTAAAATCTACTCAAAGCTCGGGGGCTACACCCATTGGGTGCACCTCCGGTGCACCCAATGAAGTTCAGAATCCTACAAATTGAAATGCCGACCTCTAAGGCACAAGCATGAAACTAAGCTTCGGTCAAATGAGTGATCGGAGCAAGAGAAGACAGCAGGAAGTCATTTTTCTTCAAAACACCCGCAAGTTGGACCTGGGATCTTTGGGCTGATTACCTCTAAATTAACCCAAAGATCGGGGGCTTGTGGGGGATAGATGTCCCCCGGGTCCACCAAAGGAGTAAAAGACCTCACGAAAGGCCCAAGGGCCCAATAAATCGTAAGGTCATTCTTTTGTGGGCCTGGGGAGAAACAACCAACAAAGCAGAGCGACGTGAGACCGGATTGGTGCAAACCCGGACGACCCACAACGTCGAGCAAGTAAATCACAACAGAGACCCGACTTTCCCGCGCTGAAGCCCCCATGCAACGGAGCCATGCGAGGATAAGTCGGCGAGGGTTACGTAGGGATAAACTCAAGAGGTTCACTACCTTTTAGCTACTTGTTGTTATCATATCCACGTGTACTGCCCCACGGTCGAGTATATAAGGCCTAGGGGGCACCCCTTCAGAACGATCGACCCTATCTCACTTAGCCACCCACATCAACTCTCTGTGCCTTCAATCCAGAGAGCCCTCTTGTAACCACGCTCACCAATCATACTCACCAGGACGTAGGGTGTTACGCATCTCTAAGCGGCCCGAACCTGTAAATCTTGTCCACTGTCCTTCGTGCAATCGGCACGAACCATTTTGCTACAGTCGTCGACACCGTCCTACTCCTAGAAACACCTTAAGGGGCAACCCCGGGTGTGCGGTCGGACCCAAAACACCGACAGTGTGTGAGAACCTTTACTTTTTTCCTCTTCGGCGCAGGCTCACTAGAGGCAGCCGAAGCAACATCCTTCACAGGAGCCACACCTTTTCTTTTCTGACCCCGTAGTGGGTAGCGGTAGTCAGGGTACATGAACCCAATAGCATCAAAAACTCTGTTTAGTCTCTTCTTTTTCCGGTTCCCGAAGGTCGCAGACAATGCGTTATCTTCTGCTCTGGAGTACGACCCAACCAATTCATCACTTGTAGCTTCGATACATTTCAACCAGTCATCATCCAGCTCAACAAACTTACCTTCATATCTGAAGGTGTACTTTAACCGAACTAGCTCTCCTTCGCCAGTCTTATCGATAGTCTCCTTCGCCAGTCTTATCGACAGTCTCCTTCGACATTTCCCACTTTTCTATAAGTGGCCATACTCTAAAAGCTATATGTTCCTGGATCAGGTCCCTTGTCCCGATGAAAGAACAAACTATGCCGAAGGCTCTTCGGCATCCTTCGGTCGCCTCGTCAATCTCTACTTCGGTTTTCGAAGGCCGAAGCGCTACCAGATAGGGCGCATGATTATTTCTTTAATGTCTTCTCGTGCCTTTAAATCATTTTCACATAGAACCATTCTTTCATCCAGTCTCCGGGCCACCTCTTCCAAAAAGTCGATACTGGGGAGCTTGAGCCAGAGCGGGCAACGAAGCTATAGCAGCCAAAATTATTATGATACTGCTCTTTACCCCAGGGCTTCGTCTCATATAGCAGTTCGTGCATACTGTAGAAGCTTTTTGTATTTGGCTCCAAGCCCTGGCTCTTCACAGCCCAGACGAAGATTCTCATTCTTATGATTGCTTCGGGAGTAATTTGGTGAAGAAAAATTTGGAATATCTTTAAAACTTCAACCACAAATCCGCTTAAAGGGAACCGAAGCCTAGCTTTCAAAAAGCTTCGGAAGATTACGACTTCATTCTCTTCGGGAGTAGGAGCAGTCCTATCTCCATTGTTAGCCCTCACCAGAGACATATCTCGAAAATATCTTCCCCTCATATTGTCAAGATGACTCTGTTTAATAGTTGATTTTCTGAAGACTGCGTGACTTGGTCGCCACGGTCGATCTTCGGAGTCCTCCCCCACTTTCAACATCATAATTGTCACTATCACCGGTGTCTTCAGATAAACCTTCTAAAATCTCCCTAGTGATCTTTTCTGTATTTGTCTTTGCTATTGATTCAAGAAACCCAAGATTCTTCTCCTCAGAAAGGCTCAGCTTCGTTGCGACAACAACTTTTTTATCTTCAGACATCTTCGGAAATGTTGAAAAAGTACTCTCAAGGTTGAAGCTTAGAAAATTTAAAAACCAAGCAAGTGTTGGTGCGCAAGAGCTAAAAATTGGGAAAGCAAGAGCAGATGGCAAGAAAGCGTGCCAAATGTGCTCGCGGTGTGCTCTTATTTATACGCCTAGTGCGTTGCAAGTGGGAGGGCCCCGCTTGTCATTGACTGTTGCTATTCTAGCAAAGGGAAGGTGTTTTTTCGGACCTTCGGCTTAAAGCCTTCGTCCATATCGCAATCTGAATTTATCATTCTAACAAATTAATATTGCGAGGGGCTACTGTTGGGGGCCTTCGGCTTCCGAAGGTCCTAAAAACATGATTTAACAATATTTCTGGAGTATGATACATGAATAGGTACCTTCAGACTTATGTCAAAACCACAGTGTAAAGAAGCATAAAGAATACGAAGGATGGCACATAGCCGAAGCTATGCGCAGAGGAGCTTCGGCATGATAGCAGAAAAGGAAACCGACTTAAAGAGAAAAAGGCTATTTAGACCCCGATGGATTACTATAGAGCTATTAGCAAATGTAAAGGGCATGAGTGTAATTTTACATGGGCTGCGTCTTGTGCCTATAAATAGATGAACAGTGCTCCCGTACTGTTCACGCTGACTTGGCATTTGCCTTTGCGTCACGCTTGTACTTTTACCTTCCTTTAAGCCGAAGGTACCTTTGTAACTTATTATCATTTCTATTTTTCCATAATAATGAAATAGAAATGAGTTGATGGTAATACATAACTGTTTATGTTACTTTTTGTATTTCATATGTCTCCTCCGTTATTTATATGTTATATTGACGAAGGTACGTCCTCCATAACCTTCGTCCGAAAATCATTATTTCTCAAGGGAAATAATGCTTCGAAGGACGAAGGACTTTAATGTTTAACATTTTCTATGTTGCCTTGTTCTTAACTCATAGCATTTGAGAACAAGTCTCCGACAAGAGAGAAGTGAATCTCGCTCCCCGCTTTATCCACCATAGCAAGAAAGACTTGAGCATCCAATCTTCTGATCTGAACAGCCACGAACAGTAGTTAGTCATACTCAACATTTTCTGAAGCGTAAAGCGAATGGATAAGGTTGTCCCGCCGATTCCCCAAGGTCATGGTGCTTTTTCAAGGGGGCAAAAAGGGTCTGATGCGCGTGGGGCGAGCAAGCGGTGAAAACAACGACAAGGCCTTCGTGTCGTCGAGCCTCCTACGTCTATTCGTCCTCGACGTGCTCGCTTCACACGAGGTGATTAGTCCTTCACATCGGACACGACACTCAGAGAGTGTGTCAAAGTGCACAAGTTCAACGAAGGCACCAGACCTAACTGGTGCACAAGACACACAATGCACAATGGTTGGTAAACGGGAGACTCCAACGACTAGCTGACGTAGCAATGCTCGATGAGTTCTGACAGATTGATGAACTGGCAACCTTTTAGGTAGTGTTTAGTTGAAGAGCCAAGTAGAACGGAGCCGTTCTATTTCAGTTTTGTTGTTGTTTGGTTACAAAGTAACTAGAACGGAGTGGCTCCAATTAGGGAATATTCTTCTCAGATCTGGAACCATCCCACTCCAAAAAATCAACCGGACGGAGCCGCTCCGTTCCCAGCCTGCTCTGTTCTAGTTCACTCTGCAATTTCTACTTCAGTGACTCTTCAACCAAACAAAGGATGGAGCCGCTCTGTTCCAGTTCACTCTGCAACCAAACAAAAAACAGAGCCACTCTGTTCCAGCTTACCAAACACAGAACAGAGCGGCTCTGTTCCTAGAATCAGGGATGGAACGACTTCATTCTACTTGGTTCCTCAACCAAACACTATCTTAAAACGTTAACCTCTGAGACGGCACCAGACCTATTCGATGCACTACCGGACATATTCAGTGAGTATGTAAAAACTAGAGTGGGGCTCCAACGTCTATTTTGAGATGGGCGCCCTATATATACCCCCTCCAACTAGGCACAACTCTATACATAAGCTGAGAAACGTCACGTACAAGCTAAAGGTTCATCTCCAAACCATCTAAACCATCCAAGTGCTCCAAATCTAAAGTGTGCTTAGTATAACATCTTGTGAGCATTTAAAATATCAATAGAGTTGCTAGAGCACGTGAGTTGAGTTATTGATAGTCGCCTAGAGGGGGGTGAATAGGGCGAAACTGAAATTTACAAATATAAACACAACTACAAGCCGGGTTAGCGTTAGAAATATAAACGAGTCCGCGAGAGAGGGCGCAAAACAAATCACAAGCGAATAATGAAGTGAGACACGCGGATTTGTTTTACCGAGGTTCGGTTCTCACAAACCTACTCCCCGTTGAGGAGGCCACAAAGGCCGGGTCTCTTTCAACCCTTCCCTCTCTCAAACGGTCCCTCGGACCGAGTGAGCTTTCTCTTCTCAATCACTTGGAACACAAAGTTCCCACAAGGACAACCACAAGCTTGGTGTCTCTTGCCTCAATTACAAGTGAGTTTGATCGCAATGAAAGAATCAAGAAAGAAGAAAGCAATCCAAGCGCAAGAGCTCAAAAGAACACAAGCAAATCTCTCTCTCTAATCACTAAGGTGTTGTGTGGAATTGGAGAGGATTTGATCTCTTTGGTGTGTCTAGAATTGAATGCTAGAGCTCTTGTAAGTAGTTGGGAAGTGGAAAACTTGGATCCAATGAATGGTGGGGTGGTTGGGGTATTTATAGCCCCAACCACCAAACTTGACCGTTGGTGGAGGCTGTCTGTCGTATGGTGCACCGGACAGTCCGGTGCACACCGGACATGTCCGGTGCGCCAGCCACGTCACCAATGTCGTTGGATTCTGACCGTTGGAGTTCTGACTTCTGGGCCCGCCTGGATGTCCGGTGGCGCACCGGACATGAACTGTTCACTGTCCGGTGCGCCAGTATGGGCACGCCTGACTTCTGCGCGCGCTGCGCGCGCATTTAATGCGTCGCAGGTAGCCGTTGGCGCCGAAATAGCCGTTGCCCCGCTGTTACACCGGACAGTCCGGTGAATTATAGCGGAGACGCCGTCCTGATTTCCCGAGGCTGGCGAGTTCCTGAGGCAGCTCTTCAGAGGAGCACCGGACACTGTCCGGTGTACACCGGACAGTCCGGTGAATTATAGCGTGAGTGCCTCTGGAAATTCCCGAAGGTAGCAAGTTGGAGTTGGAGTCCTCTGGTGCACCGGACACTGTCCGGTGGTGCACCGAACAGTCCGGTGCCCCCAGATCAGAGGTCCCTTCGGTTGTCCCTTTGCTCCTTTGTCGAATCCAATATTTGATCTTTTTATTGGCTTAGTGTGAACCTTTTACACCTGTATAACTTATATACTAGAGCAAACTAGTTAGTCCAATTATTTGTGTTGGGCATTTCAACCACCAAAACTATTTAGGAACTAGGTGTAAGCCTAATTCCCTTTCAATCTCCCCCTTTTTGGTGATTGATGCCAACACAAACCAAAGCAAATGTAGAAGTGCATAATTGAACTAGTTTGCATAATGTAAGTGTAAAGGTTGCATGGAATTGAGCCAATATAAATACTTACAAGATATGCATGGATCGTTTCTTTGTTTTTAACATTTTGGACCACGCTTGCACCACATGTTTTGTTTTTACAAATTCTTTTTTAAATCCTTTTCAAAGTTCTTTTGCAAATAGTCAAAGGTAAATGAATAAGATTTTGTAAAGCATTTTCAAGATTTGAAATTTTCTCCCCCTGTTTCAAATGCTTTTCCTTTGACAAAAAAAACTCCCCTAAAAGAGGTCCTCCTCTTAGTGTTCAAGAGGGTTTTGATATATCCTTTTTGAAATACTACTTTCTCCCCCTTTTGAACACAATAGGATACCAATTGATAATATTCTTGGAAACACGAATTTTTTGAAATTGGTGGTGGTGCGGTCCTTTTGCTTTGGGGCTCATACTTTCTCCCCCTTTGGCATGAAGCGCCAAAAACGGAATCATTAGAGCCCTCAAATTACTTTCTTCCCCTTTGGACGTAAATGAATGAGTTAAGATTATACCAAAGATGAAGTCCTTTTGCTCCCTCCCCCAAGAATAGAGAGTGGAATGGAGTGACGGCGAAGGATGAGTTACGGAGTGGAAGCCTTTGTCTTCGCCGAAGACTCCAATTCCCTTTCAATACACCTATGACTTGGTTTGAAATAGACTTGAAAAACACATTAGTCATAGCATATGAGAGAGACATGATCAAAGGTATACAAATGAGCTATGTGAGCAAGTTAGCAAAAGAAATTGCGCGAATCAAGAATATTGAGCTCATGCCTAAGTTTGTTAAAAGTTTGTTCATCAAGAGGCTTGGTAAAGATATCGGCTAATTGATCTTTAGTGTTAATGTAAGAAATCTCGATATCTCCTTTTTGTTGGTGATCCCTAAGAAAATGATACCGAATGGCTATGTGTTTAGTGCGGCTATGCTCGACGGGATTATCCGCCATCTTGATTGCACTCTCATTATCACATAGCAAAGGGACTTTGGTTAATTTGTAACCGTAGTCCCGCAGGGTTTGCCTCATCCAAAGCAATTGCGCGCAACAATGGCCTGCGACAATGTACTCGACTTCGGCGGTGGAAAGAGTGACCGAATTTTGCTTCTTTGAAGCCCAAGACACCAAGGATCTTCCCAAGAACTGGCAAGTCCCCGATGTGCTCTTCCTATTGATTTTACACCCCGCCCAATCGGCATCCGAATAACCAACCAAATCAAATGTGGATCCCCTAGGATACCAAAGCCCAAACTTAGGAGTATAAGCCAAATATCTCAAGATTCGTTTCACGGCCGTAAGGTGAGCTTCCTTAGGGTCGGCTTGGAATCTTGCACACATGCATACGGAAAGCATAATATCCGGTCGAGATGCACATAAATAGAGTAAAGAACCTATCATCGACCGGTATACCTTTTGATCCACGGACTTACCTCCCGTGTCGAGGTCGAGATGCCCATTTGTTCCCATGGGTGTCTTGATGGGCTTGGCATCCTTCATTCCAAACTTGCTTAGAATGTCTTGAGTATACTTCGTTTAGCAAATGAAGGTACCCTCTTGGAGTTGCTTGACTTGGTATCCTAGAAAATATTTCAACTCCCCCATCATAGACATCTCGAATTTCTGTGTCATGATCCTACTAAATTCTTCACATGTAGATTCGTTAGTAGACCCAAATATGATATCATCAACATAAATTTGGCATACAAATAAATCATTGTCAAGAGTTTTAGTGAATAAAGTAGGATCGGCCTTGCCGACTTTGAAGCCATTTGCGATAAGGAAATCTCTAAGGCATTCATACCATGCTCTTGGGGCTTGCTTGAGCCCATAAAGCGCCTTGGAGAGCCTATAGACATGGTTAGGGTACTCACTATCTTCAAAGCCGGGAGGTTGCTCAACGTAAACCTCCTCCTTGATTGGTCCATTGAGGAAGGCACTCTTTACGTCCATTTGATAAAGCTTGAAGCCATGGTAAGTAGCATAGGCTAATAATATGCGAATTGACTCAAGCCTAGCTACGGGTGCATAGGTTTCACCGAAATCCAAACCTTCGACTTGGGAGTATCCCTTGGCCACAAGTCGAGCTTTGTTCCTTGTCACCACACCATGCTCATCTTGCTTGTTGCGGAAGACCCACTTGGTTCCTATAACATTTTGGTTAGGACGTGGAACTAAATGCCATACCTCATTCCTAGTGAAGTTGTTGAGCTCCTCTTGCATCGCCACCACCCAATCCGAATCTTGGAGTGCTTCCTCTACCCTGTGTGGCTCAATAGAGGAAACAAAAGAGTAATGCTCACAAAAATGTGCAACACGAGATCTAGTAGTTACCCCCTTATGAATGTCGCCGAGGATGGTGTCGACGGGGTGATCTCGTTGGATTGCTTGGTGGACTCTTGGGTGTGGCGGCCTTGGTTCTTCATCCTCCTTGTCTTGATCATTTGCATCTCCCCCTTGATCATTGCAGTCATCTTGAGGTGGCTCATTTGCTTGATCTTCTACTTCATCAACTTGAGCCTCAACCTCATTTTGTGTCGGTGGAGATGTTTGCGTGGAGGAGGATGGTTGATCTTGTGCATTTGGAGGCTCTTCGGATTCCTTAGGACACACATCCCCAATGGACATGTTCCTTAGCGCGATGCATGGAGCCTCTTCATTACCTGTCTCATCAAGATCAACTTGCTCTACTTGAGAGCCATTAGTCTCATCAAACACAACGTCACAAGAAACTTCAACTAGTCCAGTGGACTTGTTAAAGACTCTATATGCCCTTGTGTTTGAATCATATCCTAGTAAAAAGCCTTCTACAGTCTTAGGAGCAAATTTAGATTTTCTACCTCTTTTAACAAGAATAAAGCATTTGCTACCAAAGACTCTAAAATATGAAATATTGGGCTTTTTACCGGTTAGGAGTTCATATGATGTCTTCTTGAGGATTCGGTGAAGATATAACCGGTTGATGGCGTAGCAAGCGGTGTTGACCGCCTCGGCCCAAAACCGATCCGAAGTCTTGTACTCATCAAGCATGGTTCTTGCCATGTCCAATAGAGTTCTATTCTTCCTCTCCACTACACCATTTTGTTGTGGCGTGTAGGGAGAAGAGAAATCATGCTTGATGCCCTCCTCCTCAAGGAAGCCTTCGATTTGAGAGTTCTTGAACTCCGTTCCGTTGTCGCTTCTAATTTTCTTGATCCTTAAGCCGAACTCATTTTGAGCCCGTCTCAAGAATCCCTTTAAGGTCTCTTGGGTTTGAGATTTTTCCTGCAAAAAGAATACCCAAGTGAAGCGAGAATAATCATCCACTATTACAAGACAATACTTACTCCCGCCGATGCTTATGTAAGCAATCGGGCCGAATAGATCCATGTGGAGTAGCTCAAGCGACCTGTCGGTCGTCATGATGTTCTTGTGTGGATGATGAGCACCAACTTGCTTTCCTGCCTGACATGCGCTACAAATCCTGTCTTTCTCAAAATGAACATTTGTTAGTCCTAAAATGTGTTCTCCCTTTAGAAGCTTATGAAGATTCCTCATTCCAACATGGGCTAGTCGGCGGTGCCAGAGCCAACCCATGTTAGTCTTAGCAATTAAGCATGTGTCGAGTTCAGCTCTATCAAAATCTACTAAGTATAGCTGACCCTCTAACACACCCTTAAATGCTATTGAATCATCACTTCTTCTAAAGACAGTGACACCTACATCAGTAAAGAGACAGTTGTAGCCCATTTTGCATAATTGAGATACAGAAAGCAAATTGTAATCTAAAGAATCTACAAGAAAAACATTGGAAATAGAATGGTCTGGAGATATAGCAATTTTACCCAATCCTTTGACCAAACCTTGGTTTCCATCCCCGAATGTGATCGCTCGTTGGGGATCTTGGTTTTTCTCGTAGGAGGAGAACATCTTCTTCTCCCCTATCATGTGGTTTGTGCACCCGCTGTCGAGTATCCAACTTGAGCCCCCGGATGCATAAACCTACAAAACAATTTTAGTTCTTGACTTTAGGTACCCAAATGGTTTTGGGTCCTTTGGCATTAGACACAAGAACTTTGGGTACCCAAACACAAGTCTTTGACCCCTTGTGCTTGCCCCCAACATATTTGGCAACCACCTTGCCGGATTTGTTAGTCAAAACATAAGATGCATCAAAATTTTTAAATGAAATGTTATGATCATTTGATGCACTAGGAGTTTTCTTCTTAGGCAACTTAGCACGGGTTGGTTGCCTAGAGCTAGATGTCTCACCCTTATACATAAAAGCATGGTTAGGGCCAGAGTGAGACTTCCTAGAGTGAATTCTCCTAATTTTGTCCTCGGGATAACCAGCAGGGTATAAAATGTAACCCTCGTTATCCTGAGGCATGAGAGCCTTGCCCTTAACAAAGTTGGACAATTTCTTAGGAGGGGCACTAAGTTTGACATTGTCTCCCCTTTGGAAGCCAATGCCATCCTTGATGCCAGGGCGTCTCCCATTATAGAGCATACTTCTAGCAAATTTAAAATTTTCATTCTCTAAGTTATGCTCGGCAATTTTAGCATCTAGTTTTGCTATATGATCATTTTGTTGTTTAATTAAAGACATGTGATCATGAATAGCATTAATATCAACATCTCTACATCTAGTACAAATAGATACATGCTCAACTATAGATGTAGATGGTTTGCAAGATTTTAATTCAACAACCTTAGCATGTAACATATCATTCTTAGTTCTAAGGTCGGAAATTGTAGCATTGCAAACATTAAAATCTTTAGCCTTAGCAAGCAATTTTTCATTTTCATTTCTAAGACTAGCAAGTGAAATGTTCAATTCATCAATCCTAGCAAGCAAATCAACATTATCATCTTTAGGATTGGAAGTTGAACCAATACAAACATGAGAATCAACCTTAGCTAACAAATTAGTATTTTCATTTCTAAGGTTGTCTATTGTCTCATGGCAAGTGCTTAGCTCACTAGATAATTTTTCACATTTCTCAATTTCTAGAGCATAAGCATTTTTAACCTTAACATGTTTCTTGTTTTCCTTAATTAGGAAGTCCTCTTGAGAATCCAAAAGGTCATCCTTTTCATGAATAGCACTAATCAATTCATTTAATTTTTCTTTTTGTTCCATGTTAAGGTTGGCAAAAAGGGTACGCAAATTATCTTCCTCATCACTAGCATTATCATCACTAGAGGATTCATATTTAGTGGAGGATTTAGATTTAACCTTCTTCTTTTTGCTGTCCTTTGCCATGAGGCACTTGTGGCCGATGTTGGGGAAGAGGAGTCCCTTGGTGACGGCGATGTTGGCGGCGTCCTCGTCGTCGGAGGAGTCGCTTGAGCTTTCGTCGGAGTCCCACTCCCGACAAACATGGGCATCGCCGCCCTTCTTCTTGTAGTACCTCTTCTTTTCTCTCCTCTTGCCCTTCTTGTCGTTATCCCTGTCACTGTCACTTGATAATGGACATTTAGCAATAAAGTGACCGGGCTTACCACACTTGTAGCAAACCTTCTTGGAGCGAGACTTGTAGTCTTTCCCCCTCCTTTGTTTGAGGATTTGGTGGAAGCTCTTGATGACGAGCGCCATTTCCTCATTGTCGAGCTTGGAGGCGTCGATTGGTTGTCGACTTGGTGTAGACTCCTCCTTCTTTTCTTCCGTCGCCTTGAATGCGACGGGTTGAGCTTCGGATGTGGAGGGATCATCAAGCTCGTTGATCTTCCTTGAGCCTTCGATCATGCACTCAAAACTTACAAAATTCCCGATTACTTCTTCGGGGGTCATTAGTGTATATCTTGGGTTGCCACGGATTAATTGAACTTGAGTAGGGTTAAGGAAAATAAGAGATCTTAGAATAACCTTAACCACCTCATGGTCATCCCACTTTTTGCTCCCGAGGTTGCGCACTTGATTCACCAAGGTCTTGAGCCGGTTGTACATGTTTTGTGGCTCCTCCCCTTTGCGAAGCCGGAACCGACCGAGCTCCCCCTCGATCGTCTCCCGCTTGGTGATCTTTGTGAGCTCATCTCCTTCGTGAGCGGTTTTGAGCACATCCCAAACCTCCTTGGCGCTCTTCAACCCTTGCACTTTGTTATACTCCTCTCTACTTAGAGAGGCGAGGAGTATTGTTGTCGCTTGAGAGTTGAAGTGCTCGATTTGGGCCACCTCATCCTCATCATAGTCTTTATCCCCTACGGATGGTACCTGTGCACCAAACTCAACAACATCCCATATACTTTTGTGGAGTGAGGTTAGATGAAATCACATTAAATCACTCCACCTAGCATAATCTTCACCATCAAAGGTTGGTAGTTTGCCTAATGGGAGGAAAGTAAAGGTGCATGTTTAGAAATGCGGGGGTAGTGTAGGGGGATCTTACTATACTTCTTACGCTCTTGGCGCTTAGAAGTGACGGATGTCGCATCGGAGCCGGAGGTGGATGGCGATGAAGAATCGGTCTCGTAGTAGACCACTTTCCTCATCCTCTTTTTCTTGTCCCCACTCCGACGCGTCTTGTGAGAAGAGGATTTCTCCTTCTTCTCCTTTTGGTGTGAAGAAGACTTCTTCTCCTTCCCTTTGGAGGAGTTCTTCTTCTCCTTTCTCTTGGTGCGGGACTCTTCCGATGAAGTGCTCCCATGGCTTGTAGTGGGCTTTTCGCCGGTCTCCATATCCTTCTTGGCGTGATCTCCCGACATCACTTCGAGCGGTTAGGCTCTAATGAAGCACCGGGCTCTGATACCAATTGATAGTCGCCTAGAGGGGGGGGTGAATAGGGCGAAACTGAAATTTACAAATATAAACACAACTACAAGCCGGGTTAGCGTTAGAAATATAAACGAGTCCGCGAGAGAGGGCGCAAAACAAATCGCAAGCGAATAATGAAGTGAGACACGCGGATTTGTTTTACCGAGGTTCGGTTCTCACAAACCTACTCCCCGTTGAGGAGGCCACAAAGGCCGGGTCTCTTTCAACCCTTCCCTCTCTCAAACGGTTCCTCGGACCGAGTGAGCTTTCTCTTCTCAATCACTTGGAACACAAAGTTCCCACAAGGACAACCACAAGCTTGGTGTCTCTTGCCTCAATTACAAGTGAGTTTGATCGCAATGAAAGAATCAAGAAAGAAGAAAGCAATCCAAGCGCAAGAGCTCAAAAGAACACAAGCAAATCTCTCTCTCTAATCACTAAGGCGTTGTGTGGAATTGGAGAGGATTTGATCTCTTTGGTGTGTCTAGAATTGAATGCTAGAGCTCTTGTAAGTAGTTGGGAAGTGGAAAACTTGGATCCAATGAATGGTGGGGTGGTTGGGGTATTTATAGCCCCAACCACCAAACTTGACCGTTGGTGGAGGATGTCTATCGTATGGTGCACCGGACAGTCCGGTGCACACCGAACATGTCCGGTGCGCCAGCCACGTCACCAATGCCGTTGGATTCTGACCGTTGGAGTTCTGACTTTTGGGCCCGCCTGGATGTCCGGTGGCGCACCGGACATGAACTGTCCACTGTCCGGTGCGCCAGTATGGGCACGCCTGACTTCTGCGCGCGCTGCGCGCGCATTTAATGCGTCGCAGGTAGCCGTTGGCGCCGAAATAGCCGTTGCCCCGCTGTTACACCGGACAGTCCGGTGAATTATAGCGGAGACGCCGTCCTGATTTCCCGAGGCTGGCGAGTTCCTGAGGCAGCTCTTCAGAGGAGCACCGAACACTGTCCGGTATACTCCGGACAGTCCGGTGAATTATAGCGCGAGTGCCTCTGGAAATTCCCGAAGGTAGCAAGTTGGAGTTGGAGTCCTCTGGTGCACCGGACACTGTCCGGTGGTGCACCGGACACTGTCCGGTGTGCACCGGACAGTCCGGTGCCCCCAGACCAGAGGTCTCTTCGGTTGTCCCTTTGCTCCTTTGTCGAATCCAATATTTGATCTTTTTATTGGCTTAGTGTGAACCTTTTACACCTGTATAACTTATATACTAGAGCAAACTAGTTAGTCCAATTATTTGTGTTGGGCATTTCAACCACCAAAACTATTTAGGAACTAGGTGTAAGCCTAATTCCCTTTCAGTTATGATTATGAGAAAAGAGAGACGAATTGTGATCACTCTTGAGTGGAGTTACTACTCCAAAAATTATAAAAGCGAACGAGGCTCTTCAACTTTTGTATAGAGAGCCTCGTGAGATGATTGCTCTCACCCATTTGAGAAAGAAAGGACTCGAGCTTGATCTTGGTGGTCGTTTGAGTGTGGAAATGGTTGAAAGAGACCTAGTTATTTGTGAACCACTTGACGAAGACATAGGTTTCTTTGTGAAACTGAGTTTCAGTGAACAAATCATGTGTCTCTTATGTATTATCCTTCCATTTTGCATTTGCCTTTCCTCTTCTACTTAATACTTGCTTTTCTCATCATTTAAGAGTTATAGCTTGTTGCTAGCTTTCATTTCCGTACTTAAGTTTTACTTGCAACATAACAAATGATTATCTTATAATATATATTGGATGTGTTATTATTGTTCTAACCGTTTAAGTGACAATATCTGGACCAAAGCTTGTTGTTTGAGTAAGAATTTTAGGTTTTGCCTATTTACCCTCTCTAGCCAACTATCACGAGGCCACAAAGAGAATGGACTCGATAAGTCCCATTACTAGTTAGCCCACCAAAGTATTTTCTGTGCCTAGAATTAACTCGGTCTCCTCCTACATACAATTGGCTTCGTTGTAGTTTGAAGGCGTCATGCCTGATCGATGTGACCTCCTTGTCTTGTCATCGCCATACGAACACTCCTCTCTCGCCTTTGCTCATGCAGGTTCGCCTCCCATGTGTTCCAATGCCATAATCACGTCCTCGCCTCGGCGTTTATGAGATCTTTTGTTGTAGTTATAGGTGGTTCACTGTGGAGTTCCCAAATACCAAACTACATCACATCCATTTCTATAAATTGTTTGTTATGCATTGCCACACTATAATAATGGTACACTTGGAATCCTAATGAGCCAAGATGGAATTACAATATAATTTTTATTACTTTGATTCACAATATGTCTTTCTATAACTATGGAAATCAACTTAGAGGTGGACCGCATGTGTGGTAAATGATTATAATATGATCTGTATAACTATGGATTCACAATTGAGCTTGGATGACAAGAGAATATACGTGACCAACTCATTTTTCTCTGTTGGGATATGATGTAAAGGGTTCGACGTAACATGCTGCTAGAGATCTCTGTTGTTGTATGCACCGTAATTAACATGGCATCCATGGAGTGTTTCATCTTGTATTGACGAGTGCAGAGAAACAAGGCATGGTCTCATGAGAACCTCATATTAATAAAAGAAGTCTTGATTATAATTTTTGCTACTGTCATGGGCTTTTCTGCCTAGCTATTGTGTGTTGCGAGATTATGGTAAAGTAGGCACTCACTCTATCAGGGTGGGTTGCAACACCAATGATATGAGTATTTTTTATGGCCACACACGATTTGACAATGTTCCTAACCCCATCATTGTCGTGAAAATGAACAAGCTCCTAACCATGCTCAAGGTAACGCAAGGGCAGGTGGCTCAAAACAAGGACTACAAAAACATCGAAAATGGGCAAAAACCGATCTAGTTTGTCGTTATCGGATCGGGATCGGTATTAGTTATGCATCGATTTGTTTTTTAAATTTTAAAAATAGAAAATAGAAACTAGTTAATGGTGAAAATAGTGATTCCTCGTCGTGAAACCAATTTAATTGAATTTGAAAACCGGCAAAAGCCGATTTCCGGTCCGAAAATTCGGAAAACCATCAAGAATCAACGATTTTCTCGACCGAAAACTTAAATTCCAAAAACCATCAAGAATCAGCGAAGAAAATCAGTCGAAAACGCCAAAACCAGCTGAGAAACCTGAAAATTGTTTTTAGATTTAAAAATAGAAAACCGGTTACTGATAATCACAGGTTTTTAACTCTAAAACGGCTTAGTTTCGATGATCTCAAGCAAAGCAAGGGTCTGATGTTGAGGTACGGATTTAGTTTGGGACGGTCAAGTGTTGAGGTGCGTGGAAGTCACTTTTCTGTTCAATATAGATTTATCTGATTACTGGTCTGTGGACATATACAAGATAAAAATCATCTTAACCGGTAATACAACAAGATTCCGCAATCAAAATAAACTGAAAACAAACTACTGTAAGCCGTTTAAGCAGAGAACACGAAATTTGATTTGAACTGGTTGGGATGCGCCTGGCTCGGGCAGAAGTGCAACGCCCGAGCGACACACGAGGACCAAGTAGCAAGCTACTATACGGACCCTCCCCCACAAAAAATAAATTTAATATCGAAGTGAACACATAGTTCACATATCAGATATTAAACTGATAAGAACAGATACTACACTTGATCTTAGCCAAAAGGCCGAGAAAGGTATGAATTGCACTAGCCACCAGGGTCTTCTTTTATAGCGTTCCTCTGGCTCCGCTCGTCCATTGCCTCCGGGGTGGGACTAAACCTAGACGCGCTCCACGCACACGGAACCACGGCGCGCGCTATTTCGTAGCGGGCCGCTGTGAAAATGTGCTCGCCAAGGCCCATCAATAGCAAGCCTTCAGAGTTTGAAGTGGCGATGCCTGATTGATGCGGCCTCCCCCGGTCGCCCTGCAGATGCTCCTCTCTCGCCTCCAGCCTCACGCGTTCCTCGGGCAGTCAGGCCACCTCTCCGCCTCCCCGTTATGGCTCTCCAACCGCTTCCTCCTCGCCCTCGCGTCCATCCCGGTGTCGCCACGCTCGCGGACGCCGTCTTCGCGCGCCCCCCGGATCCCGCCGCCCGCGACCGATTCCCCTGGAACACGTCCGTCCGCCTCCACGCCCCCGCATCGCGCTGCTCTACTTTGCGTGGATGCGCTATTGCGACGTGCGGCCGGGCGCCTACAACGTTCCTCACTGTCCTCAAGGCCTGTGGCCGCGCCGGACTCCTGGTTCACGCCGAGGCCGTGAGGAGAGAGGGCTGGGCGCGGACCTCTTCACGGTGAACACGCTCATCAACTTCTAATGCAGGATCCTGGATTGCCACTAGGGGAGGATTGTGTTCGACAAGGCGGGCAACGTCTCATGGAACTCCATGGTCGCTGGGTTCTTCGGGAAGGGGAGATGAGGCTCGCGCAGGAGCTGTTCGACGAAATGCCGCAGAAAGACACGTTCTCTTGGGGGTCCTTGATCGACGTTTACACGGAATGTGATCTTAGAAACATTTTTGTTGATGGGCATTCAGGTGTGAGGAAGCCAAGGAGGCTTTGGAGTATTTTCAGAGTATGCCGGGGTGTGGCGTAAGGCCTGATAAGGTCGTTGCCGTGGGGGCTGTCAGTGCTAGTGCTCAGCTGGGCGCTTTGGAGCAAGTAAGATGGCTTCACTCTTGCTTGGAGAAGTGCTATCTGATGATGTGGTCTGGATGTCGTTGGACTTGCAACTCATGGTTATGGTCTGGATGCTGTCATGCTGTTTCATCGAGTGGAGGCAGAAAAGGTTGCAGTGGACGATCTTAGTGTACTTGTCATTCTGATTGCTTGCACACATGCTGGCTTGATCTCAGAGGGTTTAGAAATATTTCACAGAATGAAAAATGATTTTGGGATAGATCCCGAGGTAGAATTGGTTGATCTACTTGGCCGTGCTGGACATTTGCGTTGAGCTGGCTGAGTTATAAATGGAACGTCTTGCAAATCTTGGAGCTGATTCTGGAGTCTGTTTTTCTATCAAATATATATGCTGATGAAGCAATGTGGGGTGATGTTTTGAGGATTAGGAAAATGATATGTGATGAGGGGATGAGAAAGGATATTGGACGGAGTGTGATTGAAGTGGATGGAGAAATACATGAGTTTGTGAAGGGAGGTTGCTCATATCATTATAAGGAGGAAATGTACTTGGTGCTTTGGAATTTATCTAACATGGCAGCATCTATTTGATTGCTTCTTTCTGTACCAACTTTGTGAAATCATTCATCACGAGTCTGTTGATTCAACATTCTAGTCATGCACCAAATTGCATCTGATGGTTCATAGCCCAGATGGTAACTGCCTATTTTTCAAGCCTGAATTTTCCTGCTCAAGCACAAGCAGGTGCCAACATGAACAGTACCGACTCAATGAGGCTCTTGAGTATCCATGTGCTGTCCATTTATTATTATTTTTCTTGACTTGCTTCCACAGTGGTGACTCAACATGTGATTTAACGAAGAAGATTTATGCTTTTGGCTGCAGTTGTTACTCCTTTTAGTCAGTTTTAAATTGCATCATGCATTAGAGTAGCCACTTGTGGATTATGGGATTTAAAAGTGGTTTTGGCCTTTAAAGGACAAGTTTAGTCCTAATTGAGAAGTGTCTGCACCTCTGTACCATTGTTCTTTACTTCATCAGAGTGAAGATACATGAAGTTCAGATTTCAGAATGAAGACTTCAAGATTGTATACTGCCTCTTACTTCCGTCTACTTTATGTGTTTCATTTTATATCTGTGTTGTTGTTTGCTGATTACAAAAATGAAAAGTGGCTGATTTTGGGAACAACATTTGATGATTTGGGACTCTGTAATATGCCTTGTTTTGGTTATTTGGCTTTAGAACTGAAAAGTGATTGCTTTCTAAATTACCAGTATGGTTTATGCATATAGTCATGACTACCTGACCATCAGCACGAGTAGTTTGACTTGGCACTCTATTTTGTTTAGTCGATCTAGCATGATTGAGACACCTAAATGGTTGGTCCTCTTTGCTAATTGTAAGAAGCATGCTCAAGCTTAGAATTTAAGATTATATCCTAACAGAGTTAACAATGATGAACACTATCAAGCTACATAAGTGCTGCTGGACCGTGGGGTTCGGTGGTGTATTTACGTCAACCTTGGGGCATGAGACTCGAGTATGGTTTGGTGTAGGCGTCTTATGCATGTAAAATAGAACAGAAACCAATTTGTTTGTTCCTCTTTTTTTTCCTGTTTATTAATACCTACTTTACCTTAAACACTAAAACTTTGTTTGGTGTAGGCGTCTTATGCAGTATGAACTTTTGGTGTGAGCTGTCTGAGGGTGGGCGCAGTCACGCACGCAGGAAGCTGATTGACGAGCCTGGACGGATCACTCTCGCTCCACTCCAGTCACCAGTAGCCGAGTGCCACGTCCATCTTTTACGTGACGCGAAGCCGCGAAGCGGTCGGTTCTTATCACTTATCATCAGGGGGCCAGTCGGGGCAACCAGCTACAGGACACGTCCAGATGAACTTGCCCAGGTATGCATGCCCCGGCCCGACCACACTGACTGAACCTGGACGGCTTCCCGGTCTCGTGCGCTGCCCGGGCAGTCTGGTGGGGCACTTGGATAACACGCTGCAGCGGGTTATTATAAACAGGGACAGGTCCGCCTCCTCGCCGTCTCGTCTGACCGTACGTCTTTGGTGATGAAGCATCGATCCGGGAGAAGGTTCAGCATTAGCTCTAGCTAGAGCTAGATAGCCGGAGGAGGAGCTAGTAGGAAGAGGCATGGATAATCATCAACTTGTCGCCATGGCAGCGGTGGCTCAGCCGGCGAGCCCGACCTCGCCGCACGTCGCGCACAAGATCCCGCCCGGCGACGGGCCTTACGCGAGGGCCAAGCACTTCCAGGTAAAAGCCTCCATCAATTAGGATCTAGATTACCAATCATTAGCTGTTAGCTCAGCATGCTCATAACTGTTTTTTTATTTTTTTATTTTTTTGCTGTCGACGGATGGTTGTTCTAGCTTGATTCTAGGTCTCATTATTGGTTAGATCTGTATAATCTGGTGATTAAGTTAATTTCACACAAATAATCACAATTACTAACAGTATTAGCTTGAGATCTATAGGCATTTCTGAATTTTCTATTACCGAGTAAAATTTAGCAACATCATTTATTTACTAGTGATCTAGAGAGAGAGAAAAAGGCAAAACGACTCACAATAATTTGGAACGGAGTGATCTGATTGAAATGAACTTTTAAATTATTTATTATTAATACCGTTGCTGTGATGATCGAATAATTAAGCTGGTGGAGAAGGACCTGGACGCGTCGATCGCGTGGTTCTGGAAGGCGATCAGCGCGGGCGACAAGTTGGACAGCGCGCTCAAGGACATGGCGGTGGTGATGAAGCAGCGCGGGTACCTGGCGGAGGCCATCGACGCCATCAGGTCGCTGCGGCACCTGTGCCCGAAGCAGTCCCAGGAGCCGCTGGACAACATCCTCCTGGACCTCTACAAGGCCAGCGGGCGGACCAAGGAGGAGATCGAGCTGCTCAAGCAGAAGCTCCGCAAGATCTACCTCGGCGAGGCGTTCCATGGCAGGACCACCAAGCGCGCCCGCTCGCACGGCCGCAAGATCCACGTCTCCGTCAAGCAAGAGACATCGCGCGTCCTGGTGCGTGTGCATGCGGCGGTCCCCAGACCCCAGCCTGTTCCAGAGTCCACACGTCCAGTGCGTGGCATAGCTAATAAGCTTCGCCGGACATGCATGCAATGCAGGGCAACCTCGCGTGGGCGTACATGCAGCAGCGCAACTTCATGGCGGCGGAGGTGGTGTACCGGAAGGCGCAGATGATCGACCCGGACGCCAACAAGGCGTGCAACCTCGCCCTCTGCCTCATCGAGCAGGCCCGGCTCGCCGACGCCGAGCTCGTCCTCGCCGACGTGCTCGCCGGGAGGTACCTGCAGGCCCGCGACCAGCAGGACGGCAAGATCGTCCGGAAAGTGGAGGAGCTGCTGGCCCGGATCATGGCGCATACGACGTGGCCGGGCGGTGGCGGCGGTGACGGACGACGACGCCCGGCGGATAAGAGCGGGAGCGGGAGCGAGAGCGACGACGATGACTGGGTCGAGAACCAGATGCTGGCTTTGCTCGACGTGGCGGTGCCGTACCGGAAGAAGAGCAGGAGGCTGCCGGTCTTTGAGGAGATCTCGCGAGCAGAATAGCAGATGGCTGATATAGATTAGCAGCAGCATCATCATCTTTCGATCGAGCTCCATGCATATATCGTTTGAGCGAGCGCGGATCCTCTGGACCTAACTGCAGTCTGCAGATAGGTAGGTAGGTAGGTCTGAGCTGATCCAGACCCACATGTCAGTGACCGGACGCAGAGGATCTGCTTCCATTATTATTTGATCGACTCCTGTCCAGCTCAACCTTTTGGACCAACTCCGTGGCGATAGCAGTAGCAGCAGCAGAAAGGTAAAGCGCGCGTGTGTGTGTGTGCCCCTGTGAATCTGTGGATCGGAGACAGTGTGCAGTAGCATAGCATCAGCAGCAAGGTATTTAAAGCGTGCAAGTGTGTGTATAACTGTATATACGCTTCTTATATGCATCTGTGGATATTTTGCATGGATCGGACGCATGTCGCAGTCGTGTAGTACGTGCGTTTGTAAAGCTATTTTCACCAGTATACTCATCTCTATGCTCATATTCAAATTTTCACTATATATCTGGTTGGTTGCCGTGTCAGTCTAACAGGATGCAATTTCACTATACGTCTGATTGGTTGCCGTATCAGTCTAACAATTTCACTATACGTATTGGTTGCCGTATCAGTCTAACAGGATGGCTAAATGGAGCCAGAATAAGTAGCATCAGGTTGAGCTTATGCAAGATATATTTATTTGGTTGCTTTCAGCCTTTCACAGACTCAATATATAGACTAGATACAGATTTTTTGGTTAGTTGTACCGATATATGTATTAGAGAAGAGTATATAAATAAATCTTCAAATATTACATAGCATGTGTGGTCTAGTTTTGTTCGCAAAAATTTTAGATACACAAATATAAAATCTTTTACATAGAAAATATAATAAAAAACAAAATTAAATTACATTCTGCATGACTGTATCCTGCATGCGCGGAGATGCCTGCGGCACACGTTTGAACGTAGCATGGATGGACGATCGATTTTGCATCAGCTGATTCTGCATGGTTACACACATGAACCAAACATGAAATGCTTTAGGACTCCTCGCGTGCAGTTGCACATGTAGAGATGCGAACCAATCAGCCAGTATGTGAATCTAATCTAATATGTACATATGTTCGTCCTTAAAAGTGCAAACCTGATCGTACCCATCGTTTCATTTCTATGCTGGTCCAATCACCAGAAATTGGCACAACGTTTGAATATATAGATGCGATTCAACCGGAGGTGATACCATCCGCTCATGTGGCTCGACATTGCGGTGGATAATAATGATATCACCATAAATGACATGTGATTTGGGCGACCGGTCGGCATGGTCGATACTGACCGTATTACGACTATGTCGATCCTCGTGTTAGAGTCTGGATCGGTCGATATCATTTTAGTCATTTGGATTTCAAAAAATATATAAGATACTAAAAATCTTTTAGGAATCCACCTTATAGAGGGGTACTTTGGTGCATTCACATCCATTGCTCTCCGGTTCATAACCTCCTCCTCCATTTGTAGCGTTGCACTTTCTGTTTCGATATGGATTTAAGATAAAGCCCTAACTTTGACATGCTGACGAACTTGCCCAAAACATTTTGACACCCCTATCAATGTGGGGCAGGTCTTCTTTGATTGTCTTTCTTTCGTTCGTTATCAATGAGAGGATGTTTTTTATCATCTCTATTCCGTAACTTCACAACCTTTCCATATATATATATATCTGAAAGTCGCCTAGAGGGAGGGTGAATAGGCAAATCTGAAATTTATAAACTTTAAGCACAATCTACAAGCCGGGTTACCGTTAGAAATATAACCGAGTTTGAAAGAGAGGGCGAAAACAAATCACAAGGAAATAAAGCATGACACGGTGATTTGTTTTACCGAGGTTCGGTTCTTGCAAACCTACTTCCCGTTGAGGTGGTCACAAAGACCGGGTCTCTTTCAACCCTTTCCCTCTCTCAAACGGTCACCTAGACCGAGTGAGCTTTTCTCCTCAATCAAATGAGTCACTTAGACCACATAAGGACCACCACAACTTGTTGTCTCTTGCTTTGATTACAAAGGTGTTGAGAACAAGAAATGGGGAAGAAGAAAAGCGATCCAAGAACAAGAGCTCAAAGAACACGAGCAAAAACTCTCTCTCTAGTCACTATTTGCTTGGAGTGGAAATGGGACTTGGAGAGGCTTTGATTCTATTTGATTTGTGTCTTGTATTGATTGCACTAGCTCTTGTATTGAATATGAAGTCTGAAAAACTTGGATGCCTTGAAGTGTGGTGGTTAGGGGATATTTATAGCCCCACCCACCAAAATGGCCATTGGGGAGGCTGTCTGTCGATGGGCGCACCGGACAGTCCGATGCGCCACCGGACACTGTCCGGTGCGCCAGCCACGTCACCCAACCGTTAGGGTTTGACCGTTGAAGCTCTAACAGGTGGGACCACCGGACAATCCGGTGGTGCACCGGACAGGTACTGTTCACTGTCTGGTGCGCCTTCTGGCGCTGCTCTGACTCTGCGCGCTCTGTCCGTGCACTGTGCACCTGTCAGCCGACCGTTGAAGTCGATCGTTGCGCTTGGAAGCCGTTGCTCTGCTGGCACACCGGACAGTCCGGTGAATTATAGCGGAGTGACTTTTCCAGAAACCCGAAGGTGGCGAGTTGGAGTTGATCCACCCTGGTGCACCGAACACAGTCCGGTGGCACACCGGACAGTCCGGTGGCACACCGGACAGTCCGGTGCGCCAGACCAGGGCAGCATTCGGTTTTCTTTTACTCCTTTCTTTTAAACCCAATCTTGGACTTTTTATTGGTTTGTGTTGAATCTTTGGCACCTGTAGAACTTATAATCTAGAGCAAACTAGTTAGTCCAATTGTTTGTGTTGGGCAATTCAACCACCAAAATTATTTAGGAAAATGTTTGACCCTATTTCCCTTTCAATATCCTCCTCCATATTTATATTGACCAAGTGTCAATGCTCCTCCTCCTCCTACTAAACCTCCTATGGTCGACACTCCTACCACTGAAGCTCTTCCACCACAACCTTTTCCCTATATGTACCCTCCTTCGTACCCACACGAATATCCATATGGTTCTCCCCCTTATGGATCATATGATGCTCCTCCTCCATATGCTCCTCTGTATGGCGCTCCTTGTGCGATCACTCTTTTGTATGGTGCTCCTTCCATATATGGTGCTCATGCTCCTTTTCGTCCTTCTGTAGGCACAGTAGTGCCTCCAATCAGCAAAAATGATGCAGCCTCCAAACAGTCCTTGTACTCCAGTGCATATCGCAGTTCCAACGATGACAAGACTGGACTAAGACGAAGGATGAAAGATGGTAAGTGCACATGTACTTTATGAGTTGGACCCATTTTTAAGTCGAGAATAATTTTTTGAGTTCATAAATTTATAGGCCCACGTGTGGTTACTACACTTTGTTGACTGAAAATGAAACAGGTCTAAAAACCATTTTCACACTTATTTTGGTGATTGACGACCATCACAACCACTAGAGCTAACTAGTTTGCTAAGTGTATGAACACGAGCACATAAAGGAATAATTTAAGTAGATCAAATTCACAACTCAATGTGTTGCGGACCGTTCGATCCCTTGACCTGGACCGTCTGGAGTACCAAAGATCAGATCGAACAAAAACTTTGTGGATTTGAGTAAATATACTATGCACTATCTAAAGAAAAATGAGTATTGCTCGGCACCACGTGCGGACTGTCCAACCACATGTGTGGACCGTCCGACTATTCAAAATTAGACTAATTCGAAGGTGCCATGTTCGATAAAATGAATTTTAGCGTCACTCACGGACTGTTCGGGGGGCACAAGCAGACCATTTGTAATAGACTTTATCTGACATATGATGTTGCATTAAATGTGATTATAGTCATTGATATATCTGTTATAACTGACCGTTGTGATCCAGTTGTTGATCATACAGGGGCAGACCATCCAGGACAGTACCACGAACCGTTCGCATGTGGTAGAACGATAGTAACGACTAGGAGGTGGTTGGTGGCTATAAATACAATCCCAACCACCCCTTCAATGAAATCTAAGATATCCAAGCTTTCCAAGCATTTCACTCACTCACATTCATTGCAAGAACAAGAACTCCACTCCAATACACACTAAAAGCATCAAAGTTCTCCAAGAGTCATAATTGTGATTGTGATCATAAGTGATCAGTGCTTTGAGAGAGATTCTAGAGAGTGTGATCTTGTGTTTTCTTCTTGCTCTTTTTGCTTGGTGTTCTTGATCGTGCTCTTTTTCATTCTATAGGAGCACATGTATAAGTATGAGCACAAGTATAAAGAAAGGCAAATTGAGAAGTATAGGAGCACATTGCAAATCCTATTGAAATGGAGAACCAAAGGTATGAATCTAGCACTTAGTAAATTGTTTGTCACTGACTATGCAATGCTCATCTAAGTGTTAGAAAGCTCTCAAAATCGATACAAAGTGGAGCAAAAAAGTTTGGCTTGGATTAGCCAAACCTGCGGTAGCCTGGGCGCACCGGACTATCCGATGTGCACCAGACAGTGTTCGGTGCCCAGGCCATCAGCTAGTCTGTCTCGGGAAATTGGCCAGGCATACTGGTTATAATTCATCGGACTGTTTGATGTGCACAAGACTGCCCGGTAAGTCAGGCGACCAACGGCTCTCGCTAGCGCCAACAGTCGGCACACAATAAATGGTGGACACCTGGCAGCACCGGGATGTCCGGTGCGCCACCAGACTGTCCAGTGTGACGGGTAGCCGAAGGATGCAATGGTTAACTCAATGGTCGGCGGTGCGGTGATGAAAAGAAATCGCCCACTGTTCACTATTCGATGTGCACCGGACAGTCTGGTGCACCCGTGGACAGAAAGGCAACCAGTGCACATGAGTGTTCGGTGAGTCAGGTGGCCAACGGCTCTCGCCAGCGCCAATGGTCGACGTGCAATCAACGGTAGACACATGGCAGCACCGGACTATCTGGTGCGCCATCGGACTGTTCGGTGTGCCGGGCAGCCAAAGGATGCAACGACTAACTTAATGGTCGGTGGTGCGATGATGGAAAGAAATCCCTCACTATTCACTATGCGGTGTGCACCGGATAGTCTGGATCACCCACAGATAGAAGGTAACTAGGGCCTTCCAAACAAAGAAGAAACAACTCTTTTAGCACACCGAAACTCAGAATCAACGCAACCACGCTTTTGACGCGTTCTAGAGAGAATTGTGCATTTTCTTGAGAGAAACTCTGTTGTTTTGATTCTTGCATTCTCTCCTTTGCTTGTGTGCATGGTGTTGCTGCTCTTGTAGTCTTGTGTGTGTTTCTACTCCCTCTTTACTCTTGTGCTTTGATTGAGATCATTTGTGTAAGGCGTGAGAGACTCCAACTTGTGGAGATTCCTCACAAGGGGATTTGATATAAGGAAGAACAATGTGGTACTCAAGTTTGATCTTTGGATCACTTGAGAGGGATTGAGTGCAACCCTTGACCGAAGGAGGTCACCATAACGTGAAGTAGGCATTGGCCGAACCACGGGATAAAATCGCCGTGTCACTTGTGCTCTACTTGATTGTGATTGTTATCTTCCAAAAGAGTTCTCATATTTCACTTGTGTTATTGTTCCTAAGTTTAATACACATCTCAAAGGAACAATCAAGTGAAGAGATTCTCTCTTTCTCCACCTCTATTCATCATGACTTGGTTTTAGCTTTTACTAACATTTGTTATAAACCAAGTCTGTCTTATTTAGAGTTGATTATTGCAGGATCACCTATTCACCCCCTCTAGGTGCTCCCATTGAAGCCGAAGAGAACATCAAAATGGTCCTAGAGAATCTGAAGATAGCACAGTCAAAGGCATCACAGTTATGCTGACACAAGAAGAAAAGAACTGAGTTTTGAAGTGAGAGATTGTGTCTATCTAAAGGTGTCACCTATCAGAGGAGCCAGAAGGATTGGAGTCAAGGGCAAGTTAGCACCATGATATATCAGATCGTACCATATTCTAGAAAGGCGTGGAGAAGTGGCCTACCAGCTCAGCTTATCGGAAAGTCTATCAGTAGTGCATGATGTTTTCCATGTGTCCGAGCTGAAGAAGTGTTTGCTAGTACTAGAGGAGCAGTTACCAGTGGAGGGACTGGAAGTCCAAGAAGACCTGACATACATAGAGAAGGCAATGCAAATTCTAGAGACTGTAGACAGAGTCACCCGGAGGAATACCATCAGGATGTGCAAAGTCCAATAGGGTCACCACTCTGAGGAAGAAGCAACCTGGGAACGAGAGGATGATCAGTACCCTGAACTCTTTAGTGGCCAACCTTGAATCTCGAGGTGAGATTCTTTTGAGGGGGGATAGGTCTATAACACTCTTAATTTTGGGATATAAAATTCTTTGATCTATACACAAAATTCAGGTGTTACTCTCTCTTTTATTTTCTTTGCTTTTCTTTTCCCTTTTCTAAAATAATGGAGAGTTATTTTGTTATATAGGGAAGTGAGCCCTAGAGGTGATTTGGTTGTTGCATCCATGTTGTTGCATAGTGTTCCTAAGTGCAAAGAGTGTTTGAAACATGTTAATATACCATGTAGAAGTTTCTAGTAAATTTTCATATTTTTTCTGAATATTTTTCTATTTTCCGAGAACCAAAATCTATTTATTTGAGGTACTTAAAAAACATTTTCAAAAGTTATAAATATTATTTTTGAGTTCATTTAGTGCTAAATCATGCCTAGGAAGTTTCCTATAATTTTTGGAGCCTTCGAGATATTTTTCGGACACTAAAAATGATTTCAGCCTTTTTTGGAATTATTTTAATTTTAAAAATGTATTTATTATGAAAAATAAAATATCTTCAAACTCACTCGCCGAGCCATTTCCAAATCTTGAAACCGTTTCCCCAGATTCGATCCACAATTCTCGAAATTGCTTACCGAAGTTTGGGGCGGTTCCAACTCCGTCGACAACTCCGGTGAGCAATTACTTTCAATCCATGCGTCGCTGGCAAAATCCAAGAGTACCGTTGCATTCGTCTCGTCGAGAGCTTCGTCCCGATGCTTTCGATTCGTCGATCCGACTTTTGATTCGTCGTCAATCAACGATTTTCTTCTTGACTCCGGCGAACTTCGTCTTCTCCCGTGAGCTAGCTCCATTGTTCTCCGAGCCTTTTCTTCATTTCTCCCCTTGTGTCGCAGCCCAATTTCCCTCTCTCTTTCGTACTCTCTCTCCCCACGTGCCCCCTCCCCCCCACTGTGCCCCTCCCACTGCAGAGGCTACAGCCATGACGCGCCCACCCTCTCCCCTCGCCTCGGCGGTGGCGGCGGTCCTGGCCTGGCCGACCGGCGCCCACACGACCCCTGCCCCGCGCCCTGGCCTGCGGCCGAGCCCCCTCCCCCCAGCGCGAGCGACCCCCTCCTCCTCCCTGCCCATGGCGACTATAGGAGAGAAGGTAGGAGAAGATGGTGTTTTTTTTCAAAATAACCCGTGTAATATTTGAAAACTCCCGCAGGAAATTCATTTACTTTTAAAATACGATATCTTTTGAGTTATAAATCCATTTTGCTCCATTCAAGTCGCGTTAAATTCGTGTTAAAGCCGTCTACATGTTAAAAATATGATTCTCTATTGTTACCTATTTTAAATAATTTATTAAATGTTTGTTTGATCAACAACTATTAAATTAGCTTTTCTAATAAATCTAATTTATACTTGAGAGCACATAGAGGGGGGTGAATAGGTGATTCTGTAAAATCAAATACTAAATAGTCCAAACTTGGTTACGAAATGTTAGTTAGATCAAAACCAAGATGCTATAGCGAGAACTCTTCACTTGAGTGTTCCTTTAGAATGAGTATTAAACTTAGGAACAAAAGCACAAGTGATTAAGTGAGAACTCAAGAAGAAAAACCAATCACAATAAAAGATGACACAAGAGACATGGTGATTTTATCCTGTGGTTCGACCAATGCCTACTCCACGTTGTGGTGACCTCCTTCGATCAAGGATTGCACTCGATCCCTCTTAAGTGATCCAATGATCAAACTTGAGTACCACGGTTTTCTTCCTTAGTGATGTTCCCATTTGTGATGAATCTCCACAAGTTGGAGCCTCTCACCCTTACAATGTTGATGACAAGAAAAGCACAAGAGTAAGGGACGGAAAGAAACACACACAAGACTAGAATCGCAGTAACAATACGTACACAAGCCAAGAAGAGAGCACACAAGAACAATGCCACAAGTTCACAACACACTTAGTGCTCAAATCTCAGTCACGATGATCAAAATGCGTATTTGCAGAGTCTAGGCGTCTTAGGATGTTTAGTGAATGCTTGGTGTGGTGCTCCATGCGCCTAGGGGTCCCTTTTATAGCCTAAGACAACTAGGAGCTGTTGGAACTCCATTTGGTAGGCAATTCTTGCCTTCTGTTCGTCGGTGCACCGGACTGTCCGGTGGCGCACCAGACAGTGAATAGTAGGTGCACAGTACGCGACAGGGAATCCCCTGATTGGATGATTTCCTTTTCTGTGGGGCACCGGACCGTCCGGTGTAAGGCTGAGAGCACCTAGAGGGGGGGGGGGTTGAATAGGTGATCCTGTAAAGCTTGAAAACTTAATGCCACAAAACTTGGTTAGGCGTTAGCACAATAATGCCAAGTGGCTATAGAGGAGTCTCAACAAAACACAATAACCACAAGAGATCAACACAGAGATGCCACAGTGGTTTATCCCGTGGTTCGGCCAAGACCAACTCTTGCCTACTCCACGTTGTGGCGTCCCAACGGACGAGGGTTGCAATCAACCCCTCTCAAGCGGTCCAAAGACCCACTTGAATACCACGGTGTTTTGCTTTGCTTTTCTATATCCCGTTCGCGAGGAATCTCCACAACTTGGAGTCTCTCGCCCTTACACTTGAAGTTCACAAAGAAGCACGGAGTAAGGGAGGGAGAAGCAATTCACACAAGACACAAAGATCACAGCAAATACGCACACACAAGACCCAGACTTGAGCTCAAGACACTATCACGAGTTTCTCACTAGAATGGAGCTCAAATCACTAAGAATGTCGAACAAGTGCGCAAGAACGAAGTGTGAGTGATCAACTATGCTCAAAGAATGCTTGGATGTCTTCTCCATGCGCCAAGGGGTCCCTTTTATAGCCCCAAGGCAGCTAGGAGCCATTGAGAGCATTGTAGGAAGGCAAATCTTGCCTTCTGTCGATTGGCGCACCGGACAGTCCGATGCACCACCGGACACTGTCCGGTGCGGATTTCATTCCTTCTATGGCGCAGTCGACCGTTGAATATCCAGAGCCGTTGGCGCACCGGACACTGTCCGGTGCACACCGGACAGTCCGGTGTGCCCTTCTAGCTGTTGGCTTGGCCACGTGTCCCGCGCAGATCGCGCGGCCGACCGTTGGCTCACCGGACAGTCCGGTGCACACCGGATAGTCCGGTGAATTATAGCCGTACACCGTTAATTACTTCCCGAGAGCGACGACTTCGCCTGTGAACGGCCCACCGGACAGTCCGGTGATTTATAGCCGTACAACGCCGTCGAAGTCCCGAGAGCAGCAAGTTTGCCAGAGCCTGCCTGGCGCACCGGACACTGTCCGGTGCACCACCACTTTGCATAGATTAACACTTAAGCACTTGTGTTGGCACTCAATCACCAAAATACTTAGAAATGGCCCAAGGGCACATTTCCCTTTCAATCTCCCCCTTTTTGGTGATTTATGCCAACACAATAAAAAGCAACTAAAAGAAGTGCAACATCAATACAAATGAGAACTCAAAATTGTTTTGATTCAAATTTGACATATATGGATCACTCTTTGCCACCACTTGGTTTTGCTTTGCAAATCAACCTCAAATTCCTATCTCTAAGTCAAACACAGAGACATAAAGAGAGTTGTTCCAATAGCAATTGATCACAGTATCAAAAACTCCCCCTATTTCCCATAATCAACCATTCTCCCCACAAGGGACCAACTTTTGACAAAAAGAGCCAACTAGAGTATTTTGACAGAACAAAAGCTCTATTCTATTATTTTCAAAATTTCTCAAGTGGTAGCTGATCCATTTATTACTTTGGCCTTATTTTCTCCCCCTTTGGCATCAAGCACCAAAACGGGATCAATCTTGGCCCTAGAACCCCATTGCCTCACCGAAAATCTTCAAATAAGAATACAAAGGCAATAAGAGTATATGAGATGAACTTGGAATAAGTTACCCTCTCATCGGAGTGCAGTGGAAGTCTTTCATGGTCCAAGTCCACCTTTTCCCTTTCAAACCTCCTTTGAGACTAAATCAAGCAAACTCAAGCACATGGTTAGTCTCAAAGGGTCAAGTTGTAGCACGTCTCCCCCTAAATATGTGCATCACTTGCAAAAAGGACTTATGAGGTCCGGGGCGAGCTTGTACAACTTGAGCACCATAAAGAAGCAACAAAATGCATAAGGAACATGATCAAGGCATAAACACATGTATGCTATAAATCAATCCAAGTTCTGCGAGTCTAAGACATTTAGCTCACTACGCAGCCTGCAAAAGGTCTTCTCATCTAAAGGCTTAGTGAAGATATCGGCTAGCTGGTTCTCGGTGCTAACATAAAACACTTCGATATCTCCCTTTTGTTGGTGGTCTCTCAAAAAGTGATGCCGGATGTCAATGTGCTTTGTGCGGCTGCTCAACAGGATTTTCCGCTATTCGGATAGCACTCTCATTGTCACATAGGAGTGGGACTTTGCTCAGATTGTAGCCAAAGTCCTGGAGGGTTTGCCTCATCCAAAGTAGTTGCGCGCAACACTGTCCTGCGGCAACATACTCGACCTCAGCGGTGGATAGGGCAATGGAAGTTTGTTTCTTAGAGTTCCATGACACCAGGGACCTTCCTAAGAATTGGCACGTCCCCGATGTACTCTTCCTATCGACCTTACATCCAGCATAGTCGGAATCTGAGTATCCAATCAAGTCAAAGTTAGATCCCTTTGGATACCAGATCCCGAAGCAAGGCGTAGCGACTAAATATCTAAGAATTCGCTTTACGGCCACCAAGTGACACTCCCTTGGATCAGATTGAAATCTGGCACACATGCATACACTAAGCATAATATCCGGTCTACTAGCACATAAATAAAGTAAAGACCCTATCATGGACTGGTATGCCTTTTGATCAACGGACTTACCTCCTTTGTTGAGGTCGGTGTGTCCGTCGGTTCCCATCGGAGTCTTTGCGGGCTTGGCGTCCTTCATCCCAAACCACTTTAGTAAGTCTTGCGTGTACTTCGTTTGGGAGATGAAGGTGCCATCCTTGAGTTGCTTCACTTGGAACCCAAGGAAGTAGTTCAACTCGCTCATCATTGACATCTCGAATTTCTGCGTCATCACCTTGCTAAACTCTTCACAAGACTTTTGATTAGTAGAACCAAATATTATGTCATCGACATAAATTTGGCACACAAAAAGATCACCATCGCAAGTCTTAGTGAAAAGAGTTGGATCGGCTTTCCCAACCTTGAAAGCATCAGCAATTAAAAAGTCTCTAAGGCATTCATACCATGCTCTTGGGGCTTGCTTAAGTCCATAGAGCGCCTTAGAGAGCTTACACACGTGGTCGGGGTACCGTTCATCCTCGAAGCCAGGGGGTTGCTCCACGTACACCTCCTCCTTGATCGGCCCGTTGAGGAAGGCGCTCTTCACATCCATTTGGAACAACCTGAAAGAATGGTGAGCGGCATATGCTAGCAAAATACGAATTGATTCTAGCCTAGCCACAGGAGCAAAAGTCTCCTCAAAGTCCAAACCTACGACTTGGGCATAACCTTTTGCCACAAGTCGAGCCTTGTTCCTCGTCACCACCCCGTGCTCGTCCTGTTTGTTGCGGAACACCCACTTGGTTCCCACAACGTTTTGCTTGGGACGAGGCACCAGTGTCCAAACTTCATTCCTCTTGAAATTATTGAGCTCTTCCTGCATGGCCAACACCCAGTCCGGATCTAGCAATGCCTCTTCTACCCTGAAAGGCTCAATAGAAGAGACAAAGGAGTAATGCTCACAAAAATTAACTAATCTAGAACGAGTAGTTACTCCCTTGCTAATATCACCCAATATTTGGTCGACGGGATGATTCCTTTGAATCGTCGCTCGAACTTGGGTTGGAGGTGCCGGTTGTGCTTCTTCCTCCCTCCCATGTTCATCTTGTGCTCCCCCTTGATCACACGGCTCCTCATGATGAACCTGTTCATCGTCTTGAGTTGGGGGATGCACCTTTGTTGAGGAAGAAGGTTGATCTTGTTCCAATTGTTCCTGTGGTCGCACATCGCCAATCGCCATGGTGCGCATTGCGGCCGTTGGAACGTCTTCTTCATCTACATCATCAAGATCAACAACTTGCTCTCTTGGAGAGCCATTAGTCTCATCAAATACAACGTCGCTAGAGACTTCAACCAAACCCGATGATTTGTTGAAGACCCTATACGCCTTTGTATTTGAGTCATAACCTAATAAAAACCCTTTTACAGCTTTGGGAGCAAATTTAGAAGTTCTACATTTCTTTACAAGAATATAACACTTGCTCCCAAATACACGAAAATAAGACACATTGGGTTTGTTATCGGTTAGCAGTTCATACGAAGTCTTCTTGAGGAGGCGGTGAAGGTAGACCCGGTTGATGGTGTGGCAAGCCGTGTTCACGGCTTCCGACCAAAACCGCTCGGGGGTCTTGAACTCTCCAAGCATCGTCCTCGCCATATCGATGAGTGTCCTGTTCTTCCTCTCTACCACACCATTTTGCTGTGGTGTGTAGGGAGCGGAGAACTCGTGCTTGATCCCCTCCTCCTCAAGGAACTCCTCCACTTGAAGGTTCTTGAACTCGGACCCGTTGTCGCTCCTTATCTTCTTCACCTTGAGCTCAAACTCATTTTGAGCTCTCCTTAGGAAGCGCTTGAGGGTCCCTTGGGTTTCAGATTTATCCTGCAAAAAGAATACCCAAGTGAAGCGGGAAAAATCATCAACTATAACAAGACCATACTTACTTCCTCCTATACTTAGATAGGCGACGGGTCCGAAGAGGTCCATGTGAAGCATCTCCAAAGGTCTTGATGTAGTCATCACATTTTTGGTGTGATGAGAGCTTCCCACCTGTTTGCCTGCTTGACAAGCTGCACAAGGTCTATCTTTTTCGAAATACACATTAGTTAGACATATCACGTGTTCTCCCTTTAGAAGCTTGTGAAGGTTCTTCATCCCCACATGTGCTAAGCGGCGATGCCACAGCCAGCCCATGCAAGTCTTAGCAATTAAGCATGCATCTAGACCGGCCTCTTCTTTTGCAAAATCAACCAAATAGAGTTTGCTGTCTAGTACACCCTTAAAAGCTAGTGAACCATCACACCTTCTAAAGACAGACACATCTACATTTGTGAATAGACAATTATATCCCATATTACAAAGTTGACTTACAGATAACAAATTATATCCAAGTGACTCAACTAAAAACACATTAGAAATAGAGTGCTCGGACGAAATAGCTATTTTACCTAACCCTTTCACCTTGCCTTGGTTCCCATCACCAAATATTATTGAATCTTGGGGATCCTTGTTCTTGACGTAGGAAGAGAACATCCTCTTCTCTCCCGTCATGTGGTTTGTGCATCCGCTGTCGATAATCCAGCTTGAGCCCCCGGATGCATAAACCTGCAAGGCAAGTTTAGGCTTGGGTCTTAGGTACCCAACTCTTGTTGGGTCCTACAAGGTTAGTCACAATGGTCTTAGGGACCCAAATGCAAGTTTTATCTCCCTTGCATCTTGCCCCTAACTTCCTAGCAATCACCTTCTTATTCTTTCTAGAAATGGCAAATGAAGCATTGCAAGCATGATATATTGTAGAAGGTTCATTAACTTTCCTAGGAACATTAACAACATTTTTCCTAGGCATATGATGAACAACATTTCTCCTAGACATATCTCTACCATGCATATAGGAAGAACTAGAAGCAAACATGGCATGAGAATAAAAAACATCATAACTTCTATAGGCATTCCTAGAATGTCTCCTATCATGATACATGAAAGCATGATTCTTTTTAGCACTACTAGCCATAGGGGCCTTCCCTTTCTCCTTGGCGGAGATGGAAGCCTTATGGCTTGTTAAGTTCTCGGCTTCCCTCTTGAAGCCAAGTCCATCCTTAATTGAGGGGTGTCTACCAATCGTGTAGGCATCCCTTGCAAATTTTAACTTATCAAATTCACTTTTGCTAGTCTTAAGTTGGGCATTAAGACTAGCCACTTCATCATTCAATTTGGAAATTGAAACTAGGTGTTCACTACAAGCATCAATATTAAAATCTTTACACCTAGTGCAAATCACAACATGTTCTACACAAGATGTTAATTTACTAGATTTTTCTAACTTAGCATTCAAATCATCATTTATGCTCTTTAAGCTAGAAATTGTCTCATGGCAAGTAGATAGTTCACAAGAAAGCATTTCATTTCTTTTAACTTCTAAAGCATGAGATTTTTGTGCTTCTACAAATTTATCATGTTCTTCATACAACAAATCCTCTTGCTTTTCTAGTAGCCTATTCTTATCATTCAAGGCATCAATTAACTCATTAATTTTGCCAATTTTAATTCTCTCTAAACCTTTAAATAAACTAGAGTAGTCTATTTCATCGTCATCACTGGACTCATCATCGCTTGAAGAAGCATAAGTGGTATCCCGAGTACATACCTTCTTCTCCTTCGCCATGAGGCATGTGTGATGCTCGTTGGGGAAGAGGGATGACTTGTTGAAGGCAGTGGCGGTGAGTCCTTCATTGTCGGAGTCAGAAGAGGAGCAATCCGAATCCCACTCCTTTCCAAGATGTGCCTTGCCCTTGGCCTTCTTGTAATTCTTCTTCTTTTCCCTTTTGTTCCCTTGTTCCTGGTCACTATCATTATCGGGACAGTTAGCGATAAAATGACCAATCTTACCACATTTGAAGCATGAGCGCTTCCCCTTTGTCTTGGTTTTGCTTGGCTGCCCCTTGCGACCCTTTAGCGTCGTCTTGAAACGCTTGATGATGAGGGCCATCTCTTCATCATTGAGCCCTGCCGCCTCAACTTGCGCTACCTTGCTAGGTAGCGCCTCCTTGCTCCTCGTTGCCTTGAGAGCAATGGGTTGAGGCTCATTGATTGGACCATTCAACGCGTCGTCCACGTATCTCGCCTCCTTGATCATCATTCGCCCGCTTACGAACTTCCCAAGAACTTCTTCGGGTGACATCTTGGTGTACCTAGGATTTTCACGAATATTGTTCACCAGATGTGGATCAAGTACAGTAAAAGACCTTAGCATTAGGCGAACGACGTCGTGGTCCGTCCAACGCATGCTTCCGTAGCTCCTTATTTTATTGATGAGGGTCTTGAGCCGGTTGTACGTTTGGGTTGGCTCCTTGCCCCTTATCATCGTGACTCCCAAGTTCGCCTTCCACCAACTCCATTTTGGTGAGCAAGGTGACGTTGTTCCCCTCATGAGAGATCTTGAGGGTGTCCCAGATTTGCTTGGCATTGTCCAAGCCGCTCACCTTATGGTATTCGTCCCTGCACAATGAAGCTAGAAGAACAGTAGTTGCTTGTGCATTTTTGTGTATTTGCTCGTTAATGAACATGGGACTATCAGTACTATCAAATTTCATTCCACTCTCTACTATCTCCCATATGCTCGGATGGAGAGAGAACAAGTGACTACGCATTTTGTGACTCCAGAATCCATAGTCCTCTCCATCAAAGTGAGGAGGTTTGCCAAGTGGAATGGAGAGCAAATGAGCATTTGTATTTTGCGGAATACGAGAGTAATCGAAAGAAAAGTTTGAATTAACCGTCTTTCTTTTATCGTAGTCGTTGTCCTTTTGGGAAGAAGTGGACTCATCGCTGTCGTCGTAGTAGACGATCTCCTTGATGCGTCTCGTCTTCTTCTTCTTCCCATCTTTGCGTTTGTGGCCCGAGCTCGAGTCGGTAGGCTTGTCATCCTTCGACTCGTTGACGAAGGACTCCTCCTTATCATTGATCACAATTCCCTTCCCCTTAGGATCCATCTCTTCGGGCGATTAGTCCCTTCGTGAAGAGAACGACTCTGATACCAATTGAGAGCACCTAGAGGGGGGGGGAGGGGTGAATAGGTGATCCTGTAAAGCTTGAAAACTTAATGCCACAAAACTTGGTTAGGCGTTAGCACAATAATGCCAAGTGGCTATAGAGGAGTCTCAACAAAACACAATAACCACAAGAGATCAACACAGAGATGCCACAGTGGTTTATCCCGTGGTTCGGCCAAGACCAACTCTTGCCTACTCCACGTTGTGGCGTCCCAACGGACGAGGGTTGCAATCAACCCCTCTCAAGCGGTCCAAAGACCCACTTGAATACCACGGTGTTTTGCTTTGATTTTCTATATCCCGTTCGCGAGGAATCTCCACAACTTGGAGTCTCTCGCCCTTACACTTGAAGTTCACAAAGAAGCACGGAGTAAGGGAGGGAGAAGCAACTCACACAAGACACAAAGATCACAGCAAATACGCACACACAAGACCCAGACTTGAGCTCAAGACACTATCACGAGTTTCTCACTAGAACGAAGCTTAAATCACTAAGAATGTCGAACAAGTGCGCAAGAACGAAGTGTGAGTGATCAACTATGCTCAAAGAATGCTTGGATGTCTTCTCCATGTGCCAAGGGGTCCCTTTTATAGCCCCAAGGCAGCTAGGAGCCGTTGAGAGCATTGTAGGAAGGCAAATCTTGCCTTCTATCGACTGGCGCACCGGACAGTCCGATGCACCATCGGACACTGTCCGGTGCGGATTTCTTTCCTTCTATGGCGCAGTCGACCATTGAATATCCAGAGCCGTTGGCGCACCGGATAGTCTGGTGTGCCCTTCTAGCTGTTGGCTTGGCCACGTGTCCCGCGCGGATCGCGCGGCCGACTGTTGGCCCGGCCGACCGTTGGCTCACCGGACAGTCCGGTGAATTATAGCCGTACACCGTTAATTACTTCCGGAGAGCGACGAATTCGCCTGTGAACGGCTCACCGGACAGTCCGGTGCACACCAGACAGTCCGGTGATTTATAGCCGTACAACGCCGTCGAAGTCCCGAGAGCAGCAAGTTTGCCAGAGCCTGCCTGACGCACTGGACACTGTCCGGTGCACCACCACTTAGCATAGATTAACATTTAAGCACTTGTGTTGGCACTCAATCACCAAAATACTTAGAAATGGCCCAAGGGCACATTTCCCTTTCAAAGGCACCGGACCATCCGGTGCGCCAAGTGACCGTTGGCTCCCGTCGACGTGGCAGATAGCCGTTGCACGGCTGTAGCACCGGACTGTCCGGCGCCAAGCGCAGACTGTCCAGTGAATTATAGCCGAGGTAGCTAGGGAAAAACCCGAGAGCGCCGAGTTTGTAGACCGTGCACCGGACTGTCCGGTGAGTGGCACCGAACCGTCCGGTGCTGCACAGACAACACCTTTTTCTTCAATTCTTCCTTTAACTCTTTGGCTTTTACTTAACTGATTCCTAGCACTTAGACAAGAGTGTTTAGCTTATAAAACTATTGACTAAGTGTCAAGAACTTACCTTTATCCTTTGTTTGCATCTCTTTAAAACTTAGCACACGTCACCTTACAACAATATGTGTTGGACATCTAATCACCAAAATATTTATAGAAATGGCCCAATGGCACATTTTCCTTTCAATACTTTTCGACTTGCGCTTTTATAAATAAACATCAAAAAGATTAATATTAACTAAAATATTATTTTATTAATAATTGTTTAATATAAACATGACATCTATTTAATAGTTCTCGTGTGTCGCGTTTGTCCGTGCGTCGTTCACATGTGCTGTGCGCGTGCTGTTCGTGTGTTGTCGTGCTGTTTCGCACGTCGTGCACTTTGTCTTGTGCCATTAATTCGCCTCACCTAGAGTCACGTATATTAATTAAATTACTTATTTAACCGAGAGTTGTTAGTGTAGCAGATTAATCGAAACTAGGTAACATCTATAATTTACATTTGATAAATGCCAATTAATACAAGCATGTTGAATTCAATGTTCTAGTTCATATTTGTATGACGTAGACGTGATAACTTCTCAATCGTAGCTTCGATCTCAACGTTTCTTTTTCTCGTGTGACCGTAGAAACAAGCTCGATTTTGTGTTGCACGCTTTTATAATGTGTTCCCTTGTATGGTGTACTGTTCCTTTCTGTTTCAAGAATGTTGAATGTATGTTTCCACTCGCCTAGATAACGTTCTATCCACGGAGTCCGAGGAAGCTGCAGGAGAAGCCCCTTAGCAGCAGTAGTTTGTTGAAGACAAGTGTCCTCTAACCTATTATGTCCTATTTACTCTATAATTCACTATCCCGCATACTATGATTAACCTAAGGATTGACTAGCTTTCTATTTATCCTGTCCTTGATTACCTTTTTGGGTTAGGCTATTATGATCAACTATATGCTAGTGCTTTACTTTAATCAACGAACATGATGAGAATTAGTTTATGATATGATGATTCATTTTTATCATGATTATGACCTTATGCACTTTTAGGGGCTCATGCTGTTTTCCGAGTACCTCTCCGTAAGGACCTGTTCGTTGAGAGATCACCCAGGACAACGGTACAACCATAAGGGGGGTTTGGGATTCCCTTAGCTGATTAATTGGAGGAATCTGGGGATGAAGTTTGCTTCGTCGTTGTGCCGCCAATGGGGGCCGGGGGCATAGTGCTTGCTCTGCTAAGGGTGGGGTGCCGAGGTTAACTCGATTTGGTTTTGTTAGTCAGCCCCTTTAGGGAGGAGTACTGTGTTTGTATGACTGGCGAAACCTAACGGGCAGCTACACACCAGGAGAATCTTTGTAAAGGCTATATAATGAAACCTTGCCGACTCACCTTGGAAGTGTTTGAGGGTTTGATCGACCCGAGGCAAAAAAGGATCATGACTCGTGGGTAAATTATGTGACCTCTACAGAGGGTTAAAAACTGGTATATCAGTCGTGGTCACGGTTAAGAACAACCTTGGGATCATCTTTGATTAGAGTTACTCTGGATACATTTATGTTGATGGTTTAATGATGATGACTATACTTATGGTTTATGGTACCTTCCTCTCTGAGGAGGTGCTTTTTGGGATATCAACTTGGTTTCTATGATAAAACTTGGCTTCCACTAATGATAATTTCCTGACAAATTAAAAGCAACTGCTTCAGCTTAACCCCACATACAACTAGTCCACTTCAGCCAAACAGGACATTTGTTGAGTACGTTGATGTGCACTCACCCTTGCTTAAACACAAAACACAGGGTTGTCCACATTTCAACCATTGCTTAGGAGAATATGAAGGCAACACAGAGGACTTTAAGGAGTTTCAGGACTTCGAGGAGTTCTAGACTAGATTAGCGACAAACCCCCTTCCTGTGAAGGCCTTATCTTACTATGTTTCATTTAGCACTTTGATTTCTGTTTAATTTAATGACTATGTGGATGTTTCAGACATCATGATGTAACAAAGTAATACTTCTTTACGCTATTATTTGAGCACTCTGTGATGATGTCCAGTTATGTAATCGTTGTGTACGTGAATTTCCGATCCTGACGCATACATGGTTCGCATTCGGTTTACCTTCCAAAATCGTGTGTGATAGATATCGTTATCGATCATGTTAGCACCCAAAAATAGTTAGCTGATATCTTCACCAAGACCCTAGATGAGAAAAGATTTTGTGATCTTAGGAGTGATCTAAATGTCCTTGATTCTCAGAATATGGACTGAAAAGTTGCACACATTGCTCTTTTATACCTTTGATCATTTGTGTTGTATTGAAAATTACATATTCTTTCTTGCACCAAGGTTTAATTTGTAAAACTTGTTCCTAGGGCCTCACAAGTCCTAAGTGCATTGATTTACAAACATTCATCACTTGTATGCACAAATATAGGGGAGCATGGTCTAGACTTTAAATCTTTAAGACTAATGTATTTTCAACTTTACTTTGTGCCTAGTCTCAAATTAAAAGGGAAAATGGAGTTCTGAGCAAGGCGAGCGCTTCCACTACATATTTGATCGGAATCAAAGATCACTTACTCAAACTCATGAACTTAACTGCTATATCTTTGTTGGGTAGGCCATACAAATTTACTCCATTTTCGGTGCTTAATGCCAAAGGAGGAAATTATTAGGCCAAAGCAAAAGGACTGCACCACCAATTGTTTTCAAAATTTTGAATTTCCCTGAAAACCCTCTTCACAACTAAGATGAGATACATTCGTTACAAAAGGGGGAAGAAAACTCTTTTACTCAGGAGGAGACCTTTTCAAAAACTCTAGATACTTGCAAAGTAGGCTACGCTTCAAAAGATTTCAAGACTTTGCAAAATCAAATGCTAAGTGGTGCAAAATGGTCTAAAATTTTATTGTTCAACCCATACAAAATATGAGTTGCATTGATTCTTAACTCAGCTTCTTATGATCACAATTATTAGCAAACTTGTTATATTTCTAAAAGTTTCGTATTTGCTTTGGATGTGTTGGCATCAATCACAAAAAGGGGGAGATTGAAAGAGAGATAGGCCTAAAAACCATTTCCACGCTTGTTTTGGTGAATGATGACCATCACAACCACTAGAGCTAATGTCACACCCGGGTTTTAGGGGCACCAAAACCTAGGCGTGAAATAATCACCAAGTGTGCTAGGACCAAGTCTCACACATATGATGGCTCATGGCACAGGAACGAATGTCACATCTTTACTATATAATAGGAGTCCTATACAAAATAGTTAAATAATTACATCATATGAAGACAACAATCCAACAACCAAAGTTGACTGGGAGATGATGGCCTAGACCTCTCATGATCTCATCGCATCCTCCTCCTTGCGCCTCATCCTGTGGTACCTATTCTTGACCTAGGGGGGATGTGAGTACAACAAGAGTGAGCTCACATACGTTCATCGCTCAACAAGTTGTGGGGAATAATGTGCATGAACTCACCAAAGGTGGGAGCTCATGTGAAGTGCAAGGCTTACCAAAGAAGATGGTTAAAGCTGAGCATTGCTTTTAAAGTTGGTCAAAATTTTATTAGCAGTTACTAAGTATAAGTAGATATCAACCCAATTAAGTAAGAGATCAAGATTAATAACAACACCCACAATGCAATGCAAATGATAAATTGAGTTTAATTCCATAAGTTAATCATGTGAGGGTCCGAGTCGCTCATGACCATGAGCACGACTGATATACCAATTTTACACTATGCAGAGGTTGCATATCTTTACCCACAAGTCATGTTACCCATTTGCCACGGGGTTGATCAGACCCCATACACCTCTACCAAGCAAGCGAGGCAGGGTACCACTATGAGACCTTTATAAAGTTCCACTAGCTTCAGAAAACCCGCTACAGTTTATAGGGAGCGCAGCATAGGAATCCCCCGTCTGAAAAGCCATCGGAACAAAATCAGCCTGAGAACCACCCTATACCGACCACTCCCCTACTGCCCTTGCCCCTTTCAGGTAAGGTAGTCCTCCACTAGCTTTCCTAATTAGTCAGCCAAGGGCATCCCATACCACCCTTGTGGTAGCACTGTTTTCCCGGGTGGTTGCTCCATGTTCCAATTAATAATATGATCTTATCATGAACAATAATTAAACAACGTAATTGGAACATGATCATAATAAAACATTGGTTTTCCAAAACCAAGTAGAGCAATAGCAAAGCTACCCAATAATTCATCTGTTTGCAAGGTGGGGGATAAACAATGCTTGGGAAACCTATTATGTCCCATCAAATTAACCTGAACATGTCACAGTGATTAACAGGAACAATGTTAGGTAAAGAAAAGTGATCAAGGGCACAACTTGCCTGAGACTCGAGATTCCAGGTACCAGGATGATCTTCAGATTCTCGTGACCTCACTGCTATTCGTAACAATACAAACAAACATGGTATAGGCAAAATTAACATCACATCAAACATAAGCACAAACTGCATAATAATATTTTACATGTCGTAACGAGATCCTAGGTTTGAGAACCATTAAAACCGGAGTTACGGCTATAAAGATACGATTTTCTAAAGATTTAGGAGTCGGGTACAAAAGAAATGAAGTACAAAATTTTAATTTAGGTTTCATAGTAAAATAAAGTTACCATGGGATAAAGAATATTATTATGGATTTACTGCAACTGGAATGGATCAATTTGGTGTTAAAATGATTTGCTTACGAATTAATCAAGATTCTAGATTTATTTTTACACTAAAAATCATTTTCTCAAAATTATTTTACTTAATTCAAGCATTGTGGACTCGGGACACTATTTTAGAAGAGTTTAGGGGGTTCTGTGTAAATTCCAGGACCTTACTGTAATACTATTAAACCTATAATGGACGGCAGGTTCATTCAACAAAAACATAAGGTTTCTTTAACAATTTTACCAGGTCGAAAGGGTAACTTCTATTGTGAGCTAACCAATCAAATTTCAGTGGCTCAGATTAGATCGGCGTGATTATGAATCGGTACGCAGCGCCAGCCACAAGATTTGGAGCCGACGGTTAGGATTTTATGAAATGAGGATCTAATCTTATGCGCTGATCATGCAATCAACGACCAGGATCACCTACAGACGAATTGGTATGTTAGCCCTAATCTCGACCGTTGCTGATGGATCAATGGCCAAGGCACCTCTTCTCCCCTCGGCGAGATCCACGACGAACCGAGCACCCCACATGGCGGTGGCATCACCGGACCCCACAAACCCACGATTCTGAGCCCAAAGGATCCCCTCCGGAGCAGCTACACGAGGCGGAGGACATAACGATCACGATGGGTAGGCCCTTACCGACCGCGGAGGCGAATATGGGGGTTGCCCGCGATGCTTGGTGAAGTTGTGATGATGGTGAGGACTGGCGGTGCTCCGGTGATGTTCCCTCGCGGTGCTCGTCGATGTTGGGAAGCCGGGTCAGTTTGTGGACGAGGGAAGTCGCCATGGCCCTACTTATACCCAATTGCTCCAAGTTAACAATATGTTTGGAGTCTTTGATCATGAGTTCAAAGCTCACAAACTTGCCAATAACTTCCTCGGGAGACATCTGTTTATATCTAGGATCTCCACGGATTAGTTGCACTTGAGTAGGATTGCGAAAAATGAGATATCTTAGAATAACCTTGACCATTTCATGGTCATCCCATTTGGTGCTCCCGAGGTTGCACACTTGATTGACCATTGTTTTGAGCTGGTTGTACATTGCTTGCGGCTCCTCTCCTTTGTTGAGGATGAATCGACCGAGCTCTCCCTTGATCATCCGCGCTTGGTGATTTTGGTCACATCGTCCCCTTCATGCACTGTTTTGAGGACGTCCTAAATTTCTTTGGCATTTTCAACCCTTGCACCTTATTATACTCCTCTCGACACAAGGAAGCGAGGAGTATATAAGTTGCTTGGGAATTAAAATGCCTAATTTGGGTGGCCTCATCCGAGTCGTAGTCCTCGTCGCCCACTTGTGGTGCCTGCGCTCCAAACTCAACAATATCCCAAATGCTTTCGTGGTGTGAGATTAGATGGTGCCTCATTTTATCACTCCACATAGAATAGTCCTCACCATCAAAGTATGGTGGTTTGCCTAGGGGTACCGAAAGTAAGGGAGCGCGTTTAGGAATGCGAGGGTAGCGTAGAGGCATCTTACTATACTTATTGCGCTCTTGGCGCTTTGAAGTAGTAGACTCGGCGCTTTGAAGTAGTAGACTCGGTGATGAAGAGTCAATCTCGTAGTAGACCACCTTCTTCATTTTCTTTTTCTTCTTGTCACCCTTCCTATGTGACTTGATGGAGGAAGCAGATTCCTCCTTGTACTTGTCGCCGGACTCTCTTGACGGGGTCCGTTCATTGTTCTTCCTTCCCGAGCCTTCGGCCTTGTCGCCAGTGACTATCTCCCACTTGGCGTGATCTTCCGACATCACTTCGAGTTGTTAGACTCTTAATGAAGCACTGGGCTCTGATACTAATTGAAAGTCGCCTAGAGAGGGGGTGAATAGGAGTGTTGGGGACTTGTTCTCAAATTCTATGAGTTAAGAACAAGGCAACACAAAATGTTAATAGTTAAAGACCTTCCTCCTTCGAAGCATTATCTCCCTTAGGATATAATGATCTTCAGACAAAGGTTATGAAGGACGTACCTTAATCATCTCAGTATATAATAATGAAAGTAGAAGCATATGAAACATGGAAAATAACATGAATAATCATATGACATTATTAAGATATTTTTATTATATCATCATGAATAAACATGAACAATATCGAATTACATTCATACCTTCGGCTTGACAGAAGGTGAAAATCCAGGTGTGACGTGCGAGTGAATACAAGTCAGCGTGAACAGTACGATGCTACTGTTCATCTATTTATAGGCACTGTTGGGGACTTGTTCTCAAATGCTATGAATTAAGAACAAGGCAACATAAAATGTTAAATATTAATGTCCTTCGTCCACTGAAACATTATTTCCCCAAGGATTTAATGAACTTCGGACGAAGGTTATAATGACACAATTACGAAGGTTATATCTTCGTAATTGAACTCTCAGAGATAATGTAAAATAACACGAGTCATAAAGCATTAAAGACAAGTAAATTAGAAGTAAATAACATCATTTACACATTATATAAACTTAAGATATTCAAATATAATGTTTAGGTACATTTATACCTCTGCCTTGGCAAGGAATAATTTCCGAGTGATGTGATTGCAATTACAAGAATGCGTGAACAGTAAAGGAATACTGTTCACTATTTATAGGCACAGGACACAGCCTGTGAGCAATTACAATCATACCCCTCATAAAAGTTTACAACAACGACTCAAACTCTTATGGACTAAAAGGTCATTCTATCTTTAAGTCGGTTTATAATTCTGAAGCTTCATGAACGGCACCCTTCGGCATCACGTACAGACAGCTTCAGCCGAAGCTGTTTCTTCCCGCAGGACCTTCGGCGACGAAGCATGGTCCCAACAGTAGCCCCTTCGCGGTGCTAGATCATTTTTCGTAACGAGCTTGATCCGTGAAAAAAGTCTCTTAGGCTTCAGGAAGCCGAAGGTCCGAAAAACACCTTCCCTGAGCTCGTTGTCGAGAAACGATACAGTTTCCGAGCGCGTAGCGGTCCCACCATGCAGGTTCACTATTTTGGTCTTTGCGGCCCACCGCGTAGCGGGTGCGAGCAGCTGTTTGCCTTGTGTAAAAATCCTAACGATTCACCTTCTTACCTGCAGCACTATATAAACAGACAGGTAGGTGTGAAGTTACCACAGCATTCATTGCTATTGCACTGTTTTGCTGCCAAAATTTTTAACCATAACCGAAGCTTGACTCTTGCATTCAGATGAAGCTCCAGTTTGGTGCCTACTTCGTCAGAAGAAAAGCTTCGGGAGAAAAGGTTATTTAATTCCTAAGAGATCTTTCAAGAAATTCAAAATTAAATGGTCAGAGTGCGCTCTACTGCTAGAGTTGAGCGTGAGGGAGACGAAGCCGAAGGTGCGGAGACTGTTCCTATCTCCGAAGCAATGCAGCAACGGATTAGTGACCTCGGAAAGAATCCCCACTGCCGAAACAGAACAAGCTGCTGCCGAAGCGGAACAAGGAGATATTGAGGAAGATGATTCTGACGGTGATTACCATATCGCAGTACCGAGCAAGCCTAGCCATTTGGACTTCGGAAAGTCGACTATCTCCAAGGCTGATTTTTCCAAAATGGTGAAGTCGGGCTATTTCAGTGAAGATGAGAAGAAGCTGATTCGCTTCGGGGGAGAAGAAACTACCCCGAAGCCAGAAAAGGATGAAATAGTTATTTTCAAGAGTTTTCTAAAAGCTGGGTTGAGATTTCCTTTAAATAGAATGATTTCTGATGTGCTGTAAAAGTTTGGGATTTATTTTCACCAACTGACTCCTAACGCCATTGTCAGGCTTAGCGTTTATATCTGGGCTCTCCGAAGCCAGGAGGTGGAGCCGCTTGCCGACAGCTTCTGTCGAGTACATGAGCTGCATTACCAGACTAAGGCCAGAAAGGATGGGTTGCATGAAAATTTTGGTTGTTATAATTTTGCCTATCGGAAAACCACAAAATTTCCTGTGATTAGCTACCGAAGCAAATGGCCGGCAGGCTGGAAGTCAGAATGGTTTTATGTCAAAGTTGACGATGACAAAGAGAAGTTGGTTCAGAGCCCTCTTGAACTGATCTTCGGAGAAACCAGACCCCGATGCAATATGGCAGCAGAAGGTCCAACTTGGACCGCACTGGCTGAATTCAAAATTATTGCAGAACACATTGGCACTAGAGATTTAGTGCAGGAATATCTGGCCTTCAGAGTATTTCCAACTATGAAGGAGTGGACTATGCCGAAGCTTAAAGGAGAAAAGAAAGAGGGGGAGCTTGTCCGACTACCCTATTATTATAAGTTTAAGAAATATTTTAAAGCACCCTGCCAAGAATGGCTCGATACAATCGAAGTGATGAGTAATGAAATTCTTGGAAATTACTCCAAAAAAGAAGACCAGCTGATGACAGCAGCCTTCGACACTCGGCCGAAGCGAAGGCTGAACAGGGTGCTTGATGCTATAGGATTTGAATATGCTGATTATGGTCGACTGAGCGGAGATGCTGGAGGCCCGAAGCGAAAAAGAATTGTCAGCGCTGCTGACGAAGAGGTCGCCAAGGTAGCCAAAAACAAAAGGGGAGATTCTGAAAAACTTAGCCCTGAAGAGTTGAACCCCGAGCCGAAGGTGGCCACTGCAAGAAAGAGGAAAACTGCATCTCCAGAACCAAAAACATTGGTTCAAGAAGAAGATACTCCTGCAACGCCTTCTGCTGTTGAAGTAGAAGAGATTATGAAGGTAATGACTGAACCCTTGCTTGTCAAGCTAAGTCCGCTGGCGCTGGAACTGACGAAGTTTTTTCAGAAGGACAAGGCAGCTTCGGCAGAAGAAGGTCCTGCACTGCCGAAAAAATGAAGGATTATTCAAATAGCAGATGTAATTCATGGGACACCGTCACCGACACCGGCATCAAGAATTGCTATTGACCAGACTGCCGAAACCGCCGAAGCTAAAGGCGCCGCAGCCGAAGCCACCAGAGCGGAAACCTTCGAAGCTGAAACTGGCACAGCCGAAGCTGCCGGGGTTGAAACTGGGGCCACAGAAGATCTGAACCTGGAAGAGACACTTGAAGTTATTGATAACATACTCCTAAAAATGACCGAGGAAGAATCTGTTGTGGCCGCGGCGAGCACAACTACTGAAAAGGGGAAAAAACAAACTGAAGACATTTTGGGGGAAGAAGATTTTGAATTTCAAGATTTACTTGGGCAAGAACTGACAGACGCTGAAAAAACAGAGCTTAAAAAATGTGCCATAGCCTGCGGATATAAGCCAGGGGCTACACTGTTCGGTGGGGTTAACGAAGGAAAACTGAGGTGCCTTCGAAACCGCAGCGAAGCTAAAATTGTTAGAACTCTCTGCAAAAAAATTGGCCTGCCGAAGCTAGAAACGGACCTCTGCCGTTACCAACGACACCATATCGCCGGAAGCTTGCTTTATGCTAACTTCAAGGTAACAAATATTTTTGTTATTTTATTATTATTATTATTGTTATCTTTTAGGTCGTTTTCTAACGAAGATCGTTTCGACAAAGCATATTACTAAGTAAGGTTCTAAAAATGCAACAAGATCTCGAAGAAGAGAAGAATAAAGCCGTCATCCAAGATCTGGCTGAAAAAGTTGAAAATTACGAAGCTAATCTGAAAAAGAAAGACTTAATCATCCAGGACCTTGAAATCATGGTTAAAGAGCACGAGGGTGCATTAGAAAAGAAAGATTTTGTTATTCAGACTATGGAGGGTTCTTTGGCTGAAGTCCAAACTGAGAATAACAGTTTAAAGAATGAATTGCTCCAACAGTCAGAAAAATTTGAGCAAGAAAAGAAATATCTTGAAGCAAGCCTAAAAACTGAGGTGGATAAAAATTCAAATTTGCAGAAATCCTTTAAAGAACTTCAAGAGAAATGCCTAAGCTTCGGCAGCCGATGCGTGCAGCGGCTGAAGGATGTGTTTCATTCTGTCGGAGCTAGTTCTGCAAAATTTACACCTTCAGTTGAAAATCTGCCCAGCACATTAGAATATATTGAAGGCGAGGTTGATGCCCTTGACGAAGTTATTGGTGGGCATGCGGACTTCTGCGCCCTGGTAGCTTCTCGGGGCACAACCACCGCTTTTCTGAAGGCTGGCTGTACGCATGGAAATATTGTGAATAGACCAAACTTCAGCTTATCAGCATCAGATCTGATAGATATCCCAAGCCTAGCCCGAAGCATTGGAAATAGATTCATGACCCAGATCTGGGTAAGTGGCGGGCGAAAAATGGCGGGTGACGAAGCTCGAAGTCATCTTAAGCCGGTAAGAAACTTATACTTGTTACTTTTACCTTCTCCTTGAAATTTGCACCTTTCTTATTCTGCTGTTTGATACACGCAGGATGACGAAGCTGAAGAATGACGAAGCTGAAGCTTGACGAAGCCTAGCCTGAAGCTTGATAGTTGTTTACAATATACTTTCCTACAAAAATTCTGGAGAAACTTTTGTAATATAGTTATGGAACAACTTATGTAAATTTGTACATACCTTGTAATATATTTTGTTTCTGCTATCTGTGTACAATCTGCTTTGCTGTGGACGAAACTTCTCTTTTGAGCCGAAGGCGAAAAACACCTTCCCTTCTTTTCGTACACAACGAAGCATAAAAATTTTCCTTCGAAGTTCTTCCTCATTGCTGAAGCACCTGTCTTTTTTGTGTGGTATGATGATGATTCTATATATGTCTAAATGAATGTTTATGAATGCAAATGACATGATGACATGTACTGTGCAAATGAATATTGGGACACATGTTCAAAAACCATAAGCACAGCCCTTCATCCCCTTAGGAATGATTCAAATCTTTTTGCCGTTTACTTTTCGGCTTCACCGTTTACTTTTCAGTGTATCAGCGTTGACTTTTCGCTGTAAGCCTCCCTTGGGAGCTTCTTCGCCTTTTACTTTCAGCGGAACCAGCGTTTATTTTTCGCTGTAAGCCTCCCTTAGGAGCTTCTTCGCCTTTTACTTTCGGCGGAATCAGCGTTTATTTTTCGCTGTAAGCTCTGCATTCCCTTAGGAACGACTTTTGAGCTTCTCCCTATTTCCTTTTCCTTTTCCTTTTGCATTTACATTTACATTTTTTGGGGGATATCACTCTCATAAAATTGAAATAAAGAAAATTACATATTGTGGCCCCATTAAAAACCTTTCTCCCCCTTTGGAAAGGAAAAGGGTGCCACAAAAAAGAATATAAAAAATTACATCAAGCTAAACATAATATCGCCGAAGCTCATCCACATTCCATGATCTAGGAATGTCGTTGCCGTCCATATCCTTCAATCTGTAGGAACCGGGTCTTGACGAAGATACTACCAAAAAGGGGCCTTCCCACTTCAGCTGTAACTTGCCTACTGTCTCAGGGTTGGCTACCCTTCGAAGTACCAAGTGTCCTGGTTCAATGTTCTTCAGCTTGACCTTTCTGTCACGCCATTTTATTGTTTCAGCTTGATATTTATTGATGTTTTCCACAGCTTGAAGTCTGATCCCTTCAATAGCATCTTTTTCTACAGAGCAATCAGCTTCGTTTTCGCCTTCTGCCGAAGCTACTGTCCTTATTGATCCTGCTTTGGCCTCTTCTGGGGTTATTGCTTCGTCACCGAACAATAGTTTAAAGGGCGTAAAGCCTGTTGACCTTGACATGGTTGTGTTATGGCTCCACACCACTTTGATTAACTCGTCTGGCCACTTTCCCTTGGGCTGATTGAAGATTGACTTCATTATTCCTGTCATTATGATCCCATTATCTCTTTCGACAAGTCCATTTGACTCTGGGTGTCGGACTGACGCAAAATGGATCTTCGTGCCAAATCAAACACAACTTGTTCAGTCCTTGTGTTGTTGATAAATCTGAAGGTCACTGGCATTGAAATTTTGCCGAGTGCTACAATCTGCCTTCCTCCGAAGCCGCAAAGGGGATGTGTGGCATCAAGAATTTTATCTTCGGGCTCTTGCATCTGTCTGAAGGCCTTAGCAAATATGATATCAGCTGCACTGCCTGTATCAACCAAAACATTGTGGACCAGAAATCCTTTGATAACACAAGAGATAACCATAGCATCGTTATGTGGGTAATCCTTGAGTTGAAGATCCTCTTGGGAGAAGGTAATAGGAATGTGAGACCATCTTGACTTGATGAAGGGTCCTTGCACCCCGACGTGCTGTACCCTTCTCTGTGCCTCCTTCTTCTGCTTCTTGTTGACTGGCTCTGAGCATGAACCGCCTGTTATCGGGAGTACAAGCTTCGGAGCCGAAGCAACTCTAGCTTGAATGTTGAACGAAGCCATCAGCTCAAAAAAGTGGAAGTGAGTTCACCGAAGGTGGGCGCCAATGTTGGGGACTTGTTCTCAAATGCTATGAATTAAGAACAAGGCAACATAGAATGTTAAATATTAATGTCCTTCGTCCACTGAAACATTATTTCCCCAAGGATTTAATGAACTTCAGACGAAGGTTATAATGACACAATTACGAAGGTTATATCTTCGTAATTGAACTCTCAGAGATAATGTAAAATAACACGAGTCATAAAGCATTAAAGACAAGTAAATTAGAAGTAAATAACATCATTTACATATTATATAAACTTAAGATATTCAAATATAATGTTTAGGTACATTTATACCTCTGCCTTGGCAAGGAATAATTTCCGAGTGATGTGATTGCAATTACAAGAATGCGTGAACAGTAAAGGAATACTGTTCACTATTTATAGGCACAGGACACAACCTGTGAGCAATTACAATCATACCTCTCATAAAAGTTTACAACAACGACTCAAACTCTTATGGACTAAAAGGTCATTCTATCTTTAAGTCGGTTTATAATTCCGAAGCTTCATGAACGGCACCCTTCGGCATCACGTACAGACAGCTTCAGCCGAAGCTGTTTCTTCCCGCAGGACCTTCGGCGACGAAGCATGGTCCCAACAGGCATAGGAAGCAGCCTGTGTAAAATTACATCCATGCCCTTGACATTTACTATTGACTTAGGGATAATCTATTGAGGACTAAACAACCTTTTCCCCTTTTAAGTCAGTTTCATTTTCCACCTCTAAGCCGAAGCTTCTCCATAGGTAGCTTCGGAACTGGTTCATCCTTCTCCCGAACCGCGCTTTTCATATCGTGTACAGCTTCATCCCAAGGCCGAAGGTCCCTGTATATATATTATACTTGGAAAACATATTAGTCGTGTTTTTGAGGACCTTCGGAAGATTAAGGCCCCCAATAGTAGCCCCTCGCAGTATTAATTTGCTGTGACAACAAATTCAGACTGCGACGTGAACGAAGGCCTTAAGCCGAAGGTCCGAAAAAACACCTTCCCTTCGCTAGAATAGCGAAAGTCAATGACAAATGGGGCCCGCCAAGTTGCAAGGCGCTAGGCTTATAAATAGGAACCCACAGCGGCAGCATTTGATACGCTATTTCTGTTGTTTGCGTTATTTAATCAAATTTTTAGCTCTTGCTCATCAGCTCTCGCCTGATTTTCGAGCTTTGATTTAAAGACGTGCTTGCTCCATGTCTGAGGAGAAGAAGATGACTGAGGAGAAGAAGATAACTGAGGAGGAGAAGCTAACTGAGGAAAAGAAGCTGTATGAAGAGAAGAAAGTTGTGGATCCTTTTATTGCTGGGTTTTATGAGTCTATGGCAAAAACGAATATATAGAAAATTACTAATGAAATAATGGAGGGTTTATCTGAAGATTCTGATGATAGTGATAGTTATGATGTGGAAAGTGGAGATGATGATTCTAAGGACCGGCCCTGGCGGCCAAGCCATACTATCTTCGGAAAATCGACCATTAAACAAAGTCATATTGACGCCATGAGAGGGGGATATTTTCACAACATGTCTATTGTGAGGGTTGGAGGAGACAGCACCGCCCCTGCTCCTGAGGAAAATGAAGTTGTTATTTACCGAAGCTTTTTGAAGGAAGGCCTTCGGTTCCCGTTGAGCAAATTTGTGGTTGAAGTGTTAAAGATATTCTAGATCTTTCTTCATCAGATTACCCCAAAGCTATAATTAGGATGGGGATGTTTGTTTGGGCTGTAAGAAGCCAAGGGCTGGAGCCGAGTGCGAAGTGCTTCTGCAATATGCATGAGCTGTTATACGAGACGAAGGCTACTGGCAAAGATCAGTACCACAACAACTTTGGTTGTTATGGATTTATTGCTCGCCCCAATGCAAGCTACCCGGTGCCGACATACCGGAAAAGATGGCCCGAAGCCTGGATGGAGGAATGGTTTTATGTTAAAAATGATCTGATTAAAAGGGAAGATATCAAGGAAATTATCCAGCGCCCCATCTGGTCTCGCTTCAGCCTTCGAAGGCCGAAGGTTGCTATTGAAAGTGACATCGAAGCATGCTAGAAGGCCTTTAGCAATGTTTGCGCCTTCATTGGCACAAGAGATATAATTCAAGAGCACATAGCCTACAGAGTGTGGCCACTTGTGGGGAGCTGAGATATGCTGAAGGAGACTACTGCTGAATCCAATGAAGGTGGCCTAGTTCGATTGAAATATACCTTCAGATTTAGAGAGAAGTTTGACAAGCCAAATGATGACTGGTTGAAATGCATTGAAGCTACCAGTGACGAGCTGCTTGGGACATATTCCAAGGCCGAAGATGATGCCTTGTCCGCAGCCTTCGGGGGTCGAGGCAAGAAAAGATTGAACAGGGTATTTGATGCAATTGGCTTCATATACCTTGATTATCACTACCCACTGCGAAGGCAAGGAAAGAAGAGAAAAACTGCCGCTTCGGCCACCACTGTTGTGCCGAAGGCCTAGAAAATGAAGATCCTGACCCACCAGCCACGATATATTGAACCGACCGTAGTGCCTGAATTTGGCGAAGGGACCTCTTCAACTGTCGAAGCAAAACAAGCAGCTCCCAACGTGCAGAGCGCTAAAGAATCAATTGTAGTGCTGAAGGTGCCTACAGTTGGGCCAACCGAAGCCAAGGATGATACGACCAGAGAGCCAAAATCGGAAGAAACAATGATGATGCCAAAAATTTTGAGCCCATTGGCAGAGGCAGAATTGCCGAAGATGACAAGGGCTCCTGCCACAACTCCCAAGAGGAGGATGGCCAGCGTGCTAGACGCTGTCATGGAGACTACAAAAGCCTTGACCCCTACTCCTATTAAGAAAGTTGTCAAAGTTGCCAAGGTCCAGGCCGAAGCCGAAGCTGGGCCTACAGAGTCTATTGAGACGAAGGCTGCCGCGCCTGAGGATAAAGCTGAGCAACAAACTCCAGATACCAGCATGGCAGTGGGGCAAGATACGATAGAAAAAGCTAAATCTCCTGCCCCCAAGGCTCCAGCCGAAGATGTTGATTACATTATTCAACATGCTTCGAGGAAAAAATTATCCAAAGAAGAAATCTTAGAGGTCAAACACTATGCCCGAAAACTAAAGTATCCGAAGGGGGCCTTAGTGTTCAATGACACTAACGAAGATGATTTCCTATACTGTCTCCCGGATAACAAAGAAATATCCGTTTGCCGGGAGATAGCCACAAGTATGGGATTTCCGAAGCTTGAGGAAGGCCTTTCGGCCATGTCGAAGGATGATCTTGTTGATAGCCTTGTGTTGGGGACTTGTTCTCAAATGCTATGAGTTAAGAACAAGGCAACACAGAAAATGTTAAACATTAAAGTCCTTCGTCCTTCGAAGCATTATTTCCCTTGGGAGATAATGATTTTCGGACGAAGGTTATGAAGGACGTACCTTCATCAATACAACATATAAATAATGAAAAAGGAATCATATGAAATATAGAAGATAACATAAACAATTATGTATTACTATCAGCTCATTTCTATTTTATTATTATGGAAAAATAGAAATGACAACAAATTACAAATGTACCTTCGGTTTGAAAGAAGGTAAAAGTACAAGCGTGACGCAAAAGCAAATGCCAAGTCAGCGTGAACAGTACGGGAGCACTGTTCATCTATTTATAGGCACGGGACGCAGCCCATGTAAAATTACACCCATGCCCTTTGCATTTGCTAACGATTCTATAGTAACCCATCGAGGTCTGAATAGCCTTTTCCTTTTTAAGTCGGTTTCATTTTCTGCCATCGTGCCGAAGCTTTCCTGCACATAGCTTCGGCTTTGCGCCAACCTTTGTATTCCTTGTGCTTCTTTACACCGTGGTTGTAATCCGAGTCCGAAGGTACCTGTTCATGTATTATACTCCAGAAACATTGTTAAATCATGTTTTTGAGGACCTTCGGAAGCTGAAGGCCCCCAACAGTAGCCCCTCGCAATATTAATTTGTTAGAATGATAAATTCATATTGCGATATGGACGAAGGCCCTAAGTCGAAGGTCCGAAAAAACACCTTCCCTTTGCTAGAATAGCAATAGTCAATGACAAGCGGGGCCCTCCAACTTGCAACGCACTAGGCGTATAAATAAGAGCACACCACGAGCTCATTTGGCACGCTTTTTTACCATCTGCTCTTGCTTGCCCAATTTTTAGCTCTTGCACACCAACGCTTGCTTGGTTTTTTAAGTTTTCTAAGCTTCGGTTCTAAGAGAAGATGTCTCAAGATAAGAAATCTGTTGCTGAAACGAAGCTAAGTGAGGAGGAGAAGCTCTCTGAGGAGAAAAATATTGGCTTTATTGAATCAATAGCAAAGACAAATACAGAAAAGATTACTAGGGAGATTTTAGAAGGCTTATCCGAAGACACTGGTGACAGCGATAGTTATGACGTGGAAAGTGGCGAGGAAGACTCCGAAGATCGACCCTGGCGACCAAGTCATGCAGTTTTCGAAAAATCAACTATTAAACAGAGTCATCTCGACAATATGAGGGGAAGATATTTTCGAGATGTGTCTATTGTGAGGGCTAACAACGGAGACAAGACTTCTCCTACTCCTGAAGAAAATGAAGTCGTGATCTTCCGAAGTTTCTTCAAGGCTGGGCTTCGATTCCCCCTAAGCAGCTTCGTGGTTGAGGTTTTAAAGATATACCAGATTTTTCTTCACCAGATTACTCTCGAAGCCATTATAAGAATGGGAATCTTTGTATGGGCTATGAGGAGTCAGGGCTTGGAGCCAAGTGCAAAAAGTTTCTGCAGTATGCACGAACTTTTATATGAGACAAAGCCCTAGGGTAAAGAACAGTATCATAACAATTTTGGCTGCTATAGCTTCGTTGCTCGCTCTGGGTCAAGCTGCCCCGTGCCAACCTTTCGGAAGAGATGGCCTGGGGACTGGATGAAAGAATGGTTCTATGTGAAAAATGATTTAAAGGCACGGGAGGATATTAAAGGGATCATCATGCGTCCTATCTGGCAGCGCTTCGGCCTCCGGAAACCAAAGGTAGAAATTGATGAAGCAGCCGAAGAATGTCGAAAGGCCTTTGGCATAGTTTGTTCTTTCATCGGGACGATGGACTTAGTCCAAGAGCATGTGGTCTACAGGATATGGCCATTAGTAGTCAACTGGGAGATGCCGAAAGAAACCATCAGCAACCCCCACGAAGGTGGTTTGGTTCGACTAAAATATACCTTTAGGTTTGGAGACCAATTTATTGAGCCAGACGACGATTGGCTCAAGTGTGTCGAAGCTACAAGTGATGAACTGCTTGGGCCGTACTCCAAAGCGGAAGATAATGCGTTATCTGCGGCCTTCGGAAACCGGAAAAAGAAGAGACTAAATAGAGTTTTTGATGCCATCGGATTCATGTACCCTGACTACCGCTACCCGTCACGGGGGCAAAAAAGAAAAGTGCAACTTCCGGGAAAGATGATGCTTCAGCTGCTCCAAGCGAGTCTGCGCCGAAGAGAAAAAGGTGAAGGTCCTTACTCACCGACCGCGCTTCATTGAACCGGCCACAGTGCCCGAATTTGGTGGTGAGACCTCTTCGGCTACTGAAGCCGACAAACCTACCCTCACGCAGAAGATTGAAGAACTGGCTACAATGCCAAAGATTAACAAAATTGAAGAACCTAGAGTCGAAGAAACAAAAATATCAGAAGTTCTGAGCCCTTCGGCAGAAGTGACAGTGCCGAAGGCACAAAAAGATCTTATAGCGACCCCCAAGAGGAAAAGGATGGTCAATGTACTAGATGTACTGGAGACGATAAAGAGTTCAAGCTCTACTCCAGGGAAAACTACCGGAGCTTCAAAACCGCAGGCTGAGACAAGGTTAACTGAGGCCGATGCTACAAAGAGCCAGGCCGAGACCGAAGCTAGGCCTTTAGAGCCCGCCAAGGAGAAATCCTTGGAAATCAGAGAAAAAGAGACAGAAAAAGAAACCACAGAACAATTTTTGCCTGAAAAAACATCTTCCGAAGCTCTTGATTATTTTGTACTACATGCTTCAGGAAAAAGGTTATCTGAAGAAGAAAAATGAGAAGCTCAATACTATGCCCGGAAACTGAAATATCCAAAGGGGGCATTGATATTCAACGGCAGCAGAGAAGAAGATTTCTTGTATTGTCTCCCGGACAGCAAGGAGATTTCTGTCTGCCGGGAGATAAGCAGAAGCTTCGGATTCCCTACACTAGAAGACGGGCTTTCGGTGCTATCAAAAGATGACTTGGCCGACAGCTTAGCATATAATAGTTTAAAGGTATGAGAATGAGCCTTCGTACTCTAAAAACAACAAATTTTCATTTGCTTGTACTTAATACCGCACTCCCTTCGCAGGGCCTCATTCTTAGCAACGCCCTCAGGGCGCAAAAAAGTGTCGAAGATGAAGGATGCACTATAGCTTTGAACAACCTTCGTTCCGAAGTAATTGAACTGAGGAATGAAGGTCTTGAAAAAGATAAGATATTAAACTCATTGGTAGACAAAATAAAAGAAGACGAAGCTACTTCCAAAGCCCAAGCTAAAGCCCAGAAATGCGAAATTGAGGATCTTCGGAAACAACTGGCAGAAGCAAAATTGAAATGTGCTATTGCCGAAGCTGACCGAGACGCTAGTGATTACTGGAAAAATTATTGGGAGAAAACAGTTGTAGAACTTCGATCTTCGAAAGAAAAATGTTATGAAAAATCCATAGAATGTGTAAAAAAGATAAAAACTAGCTTCACCAATATTGGCGCATATTCTAGCGAAGACAACTTTGTACTGGGCGATCCCGAAGGTCCAATTGAATGGATCAGCGGCGAGGCCGACGCCTTTGAGGAGATTTTGAATGGTCGCGGGGACGTCTGCGCCTTTTCTGGTGCAAGAGGGATCACAACTATTTTGGAGAAAGCGGGATGTGAACATGTGAAATCTTTGGCGTAAACCGAAGCTGCTTTATCTGTTGAAGATACAAAAGACCCCTCGGCCAAAGCAAGCTTAGTTGGCGGAAAATTCTTTACTGACATCTAGGAAAATGGCGGCCGAGGGATGGCCCACAAGATAATAAAAAGAGCGAAAAAGATACTCACGATGCAAGAGAAGCAACGAAGGAAGCTAAAAAAGCTGCGGAACTCGAAAGGCGGATAGGTATCGCTTAATAGCTTTTAGCTTGATTTTTTAATTTTGTGACTTCGAACTTATTTACGTTTTCTATCGGAGCTGAACTATCTCCTCCCCCAGAGCCCTTCGAGTCTTGGACAATCCAGATGCAAAGAAGGAAGATGAAATTACTAGCATGACCGAAGCTATTATGGACGAAGCTGTTACTCGACTGCTAAATGAAGCTGCGGAATCAGTTTTAAAAGAAGAATAGTGTCGGCGTTTCGGACCCGCGAGGACCGTCAACCGACCAGTAAATTTGTTGCTGCGTGTCCCTGCCCAGATGGATTGATGCAAGATGGAACACAAGAGGGAAATGAGGCTTATGTTATCTCGCACCGGGGTGCTTGTAGTAGGGGTTATAAGCGTCGCGTGAGGGAGCGAGGGCGAGAACGAGAGAGAGAGAGAGAGTCTCTGTGTGCTGCCTGTCTCGTCTGCCCCGCCTGTCCTCGACGTCCAACGTTGTCAGTGTTGCAACGTGTGTCCGCGATGTGCCTTAGGAAGGCCCTGGACATCCCCTTTTATAGATACAAGGAGATGCCCAGCTGTACAATGGGGTGTAGCTGCGAGCTAACATGGCTGTCGGAGAAGCGCCTTGAGCCCTGTACACGAGCTAACGTGGCCATCGGAGAAGTGCCTTGAGCCCTGTAGAAGCACAACTGTCGGCGTGGCATGGATCCTGCTGACATTGTCTTGCTTTCGTAGGAGGTTGAGAGCAATCTGACGTCATGGGCGCACGCGGGGAACCATCATTACCTGTTACCGGAGTAACCTTAGATGGGACACCGGTCTTATTCCTTCATAGCCTGAGGCAGCTAGCTAGGAGTAGGGTAATGATGTAGCCCCTGTAGCATAGTCGGTCCGAGGCCCAGGTCGGGCGAGGCAAAGACTTCTTCTGAGGCCGAGGCTGGGCTCGGGCGGGGTTGTGACTCCTCCCGAGGCCGAGGACGAGGCCGAGGCCTGGGGTCGGGCGAGGCGGAGATCTTCTTCCGAGGCCGAGGCTGAGGCCGAGGCCTGAGGTCGGGCGAGGCGGAGCTCCTTGTTGCGCCCGAGGCCGAACTCGTGGGAGATCGTGACTCAGTTTTATCCTGGTGGTTGGCACGGTAGCCGGAGCAGGGTGAACAGCGTTGTTTTCCTGTCAGATCAGTCAGTAAAGGGGCGAAGTTACTGCGGTCACTTCGACCTTGCCGACTGAGGCACGCGTGTCAGGATAAGGTGTCAGGCGATCCCTGCATTAAATGCGCACGCGATACGGTCGGCTGGTAAGGCGATTTGGCCAAGGTCGCTGCATGACGAAGTCTGCCCAAGCTAGGCTTCAGGCGAGCCGAGGGTGCGCTCATCGCTTGAGGGGACCCTCGGGCGAGGCGTGAATCCGTCCGGGACTACTGTTCCCGCCCGAGGCTAGGCTCGGATGAGGTCGCGTCCCTTGGTAGGCGTGGCCTTGACTTGAACCGCGCTTTATCAGCCGCGTATGGTTTGTTCTGAAGATGCTTTCTAGCCAGATTAAGGAGCATTGGGGGTACCCTTAATTACGGTACCCGACAGTAGCCCCCGAGCCTCAAAGGGAGTGTGGGCACTCGCTTGGAGGTTCTGCCGGATTTTTGCAAGGGGACCGGCCCTTCTCGGTTATATTTTGTTCGGGTGGGTGCGCGCGAGCGCACCCGCCGGGTGTAGCCCCCGAGGCCTCGGAGGAGTGGTTTGACTCCTCCGAGGTCTTAATTTTTTGCGATGCCTCGGATGGCCTTGTTGTTCCCTCAGGCGGCCTGGCCGTAGCCCGGGTGCACGGTCAGGCTTCGAGTTTTCACGCTGGTTTGTTGATGTGGTCAACGGTTCGGCCGTAGCCTGATGCGAGAGCAGCCCCCGAGCCTCTGCATGGAGCCAGAGGATGATCAAGGACCGTCTCGACTTTTATTGTACGCCCCTTCATCGCCTTTCTGCAAGGAGGAAGGGGGAAAGCGCCATGTTACCCTCGGGGGGCACCGAACATGGTGTTTCCAGTGAGTTGCTAGCTGGTGATCCAATTGGATGCCCGAGCCCCGTTCAATAAGGGTCAGCTAGTGGCCCAGAGGCGTGCTCCAAAAGTACCTGTAGGTGACTTGCCGGACCCAGACCCATTCGATAGGGTCCGAGGGCTCGATGCCTCCCTCCGGTGGGATTTCGTTACAAAATCATTCCCACTAGTCTCGGAAATGTCCTAGGGTACCTCGGGAGCGTAGCTCGAGCCTCGGCCATGTAACAGATGTACCCAGGGTCATCCCTGACTCTGCGTGCTCTGGGGCGGCTGTCGAACCCTTCCGAGGGGCCAGCCTTCGGACCCCTGATCAGTAAAGGGCACAGGGCCCGAGTGCTCTGGGGCGGTTGCCGAACCCCGGAGGGCGCAACCTTCGAACCCCTGATCAGTAGGAGGGCTCAGGGCCCGTTTCCTTCGCTGGGAAGGATCCTTTTTCGAAATATCCCCCTTTCCCGGTCCCTGTGGCAAGAGAGAGAGAGGGAAAGAAAAAGGACATGAATTTAAATAAGGTGGCACACCTTTTTTGACACGATCATTATGACGGAGACGAAACGACGCCCGCTTCTCCTGCCGGAGGTGTCGCTTGCCCTGCCAAGGAGTTAATGCGACGGGACGGGCGATTCGCGGGGCGTCTGTTGCGTGCGCGAGCCGTTCGAGGAACAGAAAGACCGTTCCACCTTCGAGTTTGAATTCCGCGGCGGGTTCGGGCGAAGCCTTGGGTGGATCTCGCCCGGGCCTTTATATACCCGGAAGAGGGGCCGGTGCTGGTTCTTTACCCTGCCATTTGCGCTTGCCCTCTTCTTTGGTTTCCGCAACCTAAGAGAGCAGACAGAAAAAAGGAAACCACCCACCTCATCCCTTCCGCCTCCACCACCTCCGTTCGACGATGGCTGACAAGGTGACCGTCATTCCGCCGCGTGACCCGTGGCCTTTCTCCACCGTCACTGTGGAGGATCTGGAGACCCTCGTTGCCGATGGTCTGCTTCGTCCCCCCTCTCTCTTTCAGCAAGCGAAAGCAGGGCTTGGCTGGTCTGGCCCCCACGAAGGTCCTTAAGACGAAGCCGGCCTCGGCGGCTGGTGCTGCGGCGTGCCACACCGGTTGGTTAGCCTCCGCACAAGGTGCTCTCCAGCGGGGGGCCTAGGCGGCATGAGTTGCCATGGGGCAAGCCTCCCAGGTTGACCCCCATGTTGGAGCGGCCATCACGCCGGGGGAGGCTGCTGACGTGGCCGCGGCCCCGGGCCCGGCTGACTTGTTGCTGGTGTCAGCGTCGACTCCTGCCGGGGTCGTCGCTGATTCGCTTGTGGAGCCGCCCGTCGCCGCCGACGTCGAGACGGTTGAGGCACCGCCGCCCGTGGTCATCCCCGATCTCTCTATTCTCGGCCAAGAGGAGGGGGCGACCGTCGTTGCCGAGGTTGGTGCTCGGAGGCCTGCCACCTTAACCGAGGAGGGGCCCAGTACGTCAACAGCGGTGGCGCCCGATGCATCGGCTGCAGGGGGACCCCGACGCCTTGGTCGAGGGGTGTGTAGAGCCGTGGCCCATCTTGGGGAGCAGCGGCCTTATCCCCGTGCAGCTCGACCTCAGTGAGTGGGGTGGGTGGCCGCTCCTGTTCTGGAGCCGTGGCACCTCGGATTCGGAACCCCTCCTCTCCCTCAACGATGAGCTGGAGGAGAGGTCCCGGGATAGTTTTCGTGAGTATACCAAGGCGGCGATGATGTCGCTTCGGTCGACCATGGAGATCCTTTCTAGGGACGTTCCCAGGGTCTTCCAGGTAAGGATTTAGATGTATACCTTGCGTGACCAGGGCATTCTTTGTAATATCCTGTTTTCCTTCCTTAGGAACTTGCAGACGTGAGCACCGCCAAGTCGCTGTTCCTCTGCCGTGAGAGCGACGTCTGGGATTCGCTGCGGTCCCAGCGAGCCGTGCTTACCGAGGCCAATGAGCGCCTCGCCCAACAGAGCGCCGAGGTGGCGGACCTTCGGCTGCTCTGCGATGAGCTGAAGTCGGAGGCGGTGTCGGTGCGAGCGGAGGCTTTGTCGGCCCGGGAGCAGGTGGCTTCCCAGGCCGATGAGATGCGGCTGCGGTAGCTGGAGCTTGGCCAGGCTATCGATGAGCGGGACCAATCTCGGAGCCAAGCTGCCGAGGCCATGAGCCGGGCTGAGGCCCTTAGGGGTCAGCTGGCTGATGCTACGGAGCAGTTAGCCGAGGCGTCCGCTCGGGCCGGGACCCTTGCGGAGAGCCTGGCCGAGGCCCTTAGGTCTGCCCAGTCCGCCCAAGCCGAGGCCTCGTGGCAGCGCACCCGGGCTGAAGGTATGCCCTGCCCGCTTTGCAACTTTGTTTTTGTCTCCATTCTTCACCTTGCGTCTGAAGAAAGTTGTCCTCCATCTGCAGGGTTGGAGACGGCTCTTGACGAGGCCGTCAAGAACTGCAAGGCGCTTGCCGAGGCGGCTGAGCAGAAGGAGGCCGAGCGTGTGGCTGTGTCCGAGGCTATCTCGGCTTTCTGCCAGGCCTTTGGCCTCGATGGCGTCCCCTCGGGTAGCTCCCCCCCAGAGTCATCTGCGGGCCTTAGGCGGCCATGTGCACGACAGACTCCACGGGGCGCTGCACCACGGCGTTAGGCGGGCCTTTGCCGTGCTCGCTTCCCACTACGACATGGATCTGGAGCGGGTTAGCGAGGGGTACTGCTTACCCGACGATGAGGAGGCTGCCTTAGCCGAGGTCCAGAGGCTTGACGCGGCTGTCGAGGGTCCAAGTGCGACGCTGGCTTCCTCCTTCGAGGTGGAGGTCCTTCCACCCGTGTCGCCGCCTAGGGGCGGGCCAGATTCTACCGAGGGTGGAAACGACGCCGAGGGTGCCGCTCCTCCCCCTGCCATTGTCTGAGCCTGCAAGAACATTTTGCTTGAAGTATACGTATGTTTTTTGCGGCCGCCGAGGCCTAAACATTTTAATTGTCGGGTTATAAAGCTGCGTTTTCTTTCCTCTCGTTTCGTGTGTTAGGACTTGTTCGGTAGCAGAATCCCTTGTCTGAGCGTGAGTCACTTTTCACGGAAGGTGATGAGTGAGGTATCCGTATCCCGGAGGCGTAGGAGTCCCTCGGCTCGGTCGGCCTTGCCGCTTACGTGGTCCCTCATCGTTTTTAGGATTCTGTTATCGACGCAGTCGAAATGGCACGAAAGTCGTTCTGGCAGAAAAGTTTTCGAGCGTTAGGACTTGTTCGGTAGCAGAATCGCTTATCCAAGCGTGAGTTACTTTTCGCGGAAGGTGATGAGTGAGGTATCTGTATCCCGGAGGTGTAGGATTCCCTCGGCTCGATTGACCTTGCCGTTCAAGGTCTCTCTCGCTCGTTTTTAGGATTCTATTATCGAAGCAGTCGAAAAGCGCGAAAGACGTTCTGGCAAAAGACCTTTCCGAGGAAAATTTTGACGCAGAGGGGGTTCCCCCCTTCTAGCCCCCGAGGGAGGGTCAGGCTTTGCCAAGGCAAGGCTGATCCTTCCTTGATGGTTAGACTTTATTTATGTAAAGAAAGCGAGGTATATAAACGACTTGAAACATTTTAAGGGTAAAAGCGACGTAGCTGTTGGATGTTCCAAGCGTTGTTGTAGACCTTGCCTTGATCGTTGGCCAACTTGTATGTTCCGGGCTTCAAAATCTTGGCGATGATGAAGGGCCCTTCCCAGGGAGGAGTAAGCTTGTGGCGCCCTCGGGCGTCTTGTCGCAGCCGAAGTACCAAGTCTCCCACTTGGAAGCCTCGGGGCCGAACCCTTCGGGCGTGGTAGCGTCGCAAGGACTGCTGATACCGTGCCGAGTGTAGTAAGGCCCCGTCCCGAGCCTCTTCCAGCTGGTCCAACGAGTCTTCTCGGTTGGTCTGGTTGCTTTGGTCGTCGTAAGCCTTTGTCCTCGGGGAACCGTATTCTAAGTCCGTGGGTAGGATGGCCTCGACCCCATAGACTAGAAAGAACGGCGAGAAACCCGTGGCTTGGCTCGGCGTCGTCCTCAGACTCCAAACCACCGAGGGTAGTTCCTTTATCCATCGCTTGCCAAACTTATTGAGGTCGTTGTAGATCCTCGACTTTAGTCCCTGCAAAATCATACCGTTGGCGCGCTCCACCTACCCATTTGTCATTGGGTGAGCTACGGCGACCCAGTCCACATGGATGTGGCGGTCTTCGCAGAAGTCCAGGAACTTCTTCCCAGTGAACTGCGTGCCATTGTCGGTGATGATGGAGTTCGGGACCCCAAAGAGATTGATAATATTTGTGAAGAACGCCACCGCCTGCTCGGACCTGATGCTGGTTAAGGGGCGGACCTCGATCCACTTGGAGAATTTGTCGATGGCGACCAGCAGGTGCTTGAAGCCCCCGGGTGCCTTCTTCAAGGGACCGACGAGGTCTAGACCCCATACGGCAAATAACCAAGTGATGGGTATTGTTTGCAGGGTCTGAGCGGGCAGGTGCGTCTGTCTTGCATAGAATTGACACCCTCTGCAGGAGCGTATAATCCTAGTGGCGTCGGCCACTGCGGTCGGCCAGTAGAAACCTTGTCGGAAAGCGTTTCCGACGAGGGTCCGAGGTGCTGCATGGTGACCGCAAGCCCCTGAGTGTATTTCTTGTAATAGCTCTTGTCCTTGGGCGACAGATATGCACCGTTGGAGAATGCCTGAGGGGCTGCGGTGGTACAACTCTTTTTCATCACCCAGTAAAACGAACGACTTGGCGCGCCGAGCCAGTCGCCGAGCTTCGGCCTTGTCGAGGGGCAGCTCTCCTCGGAGGAGATATTGTAGGTACGGGGTCTACCAGTTTTGGTTTGGCGCAACCCCATTCTGCTCTCCCTCGATGCGTAAGGCCTCACCCTCGGCGGCCGAGGGTACCTCGGGCTGGGCCGAGGTCCCGTCGGGTTTGGGCGCGTCGTCGAGTTTCACGGATGGTTGATATATGTCCCTGGAGAAGTCATCCGGGGGAACCGTCGTTCGCCCCGAGGCTATTTTAGCCAGCTCATCCGCAGTCTCGTTGTACCGCCGAGCAACATGGTTGAGTTCCAGCCCGTGGAAATTATCCTCCAAGCGCCGAACTTCGTCGCAATAGGCCTCCATTTTTTATCGCGGCAGTGGGAGTTCTTCATGACTTGGTCAGATGACGAGCTGCGAGTCGCCCTGAGTGTCGAGGCGTCGAACCCCTAGCTCGATGGCGATGTGCAACCCATTAACCAGAGCCTCGTACTCAACCACGTTGTTTGACGCCGGAAAATGGAGGCGCAGCATGTAGCGCACATGTTTCCCGAGGGGTGAGATGAAGAGCAAGCCAGCACCTGCTCCTGTTTTCATCAGCGACCCATCGAAGTACATGGTCCAAAGCTCGGGCTAGATTGGAGCTGTCGGCAATTGGGTGTCGACCCATTCCGCAAGGAAGTCCGCCAAGACTTGGGATTTTATGGCCTTCCAAGGGGCAAATGAAATTGTTTCGCCCATGAGTTCCACTGCCCATTTTGCTATCCTACTCGAGGCCTCTCGGCACTGGATGATCTCTCCCAGGGGGAAGGATGACACCACAGTCACCGGATGAGACTCGAAGTAGTGTCGCAACTTGCGCCGCGTCAGAATTACTGCATACAGTAGCTTCTGGATTTGTGGGTAGCGGATCTTGGTCTCGGATAGTACCTCACTGATGAAGTAGACCGGCCTTTGGACGAGCAGTGCATGCCCCTCTTCTCGTCTCTCGACCACGATCGCGGCGCTAACCACCTAAGTGGTTGCGGCTACGTAGATCAAGAGGGCTTCTCCCGCAGCGGGGGGCACCAAGATGGGCGCGTTAGTAAGGAGTGCCTTTAAGTTTCTGAGGGCTTCCTCGGCCTCGGGGGTCCAAGTGAAGCGCTCGGCCTTCCTTAAGAGGCGGTACAAGGGCAATCCTTTCTCGCCAAGGCGCAAGATGTAGCGGCTCAGAGCCGCAAGGCATCCCATGACCCTTTGTACTCCTTTTAGATCCTTGATGGGTCCCATGTTGGTGATGGCTGCGATTTTCTCCGGGTTGGCCTCGATGCCTCTTTCGGAGACGATGAACCCCAGGAGCATGCCTCGGGGGACTCCGAAGACACACTTCTCGGGATTGAGTTTTACACCTTTTGCGCGCAGGCACCCGAAAGTCACTTTGAGGTTGGAGAGGAGGTCGAAGGCTTTTCTTGTCTTGACAACGATGTCATCGATGTAAGCCTCGACCGTTTGGCCGATGTGCTCTTCGAACACATGGTTCATGCACCTTTGGTAGGTTGCACCTGCATTCCTCAAGCCAAATGGCATAGTAATATAACAATACATGCCAAAGGGTGTGATGAAAGAAGTCGCAAGCTGGTCGGATTCTTTCATCTTGATTTGGTGATAACCTGAATAGGCGTCGAGGAATGATAGGGTTTCGCACCCAGCAGTGGAGTCCACAATTTGATTGATGCGAGGTAGAGGGTAGGGAACCTTCGGACATGCTTTGTTCAGACCAGTGTAGTCTACGCACATCCTCCATTTCCCACCTTTTTTCTTTACAAGCACAGGGTTAGCTAACCATTCGGGATGGAATACCTCTTT